>NW_027176340.1:8148465-8478465 GCF_023349555.1 Cebidichthys violaceus | reverse complement strand
TTTTGGCCATCAGGGCTGGTTAAGGTGATGAGCGGACAGGAGGAGGCATCTGCCCAGTTATCACCCAGAAACCCTCACCCTCATCCCTCCCTCCATCCATCCCTAGCTGCTTCAGTGGTAGACTGGTAGACTGGTCTCTGTGGATTGTTTTGTTTTTCACCGCTCAAGTCTATAGTGGAGACAAGCGAGGTTGAGCTGCTGGCCCTGACCAGATGTCAGAAGGAGTGGAGCAGTTCTTCACCCCAAACAGAGCAGAGAATTAACAAGGAGTTAATTTAAGGAGAGTGGAAAGTGGAATTGTTATTAATTCAGATGAATTTTTGACAGGTATGATGTAATTTCTCTGAGGGGAAAAGCTTCCCGAGCCAGTGTATTGCTTGTTTTATACTTTAAACCCAAACTTTTATCTTTAAAGCTAAAAACACTCAGTTCTCCGAGTTTTGCCTCACTTGATGAAGTGAGAAAGATAAAAGTGGCCACATGGAAGAGAACACAGTGAATGTTTGGATGAGGTCTGGTGGATTCTTGGACAAAATAATTTCCTGTCATGGGACGGTGAAGATATGAGCTGAACTGTACTGGATGGGAACACATTGGGATCCCACTATCACAACTTTGCTTTACCCAAAAAAACCTTGGATGCAGTGTTCATGTTACTGTCCCATTCCAGCTGGAAACTCTCCAAGTATGTGAAACAGCCACTGACCAGATCTCCCAGAACGTCTCATAACCAAGCTTTTGGGTTAAGGTGAGACCGATGTAACGTCAGCTCAAAGACATCAAAGGACCATCAACTTCTCATTGTGTGCTATCTCCATCTTGACTGTCCTCTCTGTCTAATAGCACAAGTGGTACGACACATGAAAAGCTGAGAAAATGTGTTGGCTTTATGTGGCAGCTGTTTGACTCTAGGTGAAGGTGTGAGGTGCAGCAGGACGATGTGTGTGTTGCTGCTTTGCAAACAGGAGCCAGAGTTCGCTAACCACAGTGGAACTGGCAGCAGCGTCCGCTTGGCAAACCCCTGTAGATCCCTTCTCTAAATAAACGAGGCCGCTGGATTAACCAGCTTACACAGTGATGAAAAGACAACAGTGGCCGTCCATGAGCAAGCTGCCCCGGGACCAGAGGGAGACTCCTGGTCCGGGAGACCGCTATGAGATGCTGGGGTTCGAGCCCGGAAAAATAGAAAGGGGGACTCAGGGTTAGAATAACACAACAGACCTCGTGTTCTTTGAAAGACTTCTAAATCAACCTGACCTTCGCCTGACTTTTGGCGACAAGGAAGGAGGGGAGGGAGACAGAAAGAAATCTGGTTTCTGTTTGCCATCCGCAGTCCCTGACAGAATTAAAAAAAAATATTTTACAATTACATAACAGTTAGGTATCCTAGTAACACATTTTCACAATTAATGGGTCAATGTGTTTGCTGTCATCATATCAATCAATCATCAAATGCAGCAATGCTGGTTTTCTTTTTTAACAAAGTCCCAAACACTACTTTTTCGTTTTGCCTCCATTGTTTTGGTTTGGATGTATGTGCATGTGTATGTTTTTCCCCCTAAACTTAATTTACAAAAATGTTGCTTGGTAAATGTTCTGATCAGTTGGTTTGTACACGTGTATATTTCTATACATGTTAAATATAGAATATGTGACATGTGGAGCTGTCCAAAGGTTACCTTTGACGGAGCTGGTTTAGCAACAAAAGTGAAAAGTAATGTTACTTTGTCCAGGTGAAAACAAATGCAACAACATACGCAACTTGTGACGAAGCACTGCAGACAGCCCTTGTAACGGTTCACAAGCCAAAAGAAAATTAGGAATCACCATCTTATAACACCAAGATCCAAGATCTGGAGGACAGATCAGCGACTGAAAAAGCAGCTGTGAACAGTGAATAATGTGCAGCAGTCACGTAAATATGTGGAATGAGCAGGATCTCTCAGCTACTGTAGCACCACACACAGAAAATACACACACATGCACCTCACTAATCTTGTCATCCCAGCTCATGAAGAAGCCTCAAACCCCCCCCCACCCCACCCCCCACTCTACTCTAACCCCCTCATCCTCCTGACCAACTTCATGCACCTCATCAACCACTGACAGACATACAGAGAAAAAAAAACGAGACAAAGACGAGAAAAAAAAGAGAAGGGTGGAATCTGAAATCCATCCAGGAGAAATGAGCCGTAAACATCATGGCTTTTTCATCAGGGGAGGGTAACTGTAATCAGTGGAGGGGGAGGTGGGCCAGGAGGGCAACGGGCAGTTCAGGGACAGTTTGGAGGGTTTTTGTCCTGCAGCACTGAGGCAAAGAGAGATGAGAAAGTGGTTTTACAAGACACTGGGGTTAACCACACTGTAAGAAATAAGGTGAGGATGTAGTAAAAAAAAAAAAGTAGGAAACTCATAAAATACTGGAACATGGAATTGGCCCTGTTGTGCCATCATTTCAGTGCACCAACAACATTTTTCTTTCACCTTTACTGCCTCCACTTTGGCAGGTTGATTGCTTCTTCATTGAAAGCCTCAATAGAGGCAGCTATGAAGCAGACAAAGCTCTCTCTCTCTCTCTCTCTCTCTCTCTCTCTCTCTCTCTCTCTCTCTCTCTCTCTCTCTCTCTCTCTCTGTTTCTAATGAATGAGGCACAGGTTTGACTTAAACTTCAAGCAGTTGATTCCTGCCGCAAGCCCTGAATCAAAAGTGCTGGGATCTGGTTCTTGTTTTTCCAGAACAGCTCCAAATAAAGAAGTACATAAAACTATATTTTGACTTTGGCGCTGTGGATGAGACATGAGAGAGGAGGAGAGCGAAGGCTGCCAAACCTTAATCACAAATGCAAACAAACAAACAGAGTGCAGCGTGGAGGTCCTTTATAAATGGTATCCCTTCTGCAGTGTACTGTAAATCAATGTGTGCAGTGTGTTTTTGTCAACGTGCATACATGTACTGTATGTGTGTGTATGTGTGTGTGTGTGTGTGGTGTGTGTGTGTGTGTGTGTGTGTGTGTGTGTGTGTGTGTGTGTCTGTAGAAACAGGATGAATATGGGGGCTCAAAGACAGGTAGATTACTTTGGCCGCTCATCAATCGAGGGCCAGTTGCGGCAGCAATGTTGGTGGTGATGACAGACTGTCCGTTCAGACCACACGCAGGTCACAGGCCGCTGCGCTGACCCCTTGTGGGAGAGTTGTGATACTGCGTGAAGACAAATGTGTGTGTGTGTGTGTGTGTGTGTGTGTGTGTGTGTGTGTGTGTGTGTGTGTGTGTGTGTGCTCTTGACAATGACATCAGGTTTACTGCAGCAGAGCAGAAAGGTTGAAAGACGGAGATGCAAGTGATGGGGAACTAAATCCACAGTCCTCGTTCTGTGCAGAAATGTATCCCGTTAGTTTGAAGCTAATTTAAGGCTTCAGTCCGAGTTAATTAAGTCAAGTGAGTCTGTTTTTAGTACAAAGTTTCCTCTTTGTGTCTCCCGAACAGTGTTTCCTCTTCAAAATGGCTATTTGATTTGAATAACTTTATACTTCTGAAGCCTCACATTAGCCTCAGATAAACACATTTTTTGCACAATGTTCATGTGAGCATTGTAAGGCAGATTATCTTTGTTTTACAGTAAGTTTTATTGGTAAAAATACATCAAATCTGTCTCTGAAAGATGCACTATATTGTGACAGGGTGGTGCAGACTGCATCAATAGGAAGGTTTTTGGGCCCTTGTGAACAATAAATCAGTGGGAGCCATTCACAGGAAAAACTAACAATATCCGACTGCCCATGTAGGAAGTGAATCAACTAAAACAGTCCCCCATCTCCTCCAAAATGAGTTGGGGGTTGGATATTATCATATGTATTACAACATCGCCTCACTTGTGGTTGGAATAGGCTCTTTTGTAGAGGAATACTTAAAAACCCACGATGAGCAATTTTGTTTTATTAAGCTCTGCTTTTATGAGTCCTCTTTTAGTAAATGCAACCATATGTACAACTGGAATAAGATCCAAGAGAGGGAAAGGGGCTGAATGACAAGTGACCTCAAGAAACACTATAGAAATGTTTTGGCCAAAATCACATACTGCTCTTGCCTCTCTGTCCATTCATTGCCCTGTATGTGAGCAACCACTTTGGCGACATGTTGCATGCAGCTACAAAGAGTGGATAACACGAAACAGACCGATTGGATGACTTGCAAGGAGCAGTGGAAATTAATTAATCCTGATGAGTATTTCTGCTCCGAGCTCTCCCGTGGGAGCGCAGCTGGGTCTGACTGACCGGGTTTCCTCGCCAGCTGCAGTGACATGGAGCATAAACAAACACATCAGTGCATGGGGAAAATTGCAAACATGTTTCAGTGCCTGTGACAGGAATAAGAAGTATTAATCATATCAGCAAATTTGACAGGCAGCATGAAGGAGGAGAAATGTGCCTTGAGCTTAAATCTGGTTTTGTGGTCTGTGACTTTATAGTTCTATCCAAATTCTACATATGAGTGTGTGTCGGTGTCCATGTGTGTGTGTCCGTGTGTGTGTTTGTGTGTGTGTGTCAGGTGGAAGGCAAGGAAATGGCTGTGCTGCACACATGTCTGTGGTTGTGGTCAGCATATGGGAAGCATTCCAGGAGTGAGGGGAACAAAAAAATATCCTCCCTCTGACACTAACAAGGTTTATAGACGCTGATCAGTCCGTCACCATCTTGGAGCCTTTTACAGAAACAAAAATATAAAAACGTCTGACACTTTCCATTCAAATTCCCCATTTTCCTTCATCCGCTCAGTTATAAAAGAACAAACTGATCCGTGGCTCAAAATCTAACTCCCAGCTCAACTGGAGGCTCGACAGGTGATGTTCTCCCCAAGTGCATCTAAAGTCAAACGCGAGAGAAGTAGAGTGAGATTACACCCATAAAGCTGTCTGCCACAGATGATCTTGAGGAAAGTTGAGAAAGTGAGAGTAAGAATGCCAGAGCTATGAGGATAATGGGGAGCAAGAGTGAACAAGAGAGAAGAAAAATGGGAAATAGAGGAAAAAGCAAGCTGGATATGCTGACTTTCACAAATACTCTTATGGCAAAGAGTTAGATGAGAAGATTGATACCACTCTCATATTTGTCTGTTAAATATAAGGCTGTAGTCAGCAGCTTGTTAGCTTATCTAAGCATAAAGAATGGAAACAGAGGGAGAAAGTTTGCCTGGGTCTGTCCAAAGGTAACAAATCCGCCTAGCAGCACCTCTAAAGCTCACTATTTAACTGTTATACGTACTTTGTTTAAACTGTACAAAAAGTGCACATGTAAAATCAAGAAATCACCCTTAACAATAAGAGTGGAGGAGTGTGAGGAAAAAACAAGAGGTCAGACAGAAAACAGGAGATGGCAGCGTCTGCGAGAACTCATCCCCCTTTGCTTTTTGACATTTGTTTTGGGAGGATGAAACCGAAGCCATAATTTCACACACATTGCACAGACCAACCCCAGTGGGTTTCCTCGTGTTGCAGCCATGAGGGTGCAATCAGAAAATACTCTTTGTCTCAACTGAAACCAGATCGCAGCCTTGCTGCGTCGACATCACACACATCTCTGTGCAACAACAAAAGCCGAGAGTGCAGTTATGATGACCAACGACAGGCAGACTGAATGCAGATGTGCTCGTGTCAGATCAATAAATGTTATAGAGTGAATAATGCTTTCATTTGGATTAACTTAACTGTCAGTGTATGGGAATACTAAAGCAAGGACATTCATCATAATAAGTGTTTTTTTATTCATATTATCAACAGATGTGTTTGGCTCAGCCGGCCTGCTGCTGTCAGAGACCCACCGTTTGGTTTATCTCGATGATAGAAATGCACAAATACAAAGAGCATACACTCCTGCACACTCACACACACACACACACACACACACACACACACACACACACACACACACACACACACACACCTTCTGCCTCCAAGCAAACCCCCAAAAACAAGGCCTGTGTGTTGCAGCTGCAGGCTGATTGGAGTGACAAGCCTAAACTGTCTGCACCGTGGCCAACGTCCAGATTCACAACTATGTATGGTTTCTATAGCACCCCCTCACCCCTCATTACATGGAAAATTTACCAAAATTACAGCCCTGGAACAGCTTGCAGTCAACCAGAAGTGTGTTTAGATGTAACAGGGAGAAGATGTGGATATTCCCTCATGGCTATTATCTGTTTCCTTCATTTTCTGATTAAGGTGGCTGTTAATAATCTTTGAACTGATTCATTCTGGTGTTCCCATTTCCTACATCCACCCTAAATCAGCCTGGAAATCTAAATGAAGTGTAATGGCGCCTCTGTGTTTATCTGATGGGATACTGTTTACTCACTGTTTTCTGACTTCCCTGTCCTCTGTAGCTGTGTTTGTGGCTGGGACAGGGAGTAAACTATGGGAGGTGCCCACAGCCTCCTTCACTTCCTCCTCCAACCTCAGTGACAGCCTGTGGGAGCAGGACTGTCAGTACCACCACCTACAGGACCGAGTGAGAATCACAGCAGACATCCCCCCAAGACTGGACGGCACATGGGTGTCAACAAGGTGAGTTGTTGTAGCCATGAAGCAAGGGTTAACAGAGATTTGTAAATTAATGGTATCTGAATTTAAAAAAACAAGTCGTTGTCTTCCAGAATTTGATTTGAAACAGATATCACCAGATTTGTAGACCTGAGATGTGGCCTTCAGTCAGATTTGAATCACAGAATTGCAGACGTGAGACTGGTTTTCAGTACCTGGTTAAATGCCGGAAGCACAATTAAAAGAAACATACACATTGTGAATATTTAAAACAGCTATAATAACAAACTTCTATCAATAGCGGATCACATGCCTGCTTGTGTCTGAAAAGAGTCACTCGTAGTGACAAACCCAGAATCACCTCTGTGAAGCTGAGCTATGAGTTTTACTGGTCCACAACTTTACTTTTTTGGTTCACTCTCACAGCTTTTTTCAGCGTTCTTTCCCATCAGCAGGGAACAGTTTTAGGCTCTAAAAACCTGCTGTACACCATCAGCTCAGCTGATTAGATTAACAGCTCTAAAAGTAAAATGTAAATCTGTGTATGTGCTCACGCCCGCCTTCACCCAATGTTCACTGGGATCAGCTCCAGCTCCCCCGCGATACTGAATAGGATAAGCGGTTATGGATAATGTATGGACGGATGGATGGATTTCTGCTTACAAAGACTTGTAACTTGACTTGAGACTCTACTGATCTGTTCCCAAAAGACTTAAAGAAAGCTCTGGATCATGTGGTAGGAAACTAATCTCTGCTCACTTTTGTCTGAAATCTATTCATGACAAAAAACCTTTTTTTCATTCATTTATTGTGTTCAGGTGTGAAGTTCGACCCGGCCCAGAGTTCCTCACCCGCTCCTACACCTTCCACCCCAGCCGTCACTTTCAGGCCCTGCAGCACTACTACAGAGACAGTGGCTGCGAGGACCCGGCCTACTCTCTGATGATCAGGGGCAAGCTTCGTCTGCGCCAGGCCTCTTGGATCACCCGCGGGGCCATCGAAGCTGAACACCACCTCAGCAAGGTGGCCATCGTGGTCCACAGCCTGGCAGCCAAGCAAAGACTGGCCTCCATGCTTCCTCCGACCTGCGTGGGTCTGACCCTGGGGCGAGTGTTGCAGGGGAAGCCATATGAGCTGTACAACACCCGGGCAGGGAGGGGATGTCTGGAAGCGCTGGGCTTCTCCATGATGGAGATGGGACTGATACGGGTGGAGACGCAGCACCACAGCCATGGGGGGAAGGTCCAGGAGCTGCTCTTGGGGGACATTCACACTGACTGGACACAGAGGAGTCAGTACAGACCTACAGGGTACCAACAGCCACTACAGAACGCCATGGTGAGACATGACTGTGTAAATAAATAGTTACTGGTTCCAGCACCTAAAACGTGAAGATTAGCTGCGTTTTCTGTCTTTGTTTATTATTTAGGTCAGCAACTAACACTTAATTCTTTTTATAATTAATGTCACAATTCTTCTCTTGTTTAATTGGTTAGTCTTTATTTATAAGAATGTGAGAACAAAGTGAAAAATGTCTCAGAGCCCAAGGTGATATTTTGTTTTGACTGCCAAACAGTTCAAATTCCAAAAACATTCAGTTTATTGAATCATGAAGGCAAATAAAAGCAGCAACCCCTCATATAGAAAAGCTGGTGATTTTGCTCAAAACTAACATTACAATGAATTGATTATCAAAATTGTTGCTGACACATTTTCTACAGGTTAATTGATTTATTGACCAATTGTATCTGCTTCAAATAAAAACATTTTGGGGTTTTAGACTTTTTCCTGAGCAAACAAACATTTTCTTGTCTTTTACATTTCAGATTTATTTTGATCACAATTTTCTGTCATTTTAAAAGTGACTGATTGACTAGAAGCAGCTCTAAATAAATTGGTCTCGCCTCTGCTTGTCTCTCTGCAGCATCACATACACCCTTGCCCTGTGTGCGCCCTGGTGTACCGCTCCTCAGAGCAGCGCCCCCCGGTGTTGCCCCGCAGCCTGGCAGCTCCTTTGTCTCTGACCAGCCGCTGGGTCAGCCACCGTTGCGAAACCCGTCCCAACATCCTCTTCCTCACCCGAGACTTCACCTTCGATCATGACCAACACGCATGGCAAGGTGTCTACCGGCACTACTCGGACTCTGCCTGCTCTCAGCCCACCTTCACCCTGAGAGCCTCGGGCCACTACGCTCAGGGAAACCCCTCCGCCAAGGTCTCAGGAGCCACTGAGTTCGTCTTCAAGATCACCCAGGTGAGAGTCACAGCTCTAGAGGAGCCCACAGCAAAGTTACTGAATGGTACGAGGCCCGGAAAGTGTGGTCGGGCAGGAGGTTGGGAGGTCGGTGTGGAGCAAGACTTGACCCCCACAGATGGGTGCACCCTGCTGGGCATCAAGCTGCCACATAAGGAGTACGAGCTCTTCAAGATGGAGCTGGATCACAGAAAACACCCGCTGCTGTTCATCGGAGAGAGGCCGACTGACGGGTCCAGTCCAGACCGACCTCAGAGGAGGCCCACTTCCTTTCAGGCTCCCATGGGGCTTTGCAGTGGAGGGGACACACAGCCTTCACATCGCTATTTTAACAGCAAGCAAGTGCAGTTAGCAGCGAGTGGGACAGAGAGACTGGCACAGCTGGTGTTACTGGTGCTGGGATCTGTGCTGTGCAGCTGGATCTGTGTTTATTAGGGACACTGTTCACGAATCAAGTTTGTTTCACAGCTGAAGTCACTGATGGACAATGTTTTCTGGCAGATTTTTTTCACTCTTGCTCCATATGATGATGACCAACATGTGTGATGGTCAAAAAAGATCATGAGACACTCAGGAGAGCTGAATAATTTTTGATGTCTGGCTTTCAGATGCTAAAATGCTGCCTGTAGGTTCACTTTAATGACTCTAAACTACAGCTGCATTTCTACCTAAAACTAATCTGTATATAAACCACCAATATATACAAATGTCATAATGTCAGTATGTAAAGATATATTCTTTTACACATCTTCTTTTTGTATGATGAACAGATTCATTTCTTGTCACACGATTACTTCAAAACAAGATCACAGTGTTGAAATGTTGATCGGTTATTTCCACACCAAACTGAAAGCCATAAACTTTCCAGCAGACTTCACACCAGAGCTCATTTTCATCCCAGATGCAGTATAACTAATGCACTTTGTACAGAACATTGTTTTCTCAACATGCTGGAGAGAAAAGCTGGGAAGTGGAAACTGTGTAATCAGCACTCTAATAGCTGCCATCCTCATTGGTCCAATGCCTGTGTGAATTGTTGCTTTATCTCTATCCTCTGTAACAGCTTGTGTATTTGTCTGCTTTTCTATCAGCAGTTGATCTAAACAGTCAAATTTATATTTATTTTAACCATTTATACTGTACTTTTTTTGATAAGAGAAAGATTTTGGTCCAATATTTTAGTTAGTTTTGCCATTTAAGAAGTGATTATTTTCTATGTGTATTAAAATGGCTTTTCATAATGTCTTGTGTTCAATTAGTCTTAAAAACAAGAGTCCACAGTCATGCTAACGGTTATCTAAGGATGTCGCTAACATCAGCATGCTAACATGCTCATAATGACAATGTTAACAAGCTGACGGTCAGCAAGTGTAATACTTAGCATGCTCATCCATTTAGTTTTGAGTGTCAGCATGCTAACATTTGCTAATGAGCAAACACAAAGCATGGTTAAACTGACTTTTGCAGATATTTAGTCAGAAACCAAAGATGTAAAAAAATTACGATGGGCCTGGATGAAATGTTAAGGAATGACCAAAGTTGTTATAATTCATCCTGAGAGGGATATGAAAGTCTGAACCAAATTTTATGGAAATCCATTAAATAGCACTTGAGATATGTCAGTCAAAACCACAAACAGTCAACTTCATCGTGGTGGTAATGAAAGTCAGGGGATCACCAGTAGAATTCATCCTCTGGGAACCATGAATATCTGCACAAAATTTCATGGATTTTCATGGATCCATCCAATAGCTGCTGAGATATTTCAGCCTGGACCAAAGTGCTGAACCGACCAACCTGCACAAGTAAAAGTGAAAGTTCCATGTGTCACAAAGCTGCTGTTTTATTTCAGCAACTAAACAGAACATTGGGACTGTAGCACTAGCTGTGGTCTGATTCAAAGCCCAGATAGTGTGTGTGTGTGTGTGTGTGTGTGTGTGTGTGTGTGTGTGTGTGTGTGTGTGTGTGTGTGTGTGTGTGTGTGTGTGTACTGCCATTTGATAAATAACTCATATGGTTCACACATTACACAAGGCATTCCAGTGCAGGTCCAACTGTTGAAAACACACAGACGGATATCAGATTGGATACTCTGTGTTTCACGAGAATGAACAGCCCTCAGCCAACAAAATAAAATTCGAGAAAACAGGAATATAGTTCCAGATTTCCAGTGTTATGACTGAAGCAAGTGAAGCGACGTGCTCCGCGGAGAGAGATATCCTCCATTTGTAAAATATGGTGGACAACGGCTTTTTTTTGTATTATTACTGCAGTCAGTTCAACTCAATTTAGACAAAATCAGCTGGGTATATTCAAATATTTTGAATTTGCATGCAAATAATCTGTAGATTTGAACCAGTAAGAAATATAAACGAATCCTCACAGTGTTTCTCCTATTTTTCCATACAAAAGATATTGGAACAAAATGTTTTAAAGGCCCTGAAGAATCTCAATCAGTTTCTTCCAGTGATCATAAGGATCATACATGAAAACGCAATTATCTATCAAAGAGTTTAGGTTATTGGCATGATTGATTTCTGTATTACATTTTTTCTCCTCTGATTTGATGTCGGTGTGAAGACAGCTCAAAATCTGATGGGTTATTTGGTAACTTTCAATTCAATCTTATCCAACCGCACTCTCACAGTACTGATTATTAGCAAACAGCTGCTTATTAACACATCCAGCAGACACAGATAAATATTATTATTCTTTTGGAGTTGTGTTTCTAGCTCAAGTCCAATAGTCATTTAACTTTTAGCTCAGTTTTTGGTCTCCACCTACTCCTGTGGGAAATATTTGGCTCTTTAGCTGCTAAATGCTCCACAGTGTTCATAAGCTAGTTGCTAACTTTGATAATATGCACAGACTATATTTAAGAAGACGTATTCATCATGACATCACCATTGGTTTGTGGACTGCGGTTTTGAAGCCTTGAGTTCCTCAATTTGGCCATCGCCATCTTGGATTTTGGCTTTCGCAATCTTGATTTTATGCAACCAGGGAAAGGAAGTGATCACATTTAGACTATGGAGGAGCAACGCCATAGTAGAGATGTCATATACTGTTCTGGTAGCAACCCAAGGTAGCCATGCTACCTGATGAATGCAAGGCACTTCCGCATTGCCATCACTTTTCAGAACCCGAGGTTGCCGCCTGTCTATATGCCATTTGGTGCTGGGCAAGCATCGTACAGTCGTTTTTTTATAGCTTTTGTGCTAAAAACAGCGCTATGAGAGCTGTGAGACTGAAAGAAAACTAATAATTCTCCGTGTGTTATACATATATAAATATTGATCATAGTTGATGAAAGATTTTAAACCATCTTTTCAGGGCCTGCAAGTAAAATTGCAGAATTGAGCAGTGAAGGCATGTGCTATAGCTTTAAAATGAGTAAATAACTAAAATACACAAAGGAATAATGAAGGCTAAATTATGATAGTTGGTTCTCTAACATTCAAATAGTGAGGACAGAAAGAGAAAGAAAGGGGGGGGGGGAAGTAGTCCTTTCCAGAGGCTACATACTGTTCCTATTAACTCCTGTGAGAATGGTGATAGCAGCTGGCAGCCCCATGAGGTCATTCTTCAGGCTTGGATGGAGAATATAGATCTGTAACCTCCTCAAGCCAACACAAAATGAACACAGGCTGAGACAAAGAATAACTGAGTGTGGAAGAGTGGCATTTATCTGTACAATGTTGTGCAGAATCTGACATTAAATGGAGAACCAGTGAATCCAGCAGCAACCGCACGGATCCACCGAGGTTGTTGTGTGCTGGGTGGCGATGAGGACTAAAGAGGAGGGCCACGGACTGCACAGTTTTTCAGAGTCTGTTTGTGGTTTCTGTAGCGCGCCAGAAGTAGAGAGACTGTCAAGGCAGAGAGAAGTGCAGGGCCAACCTGTTAGCAATCAGGCCTGGTGGCTTGTAGAATGCATCCATTGAACAAAAAATAGACATATGTTGAAAACTACATTTTGCTCATTTATAAAAATTGTAAAGTAAAAAGTAAGCATGCTTGACTTCTGGATGGGTTTGTTTGTGTTTACATCAGGTTAACAGTCACTACCTAAAATATAGATCTCTGAACAAGCTACAGTGAAATAGTAGAATAGCAACAAAATAGTGAAATTTTGGGAATACGCTCATACTAAACAAAGCTAAGCATCTCCTAGCTGTTGCTACGTATTTAATACCATATTAAAAGTCCAGCTTGAATTAGCTTCAAACTTTAGCTGGTCTTTACCAGGTGGGCCAGCTCGGTTGCGATGGTTTCATCAGTTATTTGCATGGTTTCTGATGTGTCATGCCAATAAAGATAAATTGAATTTGTATTAGTATTAGCCAATCGCAGCACAGCAGGGTGAGACTGGGAGGAACACTCATGGAAAAAATGAAGAACTGGTTTTGCTCAAATGCTTAGCAATGGGAAAACAGTTGATTTAAGACGTGGCAGAGAATTAATATGTCCATGATTTTGTTTAACAAGCACAAAGACCACCTGGTTGAGGACTTAATGTAAACTGCAGAAGGTAAATAGGTTTGTGTTTATTATTAATAAATAAATAAAGTAACCATTCAATGTAGTTTGTATAGTTGTGATGCTAGGGATATTAGCATAGCACTCAGTGTGGTAGCAGTCCATATTACTATGTATTGGTAAGTTAGTGTGTTTGGTTTAATTAGCTAAAACCTAAAGCTAAAACTACATTTATCAGACATGTGAACTGTTGTTTGATTAAAGGGACTTAGACATTTGTACTCATTAGACAGAGAGGACCATGAAACTACTTGGACCCTGAGAGGAGGAGATGTCGCCTTCTACAAATTCGTTCTGAACTGTTGCCACCAGCCAGACCACCTGTTGGTAAAGTGGAGCCTCCAGCCTAAAATCTACTTGCATTTCTTGCATAAAATCGACTCTGATACTGAAACTTGAGCAATATCTGGTCTAGAAATAATGCCCAAAGTTATGTTGGTCGAATTTAATGAGGAAACTATTTTATGTAGCCTTCTCTTAACTAGGACCATAAAAGACTCAACTCTTCATATGACTCTAGGAAGAATGTTCCTATACAGTAAAAAAAAAAAAAAAGGAAAACAAAACAAGCCCTAAGGAGTTTCCTTTCAGCTAAACCAAGTTTCCAAACCACAAACAATTTGGTGGTTTAGTCTGACAAATGTTCTGGTAAAAGAAAGACACAGTGCTGCGTTTGGTTAGAAAATACAGCAGAGGTCCCATCTCCTGCCTTCCCATAAACATCTTGCATACGTAGTTAATGCACACACACACATCATTGAGATGACTTCACTGCAGTAGTACGGGGTGACTTCCAACCTCTCTCACTCATTCAAATTTCAGGCTCTGTTAAGAAAATCCCATTATTATGAGCTGCAGCTGCCTCATAAAAGATAACATCAGACTTAAGTTGCTCAGTTGAAACAAATGAGTTTCTATTGAAAACTGTGTCCTCTTGGCTCTGAGACAAATGAACGAAGCGCTGTTCTTTGCCCACAGAACGACTGCACTTTCCTGCTTGATCTCACGCCAAACAAAAAATGGGCTCCTTTCTGTCATGACCTCATGCTCATATACTTATACACCAACTACTGAACAGATTCCGCCCGTCCAATAGCCCGTAATTTTTAAAAAGTAATTGTTTTGTAGAAAAATGGCCCGTAACTGATATATTATGATTTTTATAAGGATGATGATGATGATTATTATTATAACAGCCAATGACATCATTTCCACTGTTATCCTCCACTTCTTAAAACCCTTTATTGAATGAATAACGTTTTAACCTTTAATTAATTTAACCTTATTTAGCTGATAGGCCATGATTGGTGACAGTTTCCTCGCTCAGTCCTGCTTATAAAGGAGCTAACAGCTAACGTTAACAGAGGCCTTCAAACACTATTCAGTGAAAATGACTTTTGGGAGAAGATGCATTATAGCGCTACAAAACATGTGTTCAAATGTAATCTTGTTTTCACAGCAATGTAAAATAGATATTAGAGGGAATTATGACCTGTTTAACTTCCAAACACTTTTAACAGCTTATAATACGGCATTAAATGCCAAGATTTATTTTCAAACAAAGCAAGTAATTAAAAAAAAATACAATAATTTATTTCCTAATCATTTAAATTGTGTGAATTATCTGAATTGTTCACTAAATGTCCTCTCTTTCACATTTGGGCTGCTGATAAACAGTTTTGAATTTGATCTCACCCCAATGATAAACAAATTAATTTTACAAATACAGCAATCTTCTCAATATTGACCGACCTCGTAGGTTAGTTCTGTTTTGTTTTTTTAACTTTCTTTTTTAAATTTCTTCTACTCTTAAAACAACGGTACAAAGTATGTTGTCATGGCAACACCTCACCTGTCGACTTTAAATAATGTGATATTCAGGCGTTTTTAGTGATTGGTTAATAAAAAATAGTGGAAAATATATATATGTACTGCATATATACTGTATTTATATATATACAGTATATATATATATATATTATTTTTACTCAAGTTAAGTACAAGTACCTCACATTTGTTTTATTTATTTATAGTTATTTATTGCTCGATAGTTGAATACAGTGGTTGCCAACCTAGGGGTCGGGCCTCTTCTGAATAGGGCGAGGAGATAATTCAATATGTTAATTTCAATGAAATTGTATCATGATGACATCATGTATTGAAATAAGTTGATAATAAAAAGTGCATGCTTACTCAAATTAACAGAAAATCTGATCAAACTCAATTAAATCAAACTATTGACTTAATCTCATTTCTCTGTATTTGTGTGCATGCATGTAAACATAGTCAGTGACTAGTTAGAAATATATTTTCTTTTTTCTCTTCAATTTCACTAGAAACTGTTGTGTTCATTTTGCACTAAAGTTCTTAATTAAATTAGGAAGTATATAGTATTTAATTCACACAGGAGTTAAGAAAATAAGCTTGATCATGTGGTTAATTCATATATACTATATTGTGATATATATACTGTATATATATATCATTATTGATAATGATTGATGATGAGTATTGATTGACATTACCTTTATAAAATATCAAATAATCGTTCATTTTGGCCATATTACCCAGCACTACTTTTAAAGAGTCAAAAGATAAATCTGAGAAGTCATGAGATGATTATTGAGAGAGGGAAATGAAACAAAATGTGTATTCATTCTTTTGACTTTTCTCTAATATTTGTTTTTTGTTGTTGTTGCAAAATATTGGATAATTTGCCTATTTGGGCCTCAAACATTAATTTGTGGACCTGTTAATAACCCATAAACAAAAGGGCCCCAAATTGTAATTTTTTAACAATATGCATCTTGTCCTGTGCTTTTTTTCTTTTCTTATTAACGTAAACTCTTATTCTGAAAAGTAACTTGTTATTATAGCTGTCAAAATAAATGTAGTGGAGTAAAAAGTACAATATTTAAAAAGTATGAAGTTCCATATAAACAAATACATAAGTAAAAATACTTGTGTAATATACTTAGTTTTCCACAGTTGTAGCCGGACACAACAGAACCCAGAAGAAATGTCTTTTGCCACACATAAAAACATAACAGATGAACAGGAGCTTCCATCATCCAATATGAGACAACCTCTTTAACATATTTGTTGCCTTTTGGACTAATTTGGATAGAAGCATTCCCCTAAGAGCTATCTGTCAGATCTGGTGGCTAGTAAAACCAGGTCATGTTTCTGTTTTAAGGTTACGATCACACAAATGATTGAAAAGTTTTTTACAGGAGAGATCTACCACAGGCCTGAGTCTTCCAGACTGCACCCCTCGGCTGCCAGTTGTCCAACCTCCAACCTTTCTGGCAAGCTGCAAGTCCTTTTCAAACAGTTATGGCCCAAAAACCCGTACAGGGACCTCTTGTATGTAGAAAATTTGCATGAAATTTGACTTATTGGTGTGCCAAACAGCTATGCCAGAGTGCAGAGTATTTTATTTCATTGGAAAATAAATTAGGGGTATATATAAACG
The DNA here is from genome assembly GCF_023349555.1 of Cebidichthys violaceus. Lineage (NCBI taxonomy): Eukaryota > Metazoa > Chordata > Actinopteri > Perciformes > Stichaeidae > Cebidichthys > Cebidichthys violaceus. The sequence continues at coordinate 8,461,661 of NW_027176340.1, read as the reverse complement.
TGCCAAATATTTAAAGCCTGTTGATGAAGCAGGAGATGGATTCGTTTCTCAGTGTACTTTAACTACAGTGTAAAACAATACTCATCGAGTTGCCAAAAGTAATCATTGCACACAGTAAACACCAAGAAAAAGGAGAGTGTCAAGTTGATGCATAATTAAATCTTTTATATGTTTTCCAGCGTTGAAGCGCAGCCAGACATCAGGTTTATTGTACGACCTCATTGAAGACCAGATTCACTGAAACAGGGCGGGAGTGAAGCCGAGTGGTTAAAGATCAGTCAAAGTATCTGGATAGAAACAATCTGTGGCCTATAAAAGACATCCAGCACAAGGGTCAGGGATCAATGACTGATGTGGTTTCCTTGTGCTAGATATGAATAAGAACCACCTGTTCAGTTTAAAGTCAAGAAAAGGTCAATTAGGACATCAATACCTTGTATCGCTGGGATTATGAACTTGTCGGGTCTCGTCTAAACAGCTTTAGCTTTGATCGTTGCATTGTCTTTGCTATGGATTGATAAGATGTAAAATGTGCATGTTTTGATGTGGGACTACACCTAAAAACTTTTCTTTTTTTACAGCCCATTAGATTAGCTAAAAAAATACATTAAAACATTTTCTTTTGAAAATTGCTAAAAACCTTGGATTTGAACTGATGAAAGTTTTTGAAGTCTGTTACAAAGAATGAAAAGAATTTCCGTTTAGAGTCTCAGTTGTAAAGCATGGCTAAAAACTATATATTTGTATCTATATTATTATTATTATTATGAGTATTATCTAATTTTGTATTCAGTTTAGTGTTGTAGTAGTTGGGAGATCTAAAAGCGAGGTAGACCCCTTTTGAGGTCTAATTTACCCCAAATGTTTCTTATTCGTGAACACTTTTTTGTCAAAATGTGTTCATGCATCTCTGACATTTCAAACCTATACATTTTTGATGTAATAATAACGCTTTATGGTCATTTGAGTGTCAGTTCACTTTCATTAATTGTGACAAAGGCAGAGGTAATCACTTCATTACTTTTCTACATGAGTTTTAATAAGGTCAGAAGAAAAGCAAAATTATACTACATTATCAAATGTAACAAAATCTGTCAACCAGAATCTCTTAAACTCATTAATAAACACGTTATATTTTTGATTGTTTAAGGTGTACAAAAAGAGAAATGTTAAAACAAGTTGTGGTTTTATGGGGAAGATTTGTGCCGGACTATTTCTTGGCCAGGAGCAGTGACCTCCTGCTGGTTGCCCGGCAAAAGACAAAGAAACGTAGTGTCCGCCTGGCTGACCTGTTCTTCAGGTGAACAGCAAACCTCAGGACCTCTTCTAATTTTCATCTTTACAGTATTTTGAAACATTCCTCCATGATTTAACTTGGACATGGATTATTTCCCAACAGATTGTAGAAAAGTAAATTAATATTGGTTAGTTTCCACCATTAAGTTCGCAGCTGTGTTTTGCGTCGGCCAAGCCAAACAGCTGAGGAGCTACCGGGCCCAGGTGCACACCGGGGGGTTTCCTGACACAAACTCCACTCTGCTCCATCCAGCCACGAGGTGCAGACAGAAACACTGTCTGGTTGTTACCGATACAATAACACCCGATGAATCACCAGGACCTTATTTTACTTGTTGACATTACAGGCTGCAGCAGTAGAAAGCCAAAGGGTAATGAATTTCCTTGCAGCTATACATTTGAACATACTATTGCCAAATCAAGCAAGGTGGTAACAACTAACAAGCCAGATGGTTGGAAGAATCTTTGATGATTCTGGAAATAAGTGTTGTTAGAAGACCTTATTGATTTTTCGGACATTGCGTCATATTCTGTTAAAGAAACGGATGCTTACCTCTGTGACTTGAATGTAACACTAATACATGTGAGGCACAAGTGTGGCTTAGTTGGATAGGGCTATAACAGGTTGTTTAACACGCGTTTGTATGCTTGGGTGGCTCAGATCCTGACAGCTCCCACTGCCAAGATGTGATCCAGCCTTTAGCTGCACGCACCAAAACCTCACTCAATAAATCACTTTTTCATCTCACTGACGAGTGCTAAAGTGTCAAAAGGTTGCTTAAGTTTATATAACCTTTTTCGCTGAGTACTACTTCATATGTGATGGAGTTCTAAATCCAGAGCGAGCTGCGTGAAGTCTGGGTTAAGTAATGTCATTCGAGGCAGTGTCAGTTGGGACTGTAGACGTTGAAGTTTGAAAATGAAGAATAATTGATTGTGCGCAGTTGGAAAGAAGTGAGCTAATCAAACCTCTGTAACGTCTGCTTGAGGTTAGCGGCTCCAGGCTGTTCGTACTGGGAAGTTAATAATAAATAATGTACAAGTTACAGACTTTCCCAATATAAGTTCATGGGGAAAAGATATTTTTGGTCCTCATGGCATCCTGTGACAGACCTGGAAATTGTAATTCCATAATTTGGCCACTATGGTTACTATAAAATTAGTAACACACCTCCAGATCACACAGTCATAGACCTAACTACACATTCACCACACATTTAAGTGCATAAATCAACCTGAACTATAACCAGGGCAGCACAATTATTATCAATATGAGGGTTTCTTTTTTTTTTTCACTCAGAATTGAGATCTTGTTTTTCTCCCACAATTCTTAGGGTCACCTCTTTTTTTGTCAAATAAAAACATTTTGTGATGTATACAGTGTATATTTGTAAATGTGCCTGTGTAAAATGACTTCACACGGTTTGGTAGGGGCTTTATTCATTTAATTTATTAAGATGCTACATAGTCCAACCAGGTTGGGTTGTTTTTATACACCAGAGAGACTACTTGAACTAGGAATATTAATCTTCTTCTCAGATAGACGTATTTATTTATTTATATACATACAAAACAGTTTGCTGACTGCTTACATCGATCACGGTGATAGTCAGTGTAGTGTGTTTTACAACCGGGCCTGGATCAATTAGTATTCCAATGTAATTGTTATTGTTCGTTTAATCCTGGTTGGAGTACCACATTAGGACTGTGGTAAAATTAATGATCAGTATATTCTGATACTTTGGAATATTTTTTCAGGTAAAAATGCTCTGATACTCCAACCAGGATTCATTGAACAAGAACAATTTTCTGCAAGCACTAAATGGCCCAGGTCTGATAACCCAAGATGGGACTGTAGCTCAGGTCTGCTCTGCCCTCCCTCTAAGCAGCAAGTCATCCTCAACCCAACAACTTTACAGAGATACAGTAGAAACACAAGCTCATGTATATTTTAAGCTCTCACCCGCCAGTCATATCCATCATCCTCCCCTCCACTGAACATGAAATAATGGTGGAATTTAACTTTTCTTTCAGTTTAACAATGGATAACGCACTCCTGCATCCTATGTGGATATAGTGGGATAAAAACATGAACTACTCTCTTTTTTTTTTACCTTAAAATATGGCAAAGCAGAATGATGCTCTCCACTGCTATTTTACCCCTCATGCAAATTTGGAGATGAAACAATTTGAGATTATGTTTTTGTTTATTTTCGACCAAAAAAAAATAACCATTGGCTCTGGAACAGTACAATGTCATCATGTGGTCCCCTCAAGGATATAAACTAGTCTGTATGCTTCCCCCCCTCCCCCTCTTGCTTGAGAAAAAAAAAAAGTATGCTGCAGAAAGATCAAAGGAGTGACACGCTTAATCTTGGTGCATTAAAAATGAACACGACTTCAAATGCAGTGAGGATGTAACATTAATAAGCAACAGATAAATGCTGAACAAACACCAAAAACTGAACACGGGCCTGCAGTAGAGTGAACAAAAACCAAGCATGAGCAGTCAGCTTGAAACACTCAGTTGATCTCAGACATACATTTGCCTCAAACAAAACAGAACGTCAACAAATGTATGGCTCAGTAGGAAAATAAGAGAAAACAAAAAGAGCTGGAAAAGACCAAGGTCCCTTTGTGAGGACACTGTAACAGGACTTTAGTGTTGCTGTTAATGTTGTGAGGGAAACATAACAGATCGCCTCTACATTTAATTTTCTCAATACATGTATGCATGCATGCTTGTGTGTGTGTGTGTGTGTGTGTGTGTGTGTGTGTGTGTACGTTCATTTATTTTTATATTTATATATATATATATATATATATATATATATATATACACACACACACATCTCCATCTTGGCCTGAGAATAACTTGCCCAAATAGTTCACAAGGCAAGCCTTTCATCTGGATAACATTTACAGAAATGAGCTAATCCTACAAATCTGGAGCTCATTTCTTGTATTCTTAAATGCTTCAACCCTAGCACAGAAAAAAATTACTTAAAAATCATAAAAATTTAACAAAAGAGAAAGAAAACTGAAAATGTAGTTGTGCAAACCTACAGCCAAATGACATTATTACCATTTATAAAAGCAATTAAATTAGATTCAAACAATCTGTGTGTGAACGCATGCAATCAAACATTCCCCTCTGACAAGAGGGGATGCGGTGAGCACTGAGTGACAGGTGACGGGAATAAGGTAGAGTGAAAATAAAAACGAAAGGAAAATAGCTATGGTGTAGTGTTTCATACACTGATCAAGGTTGTTCTACAATCAAAGACAATCCGGATTTACAAAGCCTCTGATTGCAGGAGTCAGTTTGGTAGCCCTGTGTGTGTGTAACCCCGACTGTGTGGATCATCACTCTGGTAAATTCCTTCCTTAAAGGGGGTTTAGCTGGAAGGAACACCTGATTATACTGTACAGTGGGGGAGGTGGAAGAAACAACAATACACTAAAATTACATTCACACAACTGCAAACTGACTCAGTCGCACCAACACTACCTCGCCGGTGTTACAAAATAGGTCTGGATCACTAGTTTTAAATTGTGTTTTCGTTACCACCACCCATCCCCCCAAACCAGTAATTTGTGTACATGAAACTTTGGGAAAGAGGGCCAGAATGATTATGTGATGATTACATAGAGGCAAGACCTGTAATGATGAATCGGTTTTTCTTCTGTATTTTCTCAAACATTACCTTTGAAATATTTTACATAAATGAGACTGAATCAAAACTAGTACCACCCCCCCCCACCCAGCGGATATGGCATTTCCGATCCAAAATCCCAGATCCCGCACTTGTTTTCCTCCCCCTGAAAGCATGCTGCGGCTCCACCGAACTGCGCTGCCATCTACAAGACCAACTTGCCCACGATGACGCCCACCACAAAGAAGAGCACGATGAGGGCCATCGTGCGGACGCTCAACCCCTCTTCTTTCTTCATGCCAATTGAGGTGTGTTGAGATGACATCACGTTACTCTTCCTCATCCGCAGACCATCGTCCTCCTGAAATGGGGGAGAAAGAAGAAAGAGGTGTTAGAAAAGTGGGGTAAAAGAAATAATTGACAAATGATGAATGAAAGAAAGCGTTTGGGAAGAAAAAGAAGGGCGGTAGGTGAGTGAAATAAAGAAAGGGAATGAAGAAGAGAAAAAGAAGACATGAAGAAGAGACGATCAGCTTGTCAATCAGTCAATGAGATGAGACTATTTATTTACAAGCTCAAAGAAATAGGATCTGCTTAAATCTTCATCTGACCCAATCCTCAGAGGAGCACAGAAGGCGCCAGGCTTTTAACACACTTCATTTCCCAGCAGCGGGTGGGGGGGGGGCTCTCTGTTAGTTTAATCTCAGCCGCAGGAGCAGCCAACAGTCGTTCTGCCTCTGGCAAGAACCTAAAGTGGAGGAGGTGGTGTTTGACTTTCTCCAAGCAGTTTGTGGTGTGTGTGCCTGGGACTCCTTTCCAACCTAACCTTAACAAAATCCAATTTAACCTCACTTCACTGATCGTTGTGATTGATGGCGAACTCATTGATTTGCTAAATTGCATTACGAGCAATGAACGCTGAGGTCTGCCACTGATTATAGATCCGAGCACTTGCACTTAATGCAAACCTCAATCTTGGATTGCTGTCTCTGTTCAGAAGAATACAGCAAAGCGTGGAGGGACACCGCAATGTCATTTGGAACCAGCACTTTGTGTGAATCAAATTTCCACTTAATTGTCTTATCTTGATTGTGAACATCAATCAGTACAGAAAAAATAACCAAATGTGACTCTGCATGTTCAGTGATGTATGCTGCTAATTTTGGGTGATTGCTCATTCAGCTCTCTGCATTTAACTTAAGCCTGAAGATAGATTGGTTGAAAGAATTACTCCTTGTGTAACAAGACTGAACGTACAGATTCATTCGAGGTGAAACGACTAGTCAATTGATTAGTTTAGACAGGAAATTAATCAGCTACAATCTTGATAATTAACTAAAAATTAACTGGTTTTAACCTCTGAAGTGTGAATATTTTGAGGTTGTCTTGGATTAAATATCTTCGGTTTTTGGACATTTGGTCAAACAAAACAACATTTAAATGTCAACTTCTTTGCAACAAGCAGTAAGTCATTTTGACGGAATGATAATGAAGATAATTGTTAGTAGCAGTTCTTGTACATACTGAGTGGCTCACAGTTTGATATGTTGATTCACTACCTTAAAGTAAATGTATACAGAAACATCTGAAGGCACACCCAGGGCTAAAAATAAAGAGATGATGATTTTGTGAAGTATAATATTACGCTTATTACACTTTAGGGAAACAAGCAGTGTTTTACTACCTGTAACCATGTAGCCGTGAGGATGAGACTACAGTGATAGCTGTGTCTTCACTGCCATTGGTCCTCACGTCATCTCACTCACCCGGATCTGTTTGTTTTCTTCCCGTAGCCTCTGAGCCTCCATCTGCAGCCTCTTACACTCCTCCATGATCTTCTTCACCTCTCCGTCATCCAGGGTGGAGCTCATTGACTTCAGAGGCAGCGAGGAGGAGTCTGACTTCAGCAAGCTGGACGACATCATCTTGTTGGACTCCATGTCATGCTGTAAGTAGGTTAACAGGGCGACAAGTTATTACACAATAAGATGTGTGTTTGCTGCTACAGTGTTTCCATGGAGATTGTGACCGATGACTTGGCTGACACACGGCACACGCAGCAATGCGTACGTTTATAACTTCTAGACTTCATATATATGAACAAAGCCTCCTCTCAAGCTGCCTATCTCCATGTTTGTGGGAGAGTTCACCCAGGGGTGCCTTTCATAAGTGGATCAAGCTGGTTCCTATCAGCATTATCTCCGTCTAACGGACTCTGTGGTGCTGACTGGGAGCCATGACTATCTATCGCACAGCTGAAAATTAAGTGTGTGTGTGTGTGTGTGTGTGTGTGTGTGTGTGTGTGTGTGTGTGTGTGTGTGGGGGGGGGGGGGGTATGATGCTGGTATGATGCTGGGGTATGATGCTGGTATGATGTCAATATACTGTCAAAAGACAATAAAGTCTATTTTTGCTGTGAACCGCACACAACACAAGGAAAGAAATAGGCCCACAGTCTGTGTGGCTGCTCAAACATGGGTGCCAAAATAAAAAGCAACTGTTTACGCAACGCACACACTCTGCTCGCAGAGTCAGTGTGTGGCCTGGTAAGAGTAAAAACAAATGAGGAGAGATGAAGACTGAGATAGGATAGTGATAGAGAAGGGCAATACAGCAGAGAAGTCGGGAGCTGGAAAATGACGATGAACATCATCACTACATAAATAATGCAGACCTTCTTTGGGACAAAAATTACAGCATGATACATTATTACTGATTATTACCAATAATCAAAAATACCATGTGAAACCATGTGACGCATAATTTCACGTAGTGTCTTTGATATCCGATCTGCAGTAACGAGGAGAAAGTGTAGTAACCGCATGTGCTTACCGTTTTCTCGTTCTCCACTGGCATGTCAAAAACACACCTTAGCTTGGAGTCCATCAGCTCGTCTGGCTTAGCCTCCTTCCACTGGAATAGTGGACCAAAAATAAAGAACAAAAACATCAACAAATGATTTCTTTATTATTTATCATGGCAAAATGGAACATTTGCAACATGCTGCTGATAATGACTCTTCACAGGAGGACAGAAAGCTCAGACAGCCCTTCAGCTGTCTGCTTTATTCAGTTTTGGCGTGTAAAGGCCGACATAGTAAACATATTCCAACATAATGTCTGGACTTAGGAATCAGCATTGAGTTAGGAATTTATGTAACATGTTTCTTTGAAGTCTGGCTCCAGTAAATACAATAAAATAACATGCCTTTTTCTCTCTATGAGATGAATTCATTCCTAACTGACCTCCTCATGTCCACCATTTCTTTTCATAATTTCAGAACATTCATTTATATTCTGGACTCAAGAGTATTGTAAATTGAGTTTGACAAACACTTTTCAAATGTGATGTTTAGAAAGTCAATAGACTGAACTAGAATCATCGCTTCATCTCTCCATCTCTGTATAGTTTAGTTTATTTACTTTTGCACAATTCAAACAATAAAATTAAAATAAACAAACATAACAGAGATAAATTATATCACAGTAAAGGAAGAGGCAAAAAGCCAACTGGGCTTATTTGAAGCCTCCACCTATATAATATAACATGTTTACAATATTACAGAGAACATAAAATGAATATGCATAAGATATGACTACGCAAAATATTATATGTTTAATTATACTTGTTATCAATATATCATCAAAAGTGGGTGAAGCATTTACAGTACATGGTTTGACTCTTTCAGAATATGTTGAATGGCGCTGATATAAGATGGTTCATTAGGTGTCAGCAGACCTTATGAGGTTTACAGTGCCAAGGGTTGGCATCCACGAAAAAATACAGTTTTGTCAGGTATTCTTAAAACACTTACTGGCATATAAATATTTACTGTACTTGTTGGCCAGTGTTCGCTGAGATGACTTTGAGACTACACACACACAGAGACAGTTACGATTAAACGGTGTTCATAGTGTTTCCTATCGCTGTGTGTCAGCACTGAGCCACAACCTCTCATCCAGGCTGGGATGTGCACATCGAATGCCTCTTTTTTCTTTCGATCAGTGTTTGCTGTATGAGTGACCATGTTACATCTGTGTGTAAAGCATGTTTGTTTTAAAGCACTGGCAAACACTGCTGCGGCTAAAACATATTGATGGAGAAAACAGATTTTTAGGAAGATGAGACACTCACCACTCCCTCCATGTCGGTCATGTCAGGAGGTGCTAGCACAGACTGGACCATGAACTTGTGTTTGCTCTTCTCATTGGGGTCGTAGTCAAAAGGCTGCAACATAACTGAAATACAAAATGACGATCGAGGTCACGTGTGGTACTGCTATTATAGAGTCACGACTGATTTCAACAAACTTTACAGAGCAACATGTTTTCAGATTATTTCTTTCCCTTCAGCTAACAAATGATAATTAAGATAAACAGGAAACAGAGAGAACTGGGGCTGATAAGTAGCAGCAGTTGCAGTGTGACAGTGTGTACAGGAAGTCCCCACATGATCATTACAGTCCCCCAGTTTTACTTCTGATTCCTCACTTCCCATCCTCAGGAGAACGTGTCAAACAAAGTGTCTTGTTAGTATTATTCAAACTGTGGCAGACAGGCAGGAAAATAATATGATTTGTGGGTAAAATCTGCTGCCCTAAAAACAGACACACTCCAGCAATTAAGCTGTTCCATCTCTCTCCCTTCCTCAACTCTGTGTCCACTCCTCGGATTAAAGAGGAATTAGGAGTGAGTATCACAAACCATGTGTTTGTCAAATAGTAAACTAGATCTTCACAGCTCTGGGCTTTGTTGGAGATTATTTATTTCTAAGTTTGTGTTACCATGACGGCAAAACACTGACAGATCTACAAATGCCCCATGGGGGTAATTTTTCTAACAGCTTCCAACCCTGTCTTTTTCTTTCTTAACATTACATATCGCTCTAACACAAAGCAGGTGTTGGAGTACGACTTTAACCCGTCACCACATCAGTCCTCCCAGTCAGTGCTGTACTATTTGATGTCATTCCAATGACTGAGAAGGTATTTTAAAGCTGTAATGGTGATTTACAATGATCACTTTCTTATGTCCGTATTCAAGTTAAGGGTGGAAGTGCAGAGGGGGAAAAAAGGGCTATTGATGGGATTTACTCCTTTCACCTTTTAAATGAGGGTGTAATTGAAAGACATATTTTGACATCAGTACCAACTGTGTCTACAATGCCTGCGTGATTCTTCGGCTCGCACTGGCCAAATGACCTCCTAATTTCAAAGCGGGTGTAGCTATCAGGATGGTTTTCATATATGGCACATGCCAATTCTCCCAAGAGTGGGAGACCTCAGAGATGCAGTGCACCATTACAGCAATCAGGGCAGTTCAATATCGCAAACCAGAAACAGACGGCATGAACAGATTGAGAACGTCCTGTTTTAGTCAGACCCAATTTGCAGGCCCATCTACCTCGAGTCCAAGGGGACAATACTAGAGAATGGAGGCAGGAAGGCATGTAAGTTCTTTGAGCAACAGCGAAAAACATGAAAAGGGTCCCGAGCCAAAAAGCCTGAGATGGAAAAAGCACAGCCACAGGAAAGGAGAAAGTTATTTAAATCATCTTTGATCGACAGACTGTGAACACACCTTTACAAAATGCTACTTCTGCTAATGGCATGATTTATATAAAACATTTCATACAATCTTACAAAACGAAAAATTAAACTCCCCAGCTGTCTGCTTGCTTAGTAGTAAGTAATAATTAATACAAAAGATAAAAGTGTAAGTTTAATGACCAAAACAATGAACTCATCAAAACTAGATACAAGCTCACGTTACGACACAGTGTGACTCAAAACGAGATACGACATCTATAACAGGAACCTTTCCACACCTTCTCAGACAAGCCTTACCGGTAAAAAAAGAAAGAAAAGGGAGCTCCCTTCGATATTACTCAACACCAAAAACCTGGTCAAAGATCAGCAAACCCACCAAGACAACATAGCGTGGGAATGAGGAAGAGAGAGAAGTCAACTGTTCCCTGGGTGGGAAATAACTCAGGAGTCAATAGCATTCCATCCACGGCTCTTCTGCAGAAATTGGCGACCACTTTGAGGTTAAGTTATAGAAATCAAGTTGCGGGTTAAAATAGAAAATAGCCAATAACAAATATTGGAACAGACCTTGTCTGTAGCGTATTAGCAGAAATGCTTTATGAATATGGATGTCAATGAAAAGAGGAGAATGGTTTTTTTTGCCCTGTCATAACAAAAAAGACACTAGAAAAGAGCGCAAGGGCATTCAAAAGAAGCTAATTCAGACAACTGGAAAAAAATGAATTATTTTTTATTGCGGTGTGTTATTTTTTTTCTACCTCACTTGAAATGATAATAAGTTTGAGCATGTCAGACAAACTTCTGACATATTCCCAGAAGAAGCTTAATATTTGTGGACACAAGGATTTTTGAAACATTCACGCCACATATTTTTCCACTGGATGCTGCTACATAACACCGATCAACCTCAGCAACATTCCTGTGGTCATGGCTACGTTGAACATATACAGTTACAGCTGGGTTGAGCTTCAAAAGCCCTGTGTGTATCCTCAGCTGAGCCAGCGAATGACACATCTCAGGGTTTGTAGGTATCCTGTGGCAGACTGTTCCCTTTCGCCTCGATGCAAGTCAACTGGAATGTAGCTTTAATTAAATATTATAGGCCAGAAAGTTACACATCCAAAACAATCTTCTTAGATGTAAAAAAAAATTAAATATGACAATATTTGAATGCATTTCCTTCTGCATAACACAGTTGCATAGTCAAATAGGACTGCACTCCATTTAAATAGAATATTGGCACCACACAAGGTGGCAGGTATGACATCAAATCTCTAAATCTTGATTTGCATCTTTTGGCCGCTTTTAAGTGCTTTTAGACAGAATAGTATCTTTACTTAGGCTGGACCCAATGCCTTTTTTTTTTTTTTTACATTCAAAGCTTCTATTGAGGTTTTCTAATAAAGCTTTGAATGGCTGTCGTCATATTTTATGACGTCATCACCCTACAAATGGAAAAACTTGATTGTTTTGTTACAAAATCTTTTGACTTTTGGACTACACAACACTCTAGAGTTATCAAATATGTTTGGATCACATGAGTCGGAAATAATCCTATGCAGACACCACTGGTATCTAATGCTACAAATAGTATAATATTAATACATTTAATGTAGCCTAATCTGTATCTACTACTGTGTAGAAATACTGGGTTTAAACAAAATAAACAGAAATGCAAAAAAAATAGCTGCGCAGCATTCAAATATTTATTTAGAATTAGAATGTTATGAATGAAGCTTTGAACCCTTCTGTGTAGCCCGATCTTTACTATTTTGATTCTGCCACAAAAGGCTTTATGTAATATGTGTTTCTGGTTAACATTTTTTAAGATGATGTTGGTACACGTGGTATTTTATTTACAGAGCTCTCCATTCTAGATGGCATAAGCAGCCTGTGCCGTTTTGCATGTTGAATTGAAATGTAATGGAAACCGTTTTGTTTTCATCTTCTTTCACCCTTATAAGGTGCAACAAAGCTTACAGCAGAGAAAGGGTTGCAGGGTTTTTTAATAAACCTGGGTTTTACATCACAGTAACTTAATGTGTGTTCAATGTAAAAGCAAACACTATGTCTGCAACTCTCGTTATCTTGTTAAGTACGCCACCTTTTGAGTTTCCCCTGAAGACAGACTGAACAGAAAGAGGGTACAGACTGAGCGTTTAGTGACTACATTCTCAGAAAAGCAATCTCCTTTTGGGACTCAAACCTCTGACCTTTTTCAACCTAAAATGGGTGAAAAATGAAGACAACTAACGGAGAGGCTTGTGCTGATTTGTCGCCGGCTTCTGACTGTAGGCCCCGGTAACATAGTTTGCAGTTGTTGACACCAGATAGGGCAAGTTGTAAAATGAGTCGGTGGCTGTAAATGGCAGAGATGGCAGTGTGGAAACACAAGCCTGTACCTGTCTCCCTCAGAGTGCACGACAAGGAATGAGGCCTACCAGGCGGGGCTTGGGCAAGAGGACGGGGGAATACTGAGTAACAAGAGAGGAGTGGTGTTATGTAAAAAGAGCAAAGCCAATCAGGATACGAGAGAGTTAATAGATTAGCTTACTTCTCGCAGATGCCTGGTTTTTAAGTCACGATACAAATAGAAACATAGTTTGTGATATTTAGATGGTCTTACATATGATGGCTGTAGCAACTACTTACTTTGGAGCTCGCCTAATCCTGCATGGACTATGTCGCACTTATACATGGACTCATATATTCATTCATTCATATTCGGATATGTACATTTATATCTATTCGTAGACAGAGATTGATAGAATGCACATATTTTTTATTTATTAACAGACTGTACATATGTTAAGAATCAAGGGACAGCTGCTCAGTGTTTTACTTTATCTTTATTTGAATTTATATTTTCATTCTTATTATCTTGGTTTGTTTCCGAACTCTTACTCTTACCTCTACTGGGGTTGATTCTCATTGATGTTGCTGCAATGACACCTGAAGTTCCCTCCGGGATAAATAAAGGTTTATTTATTTTATCTATAAAATCTCAACACATTCCTTACCAGAAACACTACATTCAAGTTGTTTACTTTAACTAACCAAGAGACAAAAATACAATGTCTATACAGAAAAAACAGCACAATCCTCATATTTGAGAAGGTGAAACCAGCAAATGTTTAGTATTCAACTTGACAAGACTTTAAAGATTAAGGATCAAAACTATTAAATAATTTTTCTTGTGATTAACTAATCGTTTCAGCCACAGTAGCAGCTACATGTTAAAGTAGCCTGTAAGTTAATAATAATAACTTTAATGGCTCACTGTCTCAATCAATACCTGAGACGTTGATCGAGGTTCCTGCATCGATGATTCCACTGTTGGGCCGCACGCAGTACCGGCGCGGCGCCGTCGTCTTCACCTTGAAACACACATTCCTGTCTGTTGGGTTGGAGAGCTTGAGATTTGTGGTGATCACGTCTGAGAATGGACCTGTGAAGAGGGAAGATATGGTAAACACTAAAAAAAAACTCTGTTTTTGGGTTGTTCAGGAAAACATCTTTGAGTTCTCTTAGTTAAAATTATACAATCTCCTCCAGAGACTGAAATCTTAAATTATCTAAATTTTAACTTTAAAAAGAATCATCAAAGGCTGTTGACTTGACGTCACTTAAATTGTTTGAATACCAAATGGTTGGAGAAAATGACGAATGCAAAGAATAAAACTGCCACTGACATACAAACTCAAACAAGCAAATGTGTGTAAGCTGTCTCGTAGTCAACTGACCAAAATACATGAAAATACAAATCTATAATCCATTGCTGCAGGAAAAGCACCAGTTTGAATAAAAAAAAAAAAAATGTAAAAACGGACAAATAAACAACCAAGCGTGGGCAGACAGACAGATACAGTTGTGGTCAAAAGTTTACATACACTTGTAAAGAACATAATGTCATGGCTCTCTTGAGTTTCCCCGTTATTTCTACAACTCTGATTTTTCTCTGATAGAGTGATTGGAACAGATACTTCTTTGTCACAAAAAACATTCATGAAGTTTGGTTCTTTCATGACTTTATTATGGGTTAACAGAAAAAGTGATCAAATCTGCTGGGTCAAAAATATACATACAGCAGTGCTAATATTTGGTTACATGTCCCTTGGCCATTTTCACTTCAATTAGGCGCTTTTGGTAGCCATCCACAAGCTTCTGGCAAGCTTCTCGTTGAATCTTTGACCACTCCTCTTGACAGAATTGGTGCAGTTCAGTTAAATTTGATGGCTTTCTGACATGGACTTGTTTCTTCAGCATTGTCCACATGTTCTCAATGGGATTTAAGTCAGGACTTTGGGAAGGCCATTCTAAAACCCTAATTCTAGCCTGATTTAGCCATTCCATTACCACTTTTGATGTGTGTTTGGGGTCATTGTCCTGTTGGAACACCCAACTGCGCCCAAGACCCAACCTTCGGGCTGATGATTTTAGGTTATCCTGAAGAATTTGAAGGTAATCCTCCTTCTTCATTATCCCATTTACTCTCTGTAAAGCACCAGTTCCATTGGCAGCAAAACAGCCCCACAGCATAATACTACCACCACCGTGCTTGACGGTAGGCATGGTGTTCTTGGGGTTAAAGGCCTCACCTTTTCTCCTCCAAACATATTGCTGGGCATTGTGGCCAAACAGCTCGATTTTTGTTTCGTCTGACCACAGAACTTTCCTCCAGAAGGTCTTATCTTTGTCCATGTGATCAGCAGCAAACTTCAGTCGAGCCTTAAGGTGCCGCTTTTGGAGCAAGGGCTTCCTTCTTGCACGGCAGCCTCTCAGTCCATGGAGATGCAAAACACGCTTGACTGTGGACACTGACACCTGTGTTCCAGCAGCTTCTAATTCTTGGCAGATCTGCTTTTTGGTGGTTCTCGGTTGACTCTTCACCCTCCTGACCAATTTTCTCTCAGCAGCAGGTGATAGCGTGCGTTTTCTTCCTGATCGTGGCAGTGACAAAACAGTACCATGCACTTTATACTTACAAACAATTGTTTGCACTGTTGCTCTTGGGACCTGCAGCTGCTTTGAAATGGCTCCAAGTGACTTTCCTGACTTGTTCAAGTCAATGATTCGCTTTTTCAGATCCATGCTGAGCTCCTTTGACTTTCCCATTGTAGCGTTTGTATCCAATGAGCCCTATTTAAATGGCCTCAGAGAAGTCACCAGTTGTAGTCACTCATAATCACTCACAAGAAGTTAAGAGGCCATGCTATGAAGCTCATTTCTTTGACACAACTTTCTAAGTCACCAAAATTGCTAATTCATGTTGCTGTATGTATATTTTTGACCCAGCAGATTTTGTCACTTTTTCTGTTAACCCATAATAAAGTCATGAAAGAACCAAACTTCATGAATGTTTTTTGTGACAAAGAAGTATCTGTTCCAATCACTCTATCAGAGAAAAATCAGAGTTGTAGAAATAACTGGAAACTCAAGAGAGCCATGAGATTATGTTCTTTACAAGTGTATGTAAACTTTTGACCACAACTGTATATATAAAAAGATATATATAAATATCTATATATAGCAATATATATATATTATATATACACACACATTTATTTATATATAAAAACATTTTACATATTATTTCTTTACGCCGCTGACAATTCAAAGAAGAAAGTAGAGTTGATTCAGAAAAGGTGTGGAAATTGTTATTATTATGTTGTAATATATTATGTTGTACAATTACTATTGAAGACCCTTGTCACAACAGAGAACCAAATTTCAGAAAAGTCTGCCAAATATTAACCACAAACTTTATTAAAAGAGCACTTCTACACAGCAGAAACAGACTGATCTAAGCTTCATCAAAATAAAATAGTCCTTAAGATAAATTATTCCAGTCTGTTTCTCACATTAAAACCCAAAACATTGCATCTCAGTAACACAACCTGGTGTGAACTGGATCATTGTAAATATGTCAAGCCATCTGCTTTTTCTTTTTCGTTTCACATTGCACTGTAGACTGATGTTGACTACATGTCTACTCTGTCCTGATTAGCAAAAAACAGTCCTAGTATCAATTTACCAAAATCTTTAAAGAGTAAAGTGTGCATACAAATCTATAAATCACAGGCCTCTGCCCCTGCACTAGCACTACCATGATCAGAATAGCTGATGCAGTTTGGCTTCAACTAATTACAGCTATCATTGTCGATGCAGGCCACATATCTCCGAGGCTCTCACAAGGCCGGATGCATTAAGCTGCACAGATTTGTCAATAATGCAGAAAACCCTCACAACAAAAGACACAGCAAAATGCAAATGTGCGCCAAATCTAAAAGGTGAGCGAAGGTTAAGTGAGTTTACCTCCAGACTGCAGCACTACAATGTCAGTGTTTTTTGGATGGGGCACTAATCGTTTTATATTCATTCCAAAAAGATCATTACAATACATTGTTTCTGTTCTTCCTTTGACATTTTTCCAACTACTTTTATCTGAACTATTAAGTAAATTAGATAATTTCATTTTGTTAAAATCTTTCCCAAACATGGTATTGTCTATGTTTGACACATTTTCCTGTGGTCTTAACCTCTTTAAAACCCCTCAGTGAAGGCAGCCATGTCCAGTTAGTGTCTAATAATTTCAATGGGTTATGAAATGATATGGTGGTCAAGGTGGAAAGGGGTGAATGCTAAACCTTGAGTTATGTCTGAGGTTGAAGGAATGGAAATAAATTAGGACATGAAGGAGAGGAAAGGTAGAGGAGGCATGGGAATAACCAGCAGGTTCACAAAACTCTGTGAAAAACCCCTATTTAGCCCTGATGTTCATAACTATAATACATATAAACATGTAAACTAGGACAACGTATGACGAGGACAATTAGGAACCACATACTTGTTTTCTGAGTTACTGTCAGTTCCATAATGTTTGTAATTGGTGCTAATTTTCAAAACAGGTGGATTCAAATTAAACTAATAATCATTCAGTCTGGAATTGTGTTAATGTGCCTTTTTCATGTTTGGGAGTAATTGTTATTTTGCTCAAAATAATCAGCAGTTTTGGGGCATTTTTTTTCCTTTCTCTGTTGTTGGCACAGAAAGATAGTGTCCCCATTCTTAATTAAAGACCTGATTGGTTCAGCTGTTTAAACAGATATAAATGAGCACAACACCAGATCTATTTGAACTGTTGTATACAATGAATATAGATGTATAAAATGAGGGCAGAGGTTCAGAGGTATAGTTATTGCACTCACTCAATACCCGCCACAAGAGCAAGCGATCTCCACTGTGGTGTGAGGTTTTCTTTTCACTTTAGTGGCAACGACATTAACAGAAAAGTCAAATCTGTTGGATATCATTTTTACAACGTTAAAAAAAGAAGAAGTACTAAAACCTAATCTGGCTAACCCTGGAGAAAGCCAAGAAACTAACGAGTCTTCTTTGATATTATCAGCACATATTGGAGGGCGTGTAGATTCCAAAAAAACTCATTCTATGTATTACCCAAGTGCTCCCTCACAAAACCACAGTGTTACATGTCCTTAATTTATTTCTGTTATTTCTGGCAAAAGTTTCATTATTGACAGGTCACTCCAGAAACTGCACAGTGAAACGTATCCAGATAGCTAACCGGCAGCCGTTAGTCACTCCTGTGTTTTTCCAGTATACCTCTAGTGAGAGCAAAGCTAATTCATAGTCAAGTGAAGGGCCATGACAAATAAATGTACGACTTCCCAAACTTAGCGGATACAGAGCCAAATACCACACAGGTTACATCAGACGGACTTACGGAAACTAAGTTTTCATTTTGGAACTCAACAGTATCTTGAAAAAGCATATAAAACAAATATTTTTCATGAATTATTTTATGTCTATGAAAGAGGACCATTTTTTCTGTGGCCAATGTTTTTTGTCACTTTGCTTCTGCATATATAAAAAATCTGTTCATATAGTACATATAATGAGTTAGTGAGGCTATATGGGCTATGAGTACATCAGTAGAAATCTACCATGTTGGTTGATTTGGGTTTTGAGACATTGCTGGTGATTTGTTTGTGAAAACAACTCATGACTTCTTATTAGTGTTGATAGAGAATTTATTTGTTTACCAACTTCCGGTTATCCAAAGAACATTTGGATCTCTAGTCCTTTTATGCTGCTATTCCTATCAACTCCAAAACTCAACCAGGTCCGGTTTTCTCATCAAGTATAGTTTTCTAACATAATAAGAAATCAGGCCACTACAGTAGCTATTATTGTGAGCAAAACCTTTTGCGGTTGAGAGAGGCACACTAACTGTGCCTGAAAACATGGAGCTATTACAGAATTAGCACATACACCAGATTCAAGATAAAGTTTCAGCTCAGCAAACATCCAGAGCAACCGACACTTCCCTTCCCCTTTGAGTCAAGACAGAGAGGAAACTCAGACCCTCACAAGCTTGGCTTGACTTCTAAAGGCTTTTAATGAAAGGGACTCACGCCACTGACTACTGTACACCTGATATACTACTTCCTGAAAGTTTCTCAGGATAGCGTCCAACTGACAAAAAAACCACAAACGGCAGTTAAAAACTACTATGAAGAGCTAATATGTGAAGCCATCGTCTTTCAAGGTTAGATTTTATGAACAGCAGATAAAAAATGAGGAGCAGGGAGTTTTTTTGTTGAGATTTGTTAATAGTACCCCTGACAAAAATAAAATTTAATAGAAATGAAAAAGTCCAGTCCCAAGTAACACTTAAGTAGTATTTGGCCCACAAATGGTCTGAGCCTAAGCCTAAGAAACTGCTACCAACAGACCTCTCTTTTTCACAATGCCTCCCTACTTATAACTTGGGGTCTAAGTATTGACATGTGATTTGTGCTATTGTCTATTATACTGAGAAGGCACATAGTTCCTTCTGTCTGGTTAACACTAGTGCATCAACAAGTTTGAATGGACACTTGATATATATTTGTGTGTGTGTGTGTGTGTGTGTGTGTGTGTGTGTGTGTGTGTGTGTGTGTGTGTGTGTGTGTGTGTGTGTGTGTGTGTGTGTGTGTGTTGCTCATTTCTGATTGGCTGGTATGTCTCCACTTAAATCATATGATGGAAAACCTCAAACATACTTACAATCAATCGTTTCACCATAGTTATAAATCAGTGTGTAAAGTATATTACATTAAACTATAGAAACAGTGTTTCTGCTTCATGTTAAGTTACCAGTTAAAAGGATAAAAGCGTTGATATTCTGTTTTTTCTTCAACAAATCCAATGAAAAGACTAAAACCAAAAACAAATTGATCCTATCAACAAGTATTGCCTGTGCCTAATATAGCCTAATCCCCCCAAAACTATTTAAAATATATAAATTAGTCTTACAGTACTTGGCATGTTCCTTTATTACAATGAATTTGAGTATTTTGAGGCAATCCCATATTGTCCTGGTGCTGTAAATATACTCACAAGCACACCGAATGCATGTTAATCTGCAGTTGAAAATGTAATCCGTATTTTTTTTAAAGATTCACGTCTTCATTGTGATATAATGTATTTGGGGCGGTGAGCCACAGACAGGGCAGGGAGGTTGAAAAAGTATTGAGAGACGGATTAACACGTTCCTTTTGGGTCCTTTCATGGCATTTGTAGACAATAACAAAAATGTAGAATAACAGTGTTTGTTATTCCTAAATTCTCACTAATTAAACAGATTTATTTAAATTATTTGTTTTACTACAAACAAGCTTTAAGATGTATAACTATTTGAACACAGCTTTTCTTATTATTGCCTTTCGTACATTAGACTTTGAGGTGTCTTACAGTGGTTGAAGAGAAGAGAAAATAACAAACTTGGTGGAGGAAACTATATACTGGCATTACTCGCCTCTGTTTTGTCCATTATTTCATGTATCAGGGCACCTCGTTGTATATTATTGCTAATGCAATTTACAGGCTCGCTGTGAGCCTAATACAACTCAGACACTTCATTACTGTATATAGTATAAGGTGTTAAATACATCTATAATGTGCCATTACGCTGTAATCAAAGTAAAAAACACAAGTTAGTTCCACCTTAGCTGCACATTTGGACATCAGCATTATGCTACAGTTCACATTAAAAACACAGTAAAACCAACTAGTCATCTTTGCCATAGTATGATCGACCAAATTAGTTTTGATGTGAGTTACTGAAGTTCATCACTACACACTTGAACTCAGTAGATTTTGGGGCAAACAGTATATTCTTTTTGGTGCTGCTGGTTCTTTTAAGTGTAATCTTCGGGGTGCTTATAACAAACACCACTGGCCACATTGTATTTGGGAGACCAACAGCTGATATCTTCGAACATCACTATACTAATAATAACAGAATAAACTTTATTTATAAAGCACTTATCAAAAAAATAAGAAGTCCTTTACGGAGAGCACAATTAAATAAAATACCAAAATGAATGATACAATACAGCAATTTAAAAATAATTAACAAGAAATTAAAAAACAATAATATAAACATGGAGCTCAGATACAATTCTGATATGTTTTACAATAAAATGTTTTTAGAAGATGCACAAAACAGAGCACTGAGCACTTAAACCACGTAAAGGTTCATAAGAGATTAAAAGGTCAAAATATAATCTGGAGCCAAGTCATGAAGAGCCTTAAGGGTAATCAGTAAGATGCTAAAATCAACCCTAAAATAAACAGAGAGCCAATGTTAAGAGGCTAAAACAGGTGCGATGTGATTGTATCTCTTGGATCTGGTTAAAATCCTAGCAGCTTACTTCTGTACGATTTGTACTCGTTTTAAAGTTGTTTTGATTAAGACAACACTATAATAATAGAGGAAAAGTTTGACAGTGCTAACTGTCATTTGAACTATAAAAACGGTACAGTATGTAATATTTAAAACTGACATAATATATGTTGTTGCAAAACAGATACAGTAGTACAAAGTATGTGTTTATGTAACATTATTTGGGCCTAAAGCAACGTGACATATTGCAGCCAAATGCCGAGCTTCACTTAAATGTCTATTAGCGACTGTAAAGCCCAAACGATGAGAATGGTGGGCATGTTGATGACCCGTAGTTAACACGTATCAAGTAGCAAAGGTTGTCCTGTGAGCTGTCAGGTTATTAAATGACAGCTGGCTGGCCAACAGAGCGAGACAGCCAATCAGAGAGCGAGCGAACCTTAGCTAGCTACACCTGCTAAGGATGTTGTAGCTTGTGGGCAATGAAAGGTTATACATTTAGCAGGCAAATTATGTTGTCACATATTTGTTATGATTGTTACGTCTCAGTGGACATATGGTTTGTGTGTTGCACTTGTAAACCGCGTTAATGGCAGTTGCTGCAGCAGAAATGTGTGACAGGGCCTGGCTAGCCTGGTTAGCCGTCGGAAGCTAATCCAGCTAGCTAACAAGCTAACTAGCTGTCAGTTGACCTGCCGTCCTTTCATTCTTACTCCTTTCATATGAGGGTAATATTATCAAAATGTGACGGATAGATTCCCCCGGGTTTGTCACCGTAACACTGCCCCCCCTCCATAGCCCCCAGCCCCAGAGGCAGCTCCCCCCTCCCGTCCCAGCCGGGCCCTCCCCTCTTACCTCTGAATTTCAGTTCGTGCTGAGGCTCCAAGAGCAGAACCTGTTCCGGCCTGGCCATGTCCCAACAGCTGGAGCGGGGTTATCGCACTGCAACCAGTTCCTGTCCGTTACCCCCGTGTTAGGATGTTGTTGAGTGCTGCAACGTCAACAGGGTGGTTTTATCAATGAATTGGCTGTGGATATCCTGCCCCCCAGTCACCAGTACTACTCGAGCTACTAACGGCTGTTGTGATGCAGCAGGAAGGGAGCGCGAGACAGCCCGGTGACGTCACTGCCTCTGCATAGCCACCCAGCGGGGAGGGTGACAGGAGGGTGATGATGGGTGATGCCAGGGTGCACCCGGGGATGGTGGGGCCACCACTTCAACCAGTGTGCAAGGAGTCTAAGGACATGGATAAACATTTATTTTTTTATTTCAGCCCACAAAATCCAGCATCTAAATTTAGGTTAAAGAGAGTGAATTATAATTCCAATTCACATCAGACAACAACACTTTGATCGTTCAGTAACCAATTAAAACAATGGATGATTGATACATACATATGTCAGCTCTAAATTATTATTTTGTTGCTGCTAGCTATATGTCCTGTGTGTGTGTGTGTGTGTGTGTGTGTGTGTGTGTGTGTGTGTGTGTGTGTGTGTATATATGTATATATATATATATATATATATATATATATATATATATATATATATATATATATATATATTAGTCACAACTGCTAACAACTGTGTCATGTTAAACTGCAGGGACTATACTACAGATGAAAAATAGCCTTTTGCCTTATTGTGTCATTTTTGTAACTTTTTGTAACATTTTTGCAGATGTGTTTTCATTGATTTGCCCTGTCCCTTCTCTCAATCAAACTAAACTTAACTAATTACCACCCTCTGCCTGATTATGAAATAACCAGGAAGGGTGTAAACTGGCACACTTTTGACTCTCCAAAGTAATATCTTTCTGGTGGATCACTTGTTTAAGAAGGATTGCACTTTACAGTGGTGAGCAGGGATACCACAGTGTCAACCTATTATATATTACAAGTAAAAGTCCTACATTAAGAATCTTGATTAAGTAAAAGTACAAACATTTTGGCATCCCAATAAAGTTAAAGGTGGGGATAATGTCATACTACGGCTAGCTTAATCCATAATATCACATAGTAAACTAATTTATTAGTTGATATATATATATATATATATATATATATATATATATATATATATATATATAACGTACAATATTGGCTCCTAAAATGTAGAAGTATAAAGTAGCAGAAATACTGAAATAAAATGCAAGTACCTAAAAATTGTAAGTAAATACAGTACTTGAGTAAATGTACTTAATTACACTCCATCATTGGCACTACTACTTAAAATATAACATCCCCGTAACACCTGGGGATTATGCAGAAGCTTTTGGTGCAATCCCTTCCGCTATTTAGGCAGAACATCTTGAGCTAACTCACTAGTTGTTCCCTCTCTGCACACTTTAGTCTTCATCTTTCCATTGTAACAATAAACCCATAACAAGTCTTTTTAAACTAGATGTTATGACAATACCGCATGTAATCTCATAATTGAATCACTTCTATAACTTGGCATGGAGAAAGACTTGGCTTTTAGCTAATCGTTATTTGATGACTAACATAATTAAGTTTCTATTAAACTTATTATATTTAACCAGCTTGAAATATAAAAAAAAGTAGATGCCATATTGATTCATATTTTAGATTAATTTGGAGAAAAAAAAATAATTTTGGCACCCACAAAGCCAAAATAAATTTAAACATATTCTAAATATTTTAATGTTATTCAATTTAAATTCACATTCACAATAAAAAGCATAGCTTCTTGGTTTATAAATCCTCTCACTATGAAGATTTTTGGAAATCTTGCAGCAGAAATAAAATATAGGTGTAAGTAATAACATTAATGATAGCTCCATTCCAATTAAGTGGATCAATGAACCAGTATGCACAATGCAAGGGCCTTTGCAGACCTGAGCATCGAACTGCTTATGCAGCCATTATTAATGTTATTATTAATGTTAATATTGTTACACCTGTGTATTAAAGCAGCATAAAGTTAGACCTTGTGAAACACTCATTTTCCCTGATGAAAAGCAGCTTGATGGCAAAATCATGTTATTGGAACTATACCAGTGTGTACCTTTAATTCATTTCATACATCAATTTGTTTTTCACCTGTCAAGCTATCATAGTTTCTTTAGCTCTCATGTTATTCTCACACTGCCATGTAATAATTAATTATAATATTTACACCTGATGAGCCCTTTATTATTACAGGTTTAATCATTTACAGCCATGTTTTTAAACATGCTTTATAAAGAAAGTGGGGTCTAGTGGGGGATTAGGAGGTTGTCAAATGAGCGTTCTGCCCTCGCAGCACTATTCAAAGTGCAGTGAAAAGCCCCCTGCCAGTCAAACGTGCATCTCAAGTGTCATATTTATATATATATAGCCAGGCGGCTGTCTGCCAACTGAAAAACATAACCAATCACTAACAACATTGTCACTGTATCCCCAAGGAACAAGTTTATCGCTGACATCTCTCTTGGGCTTAACATAAGGAAGCAAGACACTTGTAGGACCGACTTTCTCACACAAAACAGGAGGGGAAAAAATATTTTTGTCAATCTTTTATTAGTAAACAAATTGACAGTTCCCTTTTTACACATTTGTGAATACACGGCGAACAAGTTTTTTCAGGCATTTTGTTACAATCAATATGAAACATAGTAAAAAGCTATATATGGTAACTACAATGCTGATGGAATTACTTCAAACTGTGCAAGTCTATTGTGGTCACATAACTGGCTAAGAGTAGAATATAGTCATTGATTTATGTGCAATTCGATGGTATATATCTACACTGAAAAATATACATAATATAGATTAATCACATTCCCAGGGCCAGCCCAAGACTATTGATATTTTTCAATGCAAAACTGGCACACAATTTCTATCCATGCCTCCTGTTTCATAATAAGGGGAAAACATTAGTCATTATCAAACTTCAAATCACTTTAAGCATTATTCTGTTAAGCACTTTAAATCATTATATTACATTGACAAATAAAGGAAAAAAAGGTTAATTATGTGTGGTGTAGTAAAATGGCATTGACAATATTTGGCACCATTTCTTTGTAGCAATAAGAACTGAGCAAACAGTCAAAACCCCCAAAAACATCGAGGAGCGTTAAGAAGTCGGCCATCGTTACAAGAATCTTTCATCAAGTGATTTCACGCAGATAATACGAGAAAACCAATTACAAACAGTAAGTCAAAGTGCAGTTTTCAAAGTACCAGAGTGATTCCCTTTTAGTTTCAGTTTTGACCTAGAATGCCACTCTGGTTTCTCAGGGATTTGGTCGGCCCCATCACACTGCTCATTTGATCAACTATGTCTGAGCAAAACTGTCATCAAATCAGCATGAAATGAGGTAAATATAGTTATTATTATTATTATCTGTTTGAGACTGCTGGAATGAGATCACATTTTTGCACGAGTGTGTGCTCTCCTGTGTGAACATTATCCCGCTGTAACTGTTTTCTTGGTTTAGGTCACATTTCTACCTTTGTCATAATAACAACTATTGCACTCCATAAGAAAATCCTGAAGATATAGGCAGCACTGCTTCACACACAATTCATCAATAACAGCTACGTTTAAGATGCTTAAAGGCAAATTAAGTGTCTTTCGCTGACAGAAGAGCACACAATCCAAATTTATAAACCTGGAAATGCAGTCTAATTAAGCCCACATCTCTATTTTTGGCAACTGAAAAGAGCTTTTGGGGTTAAAAGGGCTCAAGAAAAACAGACAAGCATGGAATTACACAGAATTAATAAGTCTGAGGCTCATGAGTCAACTGAAGCTCAATTAGGACAATATGGGAGGTAAATTAAACTAGTGTAACATAGCACTAAGGATCACAGAGTAGTAATGAATGAAAGAGAGGATGACAGAGCTATGGGAAAGCAGTTGTATAGTGACCCACATTTGTTTGAAACAATATGAAGGCTGGATCCACAGTAAGTGCCTGTAATTTAGAGGAATGAGGCAAAAGAAGTTGGGAGAAAGGAAAATCAGAAGGCAGACCTTGGAACAAAGCACATACAGTAATTCAGAGCAGAGTGGAGACTACGGTTCATTAAGGGGTCAGCATGTCGACACAGAGCCACATCTGATTCTGCACCTATAACCTCCAAGTTTCCTCTGAACGAGGTCTAGTTTCCAGATCTCACTGTTTTCATCTCTGGCCAGGTAGTAAAACAACATTGCATGCGCAAGTCGCTGCTGATTATGTGCAAAAAAAAGGAAAGATGAAAAATGTTTATGGGACAATTACAGAAATTGGCAAGAGCTCACAAAAATCTGTAAAACTGTGAAGGAACAACGAGGATTGAGGACAGCAGGCTCGCCGGTGAAAGTAAGATTAGAGAAAAACAGAGCTAAAGTGATATTGTGAAAGAACTACACTGTGTGTAGTACAGTAAAATGTCTTAGGCTTCAGTTAATACCTTTTCAGTAATTACAAGTGGGAGTGTGGAGCACAGGTGGGCAGAACTGTTATTTTATAAGAATACATTTATGGTGCTTTAATCTCTCTTAATTAAAGAGATTAAAGCACCATCATTGGGAGTTGTGGAATGCAGAATTGTTCCCATCACAAAGATGAGATTTTACAACAATCTGTTCAAATTCTCAATGGCGTGATTCACAATTAAAGGAATAATTTGTTTTAGGGAATACACCAATTAGAGTCAGAAGATACCAATCTCATATCTGTCTATTAAATATATATGGCAACAGCTAGCAGCTGGTTAGCTTAGCATACATTCTGGAAACAGGGGATATAATATGTTAATTAGTGAGCTTTAGGCAGATTTTGTTACCTTTGCCAGAGCCCTGTGTTTTCAGTCTTTATGCTAAGCTAAGCTAACTGGCTGCTGGCTACAGCTTCATATTTACCGTACAGACACGAGATTAGTGTTGATATTCTCATCTCAACCCAGGCAAACTATTCCTTTAATGTAAAGGAAGTAGACTCCCACACACCTTTCATTTCTGCATTTTTTTTAAAGCGGGATTGCAATTTACTTCAAAGCACCTACTTGGCATTTTGCCTTGAAATGCATCGTGATGAAAACATCAATCACACAATAAAACTGATATATAGCATGCATGATTCCTCTTCCTTGACTGAATCACAAACATCTCTCCAAATATTGTTCCAAAAAGCCAAAATTGAGATTTGTGATTGGTACAAACACTGATGAATAACATAACCTTTTTCATCAATGATAAATTAGTGATGACACACGTTAACTGTATAGATAGATCCTTCACAAAATTGTTTGGGGAGAGATCTCCCATGAAGCAAAAGATGATAACTTCAGTGCTATCAAAATAATTTGGTGAAATGTAACCGTTTTCAGCTCATGTCTTGGTTGAAAGATCGTAGATTTTTACAAATGTACAAGTACAAATGATTTCTGAATTCATAAATCTGTAGCTGTTAAGTTCCTCTCATAAACCTGGAGCTAGAATACACCAAACAGAGGTTGAAGTCCATAATAGAAGCCAGTAGAATTATAGATATGTGGGTATCTTCACTTACACGTCATCAATGTTTAAATGCAGGCAATGCTAAGAAAACGTGAAGTTTTTCTCCAGCCAGCAATTTGCCAACGACATAGGACGATTTTTTTGTTGTTGACTGCCGCTAAAATGCATTTGCTCTTGTCATCAGAGTCTCACTTCTGAATCCCAGGATCAGTGTCGGCAGGGTATTGAGGACGTGTGGTGGCTGAAAGCTGAAGCAGGCTGGGAACATAGAGGGTAAGCAAAGGCCAGGTCACAGGTCATGTGGAGGCAGTCGCTGGGATCATCAGCAGCACGTTCTGCGAGACTCTGAGGCCTGACGTCCCAGTTTGAAAGCTTTTCCTGAAGTTCCTCCTGCTGCATCGACAATAGGGATGCGCTTACCTTTGAGGACACACACACACACACACACACACACACACACACACACACACACACACACACACACACACACACTTGTGTAAAACTGATTTTTCATATATATTTCAAATATACGCCGTTTTCCTATTACATGTCAATTAACGGAAAGCAATACTGTAGCTGTGCTTCAGTTTCCTACAGCTCCCTGATTCTGAGCAAATTTTCAGTTATGCCGTCTTCGAACTAAACCCTCATTTTAATCTAAACTACACACCTGTAAAGTTTTGTGACTGCATCTTGCACGGTTGCGACGCTATCACTGTGACAAAATCTGTCCACAGACAGAAACATAAACACTTAGCAAACTACTCAAAACCGCTTCTGTGACAGTTCCCGATACAGTCGGTGTCTCCAGGATCACATCTGACTCATATATGTGAAAACTATACATCATGAATTTCTCTACTTTTCCTGCATTACACTGCACTACATTCTCAAAACCAACCTAGAATTAATATGTTGTATGGAATCCGGGCACAACTAGTGAGTAAGTCTCTTTTGTGATTATCAGTTGCTTCTCAGAACTGAATCAACTGCTCCCACAAACCCTCGTCTCTGCAAACGTGTGTTTCAAAGTTAAATGTCAAGATGTCGACATGATTAAGTGGATTGGCTTTCTGCTTTGGCATTATCTGTGGCTTATTCCAAACTAGCTTATCGCTGTCAGAAGTCACAGAAAAGAATGATTACACTTGAAATATTTTGAAACTAAACCTCTAATTGGTAATTCTGTTTCAAATATAGTCTACCTGCTTTGAAACACAAAGGGAGACAAGATAATAATCTTAATGCTGTACAATGCTTAATTTGTCACAGCTCAATAATAACCAGGGGGTGTACAATGGCACCAGGTGCTCAAAAAACACACTCACTTATCTCTATAAACACCTCGTTGATGTTAATGGCATTCTTGGCACTGGTTTCTACAAAGATGGCATGGATGGAGTCAGCGTAGTCCTTGGCATCCTTCTCTGGCACTTCCCTGTAAATACAAGAGGCATTTACAAAATTATTATGTTGCAATACGCAAACAGATTCTCCAATTTCATGCATTACTTGATAACCATCAAAATGTAAGTCCACAGCTATTATGTGGAAGATTTCCCAATTTCATGGATGACATTATCAAAAGCATATGTGTCCGAGTCAGGGAGATTTTGTAGAAGACACAGAAGAACAACAATAATATCTTCAAATACTTCAGTACGAGAGCCGATATTCCCCCTTGCAGAGCAGAATCCACTTCAGCTCCAGACACGGTGAATTCCAACGATATTTCAAAGCCAAACATCAGATGTTATTCCGACACTAAAACACGTCATAACATTTCCTTACAAGAATTTTTTCCTTCTGCGCCAGTAACCTGAAATCCCATCATCACTCTCAAGCTGTAAATGAGGAGGCATCGTCATACTGCACACTAGCATTAACAGTTCATGACACATACAGTATTATCTCTAATTCAGCTTCACCTGGCGTCTGACAGGTCACATTTGTTGCCAGCGATGGCGACCACTATATTAGGAGGGCCGTGCTGACGCAGCTCCTTCACCCAGTTCTTTAGTGTTTGGAAGGATTCCTGATGATAAAAAAAAAAAAACCATGTTAAACTGAACAGATCAAGACAAGCACATAGTGCCTCCCAGGAAGGTTTAAAGTATTAGTTTGACATTTTGGTGAATATGATTATTTGCTTTTGTTAGATTAAATGACAGATAGCACTCTTGTCTTCATGCCAAGCTGGAGCCAGCGGCCGGTTAGCTTTGTTTAGCATAAAGACTGGAAGCTCTGACCAAAGGTAACACAATCCTTTACACGTCGAAAGCTCACAAATTAATATAACTTTGTTGTTTAAAAATGTAAATTTTCCATTTCACAGGGGTCTTCAGAGACTTCCTGTAGTCTCTGCTGGTTCCCTGCCAGCTGCTCCCAACATATTTGGGTGAATTGTTGTTTTTACAAGTGTTTTTTTTATACAGATCAAACAAACAAGATATAAGGTGTTAATAAGTGAGCTTTACAGTTGCAGTTAAGCAAATTTCATTACTTTTAGACAGAGCCAGGCTAGCTGTTTCCCCCTGTTTCAAGTCATTATGCTAAGCTAAGCTAAGGGCAAGCTGTGGCTTCATATTAACTGAACAGAAATGAGAGTGGTATCAATGTTGTCAACTAACACTTGGCAAGACACAAATAAGTATATATGACATGGAACAAAACAATGACACTCTACAGTACCTACTCTGTGAATAAGTGGTTGAGGAGGAAATGTAAATAATACCTCTTTGGTGATGTCATAAACAATGATGGCTGCCGCTGACCCTCTGTAGTACATTGGTGCAAGAGCCCGAAACTATGAGAAGACAGAGAAAGCAAGCAATGATGAGTGTTGTTGGACAGGGAGGAAGCTGGTGTGTCTAAAGCCTCTAAATTACCTTCATCTCTGCCAAAACTACATCGTATAATACTCATATAGCTTTGAAACCATGTGAAACGGAACATGATGATCAGAGTACAGACCAAGAATAAAAAAGGCTAATCTTTGAAGACTGTTTACCTTGATTTTCTTCCATTTTCATTATCGTATATGAAAAGGGCAATAAAATTATCATTGCAGTATAACACAATTATATATTTTTACACCACGTAGATCAAGGAACAGCGCCTTGGCTTTTTATAGACTATGGATAATCCGTTACATAGGCACTGACTGTGACAAACTCAAAACAGAGTATACAAATACACACAAAAAAGACTCCAGAGTACCATTTTACTAAACCAGAGGCCAAGTGTTCTGAGCCTATAAGCCAAGTGGCTTTACTTAAAATGGAAGTATGGCAAGTCTTTCCACCCAGACCTCACACATGTGGCAGCCATCAACAGAAAGATGGGCAGAATGTGTCAAGAGCTGTTAGCTGTTTGATATTTATGGAAAACTATACATTTGATCCTAATAAGTCACAAAGCCCTGCATAACCAAAACAACATGCGCAT
Organism: Cebidichthys violaceus; assembly: GCF_023349555.1. Lineage (NCBI taxonomy): Eukaryota > Metazoa > Chordata > Actinopteri > Perciformes > Stichaeidae > Cebidichthys > Cebidichthys violaceus. The sequence continues at coordinate 8,430,574 of NW_027176340.1, read as the reverse complement.
TTTTTTAATCCATAGCTGCCTGAGAGGCTGGGGGGTTCTTTTTTTTGCCAGATTTTGGTATTTTTCTGGTAAAATACTTTCCAATGCTTATTGAAACCTGGATTCAACAATTAGCCTGCTGTCATAAAACCCGTCATTTCTAACAGCATGTCAGTCTGTCAGTCGGCCCACCACTTGGGTCCAGACTGACATATCTCAACAACTACTGGATGGACGGCCAAGAAATGTGGGAGAAATATTCATTGTGCCTCCTGGTTTTGATGATCCCCCGACTTTCCGCTACCTTCACCATGAAGTCCAGATTTAGCTTTTGAGTGAAGTATCTCAAAAACTATCGGTGTCATATTGATTGTCATGAAACTTGTTTTAGACATTCATGTTCCCTTCATGTTGACCTTTCATCTAGCCATCAAGAAAATTTTAAATTGTTTTCAATACGTTGGCTTATGACCAAATATCTGCAAAGGATTCCCGTCAGCCTTAGCTGTACATTTTGTTGAGTGCTAATTTGCTAATGTTATCATTAGTACAGCCTCACAAAGCCACTGGCATGGCCATCTTTTTTTGGGGTCCATTTTTCAATTCAGGCAGTGGTCTTTTCCGCCTTTTTCCAAAAACTACCAATAATCAGATAACCATCAACTTTATAAAAATCATAGAAGCAAGTAGAAAACAGCAGCTGTGTTGCGCACTGTAGCTGCTCATGTCTGAAGGCATTGTAACACAAAAGTGGAGTATGAATCCATTCATTCACTGTTTAAATGATTCTGATGTAACCTATTAGCGCTTTCTCTCAATTATGTTCATTGCCTCTACATGATTTTGAAGTTGTAACAGTTTCAAAAGCTTTTGTTAGCAAAGCAAACTTACAGTATATTCCAACAGATGAACGTTTAAAAAAACCTCACCAACTCTTAACTTTTTTTTTTTATGCCTTCTTGCAATATACTCTGCTGGACTGGGGGCTTTCAACAGACTAATAAAACCATGTGTCATGTATTAACTAAGGATATTTATTTTCAAAGACCAACCCATGTCTGAAAGCGACCTTCACTTGGAATGACCCTGCCTTCCCGCCAATTTCATTTTCCTTTACAATACGATGGAATAAACTATCCATCTTAGAGTGACACTGTTACCTCAGGAAAGCACACATTCCACATAATTATAGTTGTTACTGGCCCCAAGTCCACCAACGGGAATCCAACTTGGGATATTTGGCAGAGGCACTGAAAAGAGTGCTGTCTGTTTCATCGGCTAGTGTTGGGCTGCACCACCACCACCAGTTCTGTGTGGTCTAGCTCAGCCTAAACCCAAAAAGCAATCACAGCGAGGCCAAACGTCTGGCCACACAGCAGCCCAGTAAACAGCCCCAGTGATGCCTTGCGAGTGCTGATTAATTTCTAGAACCACGAGTTTGATAAATAATGAAAGAAACCTTCCTATACTAGTAGGATGCAAGATTCCTTTCATCAGAGGGGGAGGACTTGATGAGCTGTTGACAGCTGGGCTCATCTGGTCTTGAGATATGGATTGTTGGATGGATTGGAAATCACAGAGCTTTCTTTTTTGCTTTGGTCTCTCCTTCCATGTGCATTGGCTGGCGTTGTGTTCCCCTCCTCAAATCAACAGCTTTTGATAGGCCAAAGCTCCACAAAAGTTAGAAAACAAGCCACGAAAGGCTTCAAAATGCCACAGCAGCTTTGTATGAAAACACACACACACACACACACACACAAAACCTACTAAAGGAATGTTGCTACTCTTTCACACACGGATGTGAACCAGTTGGGAAGCCGAGAGGCCACATGGGAGTGAAAAAGCAGATTTGTTGGAATGAAAAAAGTGGAGAAAATGGAAGAGAACACAAAAGAATCACAGAAATAAATAGATTGTTGCCAAGAAAAGAAATGAAAAGAAACATTTCATAAGAGACAACACAAAGGGGGAAAAGGAGGACCCTCGGATGTAGAGTTGGAGTGACTCTCAGATAAGACACGGTGGCAGCACAAGGCAGTGGGCTCATAGAGCTTGGGTTTCATCCACCCATCTTATCTTAAATGAGGCTGCATTGATGTCCCCTCAAGGCCACAAAGAAGCTGAGGCCCCCAGGGGAAAAGGAGGATAAAAGACAAACGGCATCTTATCTCACTTCTCTGGAGAGGACAGCAGCAGGGATAAGACATTACAACAACAGAGGATTGCGCATGAGGAAAAAGAGAAGGGCATGTACAAAAAAAGGGGAAGTGATGAGGAGAGCTAAAGCAGAGAAATGTGGGATGCAGGGTGCGAGTCAGAAGAGAAAGTAGTTCCTCACGCTATAACTGTCTGGGGCTTGGTGATGTTTAGACATGCTTGAATGCTAAAATTGTACTCAAACCCCAAGATAGATGAGAGGCAGGATTAAAAGGTGACAGAAATGACAAATCATGTTCCTAATAATCCAAACATATGCCACTCACTGATCTAAACAATACTAATGCAATACATCGCGAGTGTCATTTAAAAGAGTGGTCATAAACCAAGAGCAGTAAAAGAAGTAGGTTTTTGGTTAGCAAGCAGGACTCTACCTATAGGAAGGTAAATGTTGCCCCCTATCTGAAGTAATGAAGAACTGCACTTTCTCCCAGTTAAGGGAGTGGTACATTCACACATGTAGGTAGCTTTCTCACTTCCTTTAAACACCACGAGGGAGCAATAAGTAGATTTTTGAATACGCCAAGACAAACTGATCGATTACAAAATCAAATCTGTTGTGGTTTGGCTGTGCAAAGCTTCAACACATGTGAATCTTGCTCTTGGTTTACTCTCCACTACTCCTTTTTTAAAAGAATGTTGAGGCCAAAACCGCAGTAGATATTACTGACCCGCTCCTGTCCTGCCGTGTCCCAGATCAGGAACTTGTGCAGCTCGTTTTGGTATTGCACTGTCTTGGTCATGAAGGACGCCCTGGTGAAAAGAAATTGCTTCATGATTGATGTGCTATGTCACATTACAAAAACACTAATTCAATTTCACGATCATAAAAATTATAGACAAATAATAGAACTGCAACTAAAGCATTTTCAAGAGTCTGAGATAATGAAAAAAACACATCTTCATTTAGATCATCAGTTGGTTTAAATTATCTTAAATTATCTGCAGGCTTTAGTGAACGATAACATTGAATAGGACTTACATTATTTCAATTAGAGTCCGACTGATACTGTAATTTTGAGGCCAATAACAATATCAGCATTTGGTATTGATTGTTTGTAATCTGCGTCAAACATATCTGGCTGCAATTTCTGGTGATTTATCGGCTGACAAATGCTGGCACAAGTATATCTGGGACAAGCTAAAAATGTTTAATTATATTGGCAATGACTATATGTATTGGTCGGGCTCTGGTACTGACTGATCATATTGTCTACAAAATGTTTAAAGAGTGTCACAAAGCAATGTCTAAAAATGTGTCACTTGACTTGACCCACAGCAAAACAAACAAACAAAGTATTTCATTTATAGAGAAAAAGCTAAAAACTTTTTACATTTGTGAAATTGAAACCAGCAAATGTTGTGTATATTTTTTTGCTAAACAAATAAAATGGATAATTATTGGATTTGGAATCAGGGCTGCAACAAACTATTGGGTTTTTTTTGCAGAGTAATCTGCCAATTATTTTCCTAATTAATCAATTCATTGTTTGATTCATAGACTTTGAGAAAATAGTAAATAAATACATGAATAAATATGTGCCCACCACAGTTCCCCAAAGCCCAACATGGCATGGCGTACATTCAAATTACTTGTTACCCAAAAACTCCCCACGTGTAAAAACCTTTGGCATTTTGCAAGTGATTTAAAATATCACTTTGTTGTTGCTGATTCATTTTCCATTCCTTTTAGCTCTTATTGGAATTGCTTAATCCATGAATAGACAGAAATGAACTGATTACATGATTATGTTCTGCAACAACCCGACACACAAACCAATGAAACACAGAATAACTTCTTATGTGGGAGACAGCAGGAACTTACCCAATCGTTGGGTTGATGTTTGGGTCAAAGCTGTCCTCCACAAATCTCCAAACAATACTCGACTTTCCAACGCCAGTGTCCTGCAGAGACAAAATAAAGACGATGCTTACTAAACATGGTCGGAAACAATTACTAGAAGTATAATCACAACTACAAAAACACATTCTCTGGCAACATGCCCAGACATTATTGCTCTTTCGTGGCATCTTCTTCCTTCCTGTTCCCCTCGTAGGCCTGAACTTTGTGATTAAACAGGACAGACGTAGTTAAGCTTATGTTGTTGTTTTTTAATCTTATTTGTTGAGGAAACAGAGGAGATGTGAAAATGTTACTTATACTGTTGTTATATGCAGTATAGACATGGATGAATGTTGTTCCTGTGAATGATTTGTAATTATTTTATGCAGCAAAAAACAGTAATGTAATTTAGAAAATTATGTCCTAATGATTATTTCGATCACCCATTACTCTCATTATCATTCTTAGGAAAAACAAGGAATAATTTAGTCAAAAAGAAATAAAATAATTGTGATAAAATAGCCAGCAAAAGACAAAGAGTCTAAAGCCAAAAATAAACTTAATTTACAGGGATGTAAAAACACAGAAAAGAAGCATATCAAATCATTACATTGGAAAAGGTGGAACCACAGAAACATTTGACTTTTTTACTAAACAATAAATGGACTAATTGTTTCAGCTTTATTTAAATCTTATGAGCAGGTGATGGAGAGATGTGAGGACAGATGTGACTTCAGTATCGTATCAATGGTATAATGGTAAAGTAAATGAGGCCTGCTGTTGTCTGTACTTCCATAAATATTGTTCCCGTGACTTATTTTGAAATAGCAGAAACCAGTAATGATAATTAAGGAAGCTATGTAAGGATGAGGTCTGAAACCTAAGGTTATAAAATGTCAATAATAGTGGCCACTGGTGACACCTTCAAATGACTTGTTTTGTCTGACAAACAGTGCAAATTATATATATCAACAAGTGCTTGAACTATTGTTGCTGATTAATATCCTACTGATCGACTAAACAACTGTATTAACTATATTTTAAGCTTATTAGTAGATCGTGAGGGGGAGATGTGATGTCATTTCAGGGAAGGTTTGATGGGATGCTGGTAGCAAAACATATGGGTCCATGCTGTTTTATACAGTTCAGACATGCATACATGTTGTTCGAGAGACTGATTAAACACATTTAACTCTTTTAAACACACCTGTCTATTGGTATGTAGAGCCTGGGGGATGAACAGTGTGGGTCATTTGATGCCACAGGTACAGTTAGATGTACAGTCACGGCTACAGACATACGTGTTCAGATATAAATCGCTGCTGACTTACCCCCAGGAGACAAACTTTTAACTCTCTCAGCGCCATATCGATCTCCTCTCTCACTCAAAATGAGTTGGTGATGATGACCATTGGCGGTTTTCTGCTCTGGTTACCTTTAAATCTTAAATATTCCTCTCGTGTTGTATGTTTACAAACAACTTCACTTCATCTCGAAAAAATGCGCATCTCAGGTTAAGTTTTACCTCTCGCTATTCGCGTTAAAACGTCCAGTAGTCCGTCGTATTAGCCATATTGTGATAATTGTAAACTAGCTAACAGTGGAGCCACCAGATCGCTGTCTCCATCTTGAACTACGGACTGCGGTCACGTGACTGCATCGGCTCTTTTTTGTTTGGAGAAACACACAAAGCCCACAGGATTTTATTTCCGCTCAGTTATGTCGAGTTTGTGCCTGAGCTGAGAAACGGTTATACGTTTGGGTTGTTAAAAATATAATCTACCGGTGATTCCCAGCATCAGGAAGTGCCTTCAGGAAGTAGTTTCTACCGTGTTTGAGTGACAGCTGAGCGGCGGTGACAGCCCACACGGGACGGCAGCCCGCAGAGCCGAGCCGAGACTCAAGATGGCAGGTAAGGGCACTTTTCAAATAGTGTTTTCTCTAATACTTTGACGCTGTGTATGAAGTTATAAAGCTGCATTGTAGTCTTTATAGTATCGATATTTGAAACAACGGCTCCTATTTCACCGCATTCATGGTATTCCCCGGCAAAGTGCTAGCAAAGACGAGCCAAGTCAAGCGAAAGCGCTGGACAAGCCTTGTTAGCAAATTTAGCACTGCTAGCCAGCTAGCTAACGAAAGCTATTCATGGGTATCGAAATGTGTGACTTTGAGGCTTCACTTAAATATATAACTACTCAGTAGAGGCAGGTTATTTTGTAGTTGCCCCTCTCTTCTGTAGTTGGACAGCACCTCGTGCTTTAAACCGTGTTTTATTATCGAACTGTTGTCATAGCAAAGGCTAGCGAGCTGACCTAGCTTACGTTAGCTGAGTTGCTAAAGTCATTTTCAGCCATAAGCTGATCAAATCCTCCTTTATACCATAACAAAGGGGAGATGTAGCTCTTTGTCAAAATGTTTTGCGGGGTGTTGGTAAACCAGTCGTAACGTGATTTACTTCACACTTAACACAGCACGTTTAATGTGTCTTATCGAGATGGGAGTTGTTTTTATATTTGGAGCACATTCCCCTGCATGCCCAGCTGTAAACACTGGCATTAGCCGTCCCAGCACATGCTTCTCCTTCTGGGACTTCTCTCTGAGCTCTTCTTTTGACTTCACTACTCTGAGTTCTTGTGCCCTATATCAATGGATGGGTGGTGTTGAAAACAGACCAGGACAGAAAGTCTTCTTGTAGTAATCGGCCTGTTACGTTATCACACAAACATGTTAATACATTGAAAATAAGGTTTTTTCATGAGTAGTGGTCATCAATTTGGACTGCGTGTTAAAGGGAAGTACCTGCTTTGTAGTTTTGTGCAGTTTTTTCAAAGAATAAATAGATCACACCACAGGATACATGTAATTTGTCACTAATATAGGCAATGCAGTGTCCACGTGATCCATAGCTCAAGATCAACTTAATGGATCTTATACAGGGAAATTAAAATGTCACAGCAGCAGAAATGCAAGGACAGATGCATAGTATAGATGAGCAAATATACTATGAAAAACAAAACATGTACATTATGAACAACTGTTATACTAAAAATAAAGCATGATGGAATATAAAGGTACTCTACTATATACATCAAACATGTAAAGGGTATTGAAACAAGAAATGGGCGAGGAGACAAGAAAATTGGTATAAAAATGAAATTCATCAGTTGCACCTGAGGCAATGTATTCCTGTGGTGGGTTGAGTGTCTCGTGTTTGCAGAAAGAATAGAGACGATGCATAAAGATACAATAGAAAAGTACCTCTGAAATCATAGGTTCCTTAAGTTTCTATTGGCAACGTTTTGACCCAACATGTCTTCGTCAGGCGAATATCCACATGAAGGAAATGAAAGCTGTAAACACTGAAATGACCAGTGACACCATATTCATTTTGTGCACATGAAACGTTTAGATAATTTCTGATTTATTAATTAGAGGAACCACACGTGTTTAAAAGAAAATCAACTAAGACAATAGTTTGCGGCCCAGGAAAAACACAACGTTTACATTTACTGACTTGTTTTCTTCCTCTTCCACGTCACTACACCCACAATGTCACAGTTTCAGTTTTGCAAAGTGATTTATCAGCAAGACCACTTCAAGTTACTGTCAATCTTATTGAAGGAGACTTTGTCCTTTCTTCGTAAATGTCAGCCTGTAAACCTGCCGACCCAGAGCACCTTTCATTTTGTAGGAGGAGTGGTGTATAAAGTCATGGTATGTTGATGACATGTTTGCCATCGTGGACTCCCCCTCTAATTGCCTTATCCTTGCAGGTCTATCTTTATACTTTGAAGATGGCCATGATGATCTGGATGATTGTGAGTACTTTGGTTATTTTAATTTGTTAACACATTAAGTAGTACCTGGATTCATTTCTTGTATATGTGTGGAATTTTGTTTCCCCTCCTTCAGTAGGGAGGTATAGCAAGTGTCATCTTTCTGGGAAACCCCATTCACCCATGTGAAATATCAAGCTGTCAATAATATTTCAAGGTTTTACGCCTTGCTATTATTAGCCGTCATACAGGCCAACAGCCTCCGTTGTCTGCATTAGGGAGGGCGATAAAACAGTGTCTGGATCCAACTGCAAAGCCAGTGTGTATTTATGGTTGGACCATTAAATGGAATAATTATTAAGACCTCAGGCTTTCTACTTTAGTCACAGATTGAAGGATCTTCATTCCTGACATTTAGCCTGACTCAGTTTTTTTCTACATGGCACTGTGATTACTGTGGAGCATCTGTCAGCCCTCGTTTAAATGTTTGTCTCTTGTTGGCATCAGCTCTGTGCTTCAGAGACGGTTTCACTTTGTGTGACCATAAAATAATATTTATTTCTATTTCACAGTTGGATTTGATGACTATGGTTCAGAGTGCGACGGCATCCGCATCACAGCCTTCCTTGATGCAGGACAAGACAACTTAACTCCTCTTGGGAGGCTAGAAAAGTATGCCTTCAGTGAGAATGTCTTCAACAGGTAAGTGGAACCCTGTGGTCTGGCTGTTAACACAAAGAATGCTTAACATCAGACAGGCAATCGGATGTTCTGGTTTTGGGGTTATGAAGATGCATTGTTAACCCTTTATAGTACGATGTTAGCCCAGTTTAGACTAAATATTACACCAGTTCTTTCAGAGGTAACGCGATTAAAAAAAAAGTTACGGTTGCTGCAACTGAGGTTGAAAGTAAAAAAAAAAAATAATAATCTACAAAGCTTGTAGATTCCCTCATGTCCACACTCATATCAATACATTTTAAATGCATCCTTTTTGCTCACTTTATTTTGCAGTGATTGCTCATGTATATTTTTCTTTGAAGATAAAACATTTTTTGTGTGTTCATTTATAAATATATATATATATATATATATATATATATATATATATATATATATATAAACACACATGGAAAATTGACAAATCTGCAGTTGTGTAGACACGTTCTTATGTTTAGGATTTCTTTTGAGCATTACCCCCGGTGAGTCTTAGCAACACGGAAACATCTGCAACCTAGTGGGACTTGGTATCAAGGAAACATCTGGCCAATGTAATTTCTTGTAGAAAAAGTAATGAGAAGTTGTGGCCAGATATTCAAAAGAACTTTTTTATCAGATTTTCTAAACTCTTACCAGGAAACTGTTCAGCAATAACTTTTGCACCTATTTGTTGTGTCTGTTTTTATATTTTATGCATTGCATAAACAAGAAATTGGCTTATTTGCACTGTTAAAGTTTTTAAATCATTACTGAAAGGTTTTTTGGCTCAAATAAGTAATGGGATAATGTTGCACATGTTGTCATTTTCTTCATCTTTATTGTATGAATTGTACTGAATAATGGCTAAATTGTATCATAAACCTCACATCGGAAATTTTGAATATGAGATCAACACATCCGATCGCAAGTGATCTCCAGACATGTATTTTCATAGTCATCTGAACCACTGTGTGCATTCCTATGTATTTACTATTCACATACCTGCTTTAACTCTGCAGTGCAGGAATGTGAAAGACTCCAAGTTGATCTATGGTCGGATGGTGTCTCTGAAATCTGGCAATATGTTGACAATAGTAGCCGCAGTTTGTTGTAGGTCATTTGTAATTTGTAATGACAAATTTATATTTTATGTATATTTGTATATTTTGTAAATGTTTATTTTAATGTGGTACTTTCAGCACGGTAAAGACCTGCCAAGAGGCCTCAGTGTATTTACAATCGTCTGCAAACATTTAACAGTTCTCTTAACCCCACACAAACATGGTTAACTGTCTTCATGCTTTTCATGCTCGGCTTTGCAGGGTTCACGCCCTCCTGTCGATTCCAAATACGTGTGTGTGTTTGTGTGTAATGCACTTGACAGCTCTGTCAGAGCCGTGTGTCACGCTGTGTGCAGTCAGCACTTGTAGGTATTGGCAGGCAGTCTACTAACTTGACGCTCCTGTTGCTTTCTAGGCAGATCGTGGCTCGCGGCCTGCTTGATGTGCTTCGAGAGTTCAGTGACAATGAAAATGACTTTATCAGTGTCATGGAGACAGTTGCCAGAATGTCAGAAGATGGAGGTAGATGAGTTTTCCCTTTCATCAATTTAGTTGTCATGTCTCTGTATTAATCTACGTTTTTTGACCAGGATGTCGTCTTTTTTTTCTTTTTCTTTAATCTTCACATGGTTGCAAGCTTATAACACTTGTTGTACTTAATGCACACCTGTTCTGTTTGCACGTAAATCTCATATTTCAATGTGTGTACTCAGAGCCCACAGTGCGAGCCGAACTGATGGAGCAGGTCCCCAACATTGCCATGTTCTTGCACGAGAGTCGGCCCAACTTCCCAGCAGCTTTCTCAAGATACTTGGTCCCCATTGTAGTTCGATATCTCACTGATCCAAATAACCAGGTGGGTTTCAAATCTACCACTTTTCTAGCTCATTTCTTACAATTGAAACGGCAATCACTTCTCGTCTTTAAGATCTTTTTGTTCAGCTTTTAGGAAATACGAAACGTAGAAAGAAATATGTTCACTGGTCAAATTCATTCACATTAGGAGATTTATAGATTTTAACTTCGTGCCATCTTTTCCAGGTGCGGAAGACCAGCCAGGCAGCGCTGCTTGTTCTGTTGGAGCAGGGCCTGATCTCTAAAGCTGATATGGAGACCAAAGTTTGTCCAGTTCTACTGGACCTCACAGAACCCAGCAGTGATGATGACTACAAAATTGAGGCAGTCTCTGTAAGAAACCTCATATTTTTTACGCAAGAGACTAAAAAAGGTCTGATTTATCATTAGGGAAATGGACTTGAATGAACTTTAGCTGAAAACCACATGGCAGTAGACAAACTGCTGAGAGGCACAGCAGATTTATTTTAACGCCTGACTGTGATCGGTCAACGCCTTTATCTGATTACCAGTCTAAAAATAAAAAAAATACTTCTATTTTGATGGCACATGATGGATGCCAGCAGAGAGATGAGATTAACTGTAATGTGTTATTGAACTGTCAAAGTTTACAAAAGTTAAACATGTTGAATTAATTATTTGAAAAATGAAATTTACAGTGCCTGATTTTAAATTTATTGCAAAGGCTCAAAGTTGAATGTGACTTTTTATTTTCTATTGTATTTATATTCTACTTACAAATTAGTTTTTACCCAATTCAAACACACACAGCCTTTCCCTCTACTCTTAACACCCTGATTGTTTCCCTCAGTGGACTATTTCTTAGCTTTCTGAAAAGCTTTCAGTTAAAATCTGCAGCTTGTTTTTGTTCATCAGAGCAAAATAGTTCTGTAATTTAAGCACAATGAAGAGTGTGATGACACTAATTGCTCTCCATACGTCTCCTCTTATAGATGATGTGTAAAGTTGTCACCATGTTGAGCAAAGACACAGTGGAGCATCTACTGCTGCCACGCTTCTGTGACCTGTGCAGTGACGCCAGACTCTTTCAAGTCCGCAAGGTAACAACCTCTGAATCATTGTCATCACCTCCTCATAGGTCAACATACGTTTTAACAGTCTGTATTTGCTTAAAATGATTATGAACCAATAAGACACAACTAAGAAAACAGTTTTTTTTTTTTTTTTTAAATGAGTTTAATTGTGTCAGAATAAATCCGATAAAGCTGTGAATCAGCCTTAATTCTGTTTAGCGCATCACCGCCTACACTGCGCTGTTGTTTTCTGTGAGGAATGTTTTCTGGCATAACTGGTGCCAGTTGAATGCTTAAATTGAATGTTATGTTAGAATTTAAGTAAGTAATAATATATATGAGCTAAAGGAAATGTGACCTAGTAATGTTATCCCCAAAATTGCCATTTAAATTTCCATTTTATGTAAACCTTGAAAAACAAAGTTAATTGTTTAAAATCACGACAGTTTATTGTAGCTTTTTTTATTAAACTTAAGCTGCCAGGGTGTCAGGAACATATTTATGTGGAAATTAAACTCACTGAGTCATGTAAATACTGAATGGGGAAGAAAAAAATGCTGACTCTGAAGACATCTCACTAAAACATTGCACATGGCTCATGTTGCTAGGTGACCTTAGCATACGGCATTGAAGATAATGTAAAAATCCTACAGAAAATACTTAATGAAAGCGTTTACATTGACATGAGTATCCCAGTTAGGATGTTTATCCCGGTTATTGAGCATATGAGGACACTACGTACTGAGCTATTCCTGAAAGCAGAACAGTTACACCCCTTTTATAACAGTCCTCCACACCGGTGTCAGCTTGTCACTACCACTACGTAGGACAGGGGACAAGAAGTTCGACCGAGGGGATATTTGGTAACCTGAGCGGTCAATGTAATAATAATGTTATTAGAATTCTTACTATTCATAATAGTGTTCTTGGAATTGCCCTTCTTTTGAGTTCGTTTGAATGTTTGTATTGTGTTTTACAGGTCTGTGCTGCAAATTTCGGAGAGTTTTGTTCTATTGTTGGTCAGGAGGCCACAGAAAAACTACTGGTGAGAAGCACTGAGACTTTTCTTTTTTACTTGCTAGAAAACTCTGAAACCACAACTCTCATTTAAATCTTCATTATGTAACATGGAAGTTTAACATTGCTGTTTCTTTCAGAATATCAGTAGTTTCACTGTTTCAGGTTTAACTGACTTGTTTTGTTTTTAGATGCCCAAGTTCTTCGATCTGTGCTCAGACAGTCTGTGGGGCATCAGGAAAGCCTGTGCAGAGTGCTTCATGATGGTCTCCAATTCTACCTCTCCAGAGGTGCGACGTGCAAAATTGTCCCCCCTGTTCATCAGCCTCATCAGTGACCAGTCCCGCTGGGTAAGACACACACACACACACACACACGCACAGGAGAAATTCTATTGCATAAAATTACAAGCACATTTGTGTGCAACTTCCTCTGTAATATGATGAAAAGAGTCGTTTTCCTCACCACTGTGTGCATCTTCTTCCTGATTTTGTTCAGTAAAATAACAATCTGTCTTTCTGAAATCTAAAAAGGTCATACAGAGAGAAAACAAATCTTATATTGTGCGAAACAAGTGGTCTGCAATTGTTAAGAAATGGAGAAACAGAGCTACTTTTGCAATTTGGTGTACTTTAAAATTGGGTGCAAAAATGATAATCATGGGTCTTGAAGCCCTGCCATTGTTTTGGTCACAGACTTGAGCTCAGTCTGAACTTGTCTACATGACATTGAAAATGACACATGTACATTTTGGCATCTACGCATGTTTATGAGGGTCCACGTGGAGCCCATTTACGACCACACGGGTAGTTTGCACAGATGGACGTGTGTGATCTTGTCTGTGTATGCAGACGCTCGGTGTACTATAAACAGAACTGCATGCTGCTCCACTGTCCCTGTCTATTTAATATTCTGGACTATATCCAACCCCTAAAATGGTGCCCCACGCTAACAATCCTGTTCGTGAATGAGTTAAGATGGTAACTGATCGGCTTCTGAGTTATGTAAAATCTCTGTCATGCTGACACTGACAGATTCCCCTCTGCTCCATTTGTAGGTGCGACAGGCTGCTTTTCAGTCTCTGGGGCGTTTCATCTCCACCTTCGCCAATCCCTCCAGCACAGGCCTTCACTTCAGAGAGGATGGCGCCCTGCTAGAGCTCCCCAGGTGTACATTGGACAGGTAAGACCACCGGACTTCAGGCAGTACTAAAACAATATGCGTTGATGCAACATGAATCAGAGTTTGTTGTGCACAGACACAGTTAATGTGTTTCATCATTGGTCCTATGACTCATAGTTAACTGGGTGTGATCAGGTCAGACCAGTTTTTTATCTCTGAAAAGGTGTATTTGCAGAAACGGGAATAAAAGAAATTTAAGTTGACGCAGACAAATCTTTCTTTTATACCATTTGTACTTTTATAGAGTTTGAAATTTCCTCATAAATGCTTTCATTTACACTTTGAGTATGTTTGACCAACTTTAAACCAGAGTTTAAGGTTTCTTCCTGTTCAAAACTCAACAATGATGAGCTCAGATGCAGTTGGAAAAATTTAACTATAGGCTTTGGATTGTGAAGCTATTTCTTAACATTTACAGAGAGGCTAATGACAATATATAGGATATCCTCTTTCCTTTTATTCTGTTTTAGATATAAGGATTTACCTGATTATTCTTATACATTTTGTTCCACTAATTTCAGCGACTGCTCCCTAAACTCTCTGAACTGCTCCGCGATCAGCGTCTGCCACGCAGGAAGAACCATCGCTCACACCCCCCCCAACCAGGACGGCCGCGCTACACCGTCCCCAGAGCATGTGTCGACAGCTGACGGCGAGGAAATGCACAGCTTTGAAGACAACTACACTTCAGTTCCCAGAGAGATGCGCGGCGGCTTCACCCGCACGTTCTCCAACAGCAACGCCAGCCCTACGACTACAAACAATGCTAAGAACACAAAAGACACGGAGCAGGCGGACGAGAACTTTAATTCCTTCAACTATTGGAGATCTCCTTTACCAGACATAAGCGGGGAATTAGAGATGCTAAATAATGATAAATCAGAGGAGGAGATGGAGCAGGAGGAAAAGAAAGAGGAGGAGGAACCAGATTATCCTGATTCCAAGTCCAGCCCAGGCAAAGCTACCAGTGACCAGATCCAGAAGGTGTTGGACTGTTTGCAACCGCACATTGATGACCCTGATGTACAAGGTGGGTATACAGAGCCAGAATAAGTAAGATTAGCTGTAAAGTTTGTCAATAAATTGGCTTGTAGACTGAGTTGTGCATGTGAATTTATCTTCAGCCCAAGTCCAGGTGTTGTCAGCGGCTCTGAAGGCAGCCCAGCTCGACAGCCCAGGAGACGACGGCCCCATAGAAGACGACCCCACAGACGACGGCCTGACTGAACCCGAGCCAGAAGAGCAGCCCGAGGACGACATCGAGGGCCCGTCTGTGGAGAGCCCGTCTGGGGAGAGCCCGTCTGTGGAGCGCCCGTCTGTGGAGCGCCCGTCTGTGGAGCGCCCGTCTGTGGAGCGCCCGTCTGTGGAGCGCCCGTCTGTGGAGAGCCAGTCTGTGGAGAGCCAGTCTGTGGAGAGCCAGTCTGTGGAGGTTCAGGCTGAGAGTGAAGAGAGTCCCACAGAAGAGGAGCAAACAATGGAGTCTCCTCCAGCCTCAGAGTCCAGCCCTGTTCAGGAGCAAGGAGACGAGGAGACGCAGACAGAGCCCCTGGAGGACCAGGAGGAATCTCCTCCTGACTCGCCTATTCTAGTACGAGACTATACACATCTTTGCAGCATGTTAAGTTACCTGTTGTATGTTGTATACTGGACTTAAACTGTATTTACTTGATGCAAAGGGTTTACGAGATTTCTGCAAACCTGCATGTGTAGGTTTTGATTTATAGCTCTGCTTGAGACCACCTCAACACTACACAAATGTATTGTATGTGATCGGGCCCTGTGGGCCCTAAAACTTAGTTTAAAATCTTAATTATTTCTATATATTAATGACTCAATCAACAATGAAAGTTAAAGTTTGAAAAAGATGCATTGACAGAGATTATTTAATGTAAAAACTCAGCTTATCTGGTTTATCAGGACTGTGCGAGTGAGTTTTTTGGAAAGTAATGACAAAAATATAGCATCTTCAATGTGCGATGCGCTTACTTTTTCGCTAATGTATGTGTTTGTATTTGCCTCAGGAGTCTGAACTGATTGAGAGTGTGGAGGAGGAAGAGGAGGAGGAGGGAAAGGAAGACTCTGCTCACAGCCCTATGTATGAGGAGAAGCCCAAGATCCAGGTCAGTCAGCACTTCTGTCATACTGTACATCCTGTAAATATTAATCAGAACCTCGTAGTTGAGAGGGAACAGACTTTATTAAATAACTTCTCCCTGTGCATCCCATGTCCTCTTTGATCATCAAGCTCTTCAATCTCTCGCCCCGTCTTCAGAATGTCATCCCCCAGCAGCTCTTGGATCAGTACCTCTCTATGACGGACCCGGCCCGGGCTCAGACGGTGGATACAGAAATAGCCAAACACTGTGCCTTCAGCCTGCCGGGGGTAGCGCTCACTCTGGGCCGACAGAACTGGCACTGCCTCAAGGACACGTATGAAACCCTCGCTACTGATGTGCAGGTAGGCAGAGAAACAAGGAGATGGTGTGGGGTTCAATTTGCGGATTGATTCTAAAATGAGTGATTAACCACATTAGCACATATAAGCACTCTTAAAGAAAAGGAATTCGAATTTTTCGAAGTGGTGTTGTAGGAGGTATCATCCATAATTGGTGTATTATCTAGAAATCGGTCGGCACGCCCTTAATTTTGGGACGTGAAGTATTCAGTTTCTACTCAATACTAACAACTACTAATATTTTTAACATCTCAATTCATATTAATCTGGAAAACAAACCGTTTTTGTGGTACATATTTCAGTTTACAATGATTAAGACATGTCCTTTGAATGTAAATAATGTGCGAGAGTGCATTATAGAGCTTTAGAACTTGTTAATTGTGAATTTTTCCAAGCTTTGTGTGGGGGGAAATCTACTGAATTACTCTAAATTCAAATGAGCTTTATTGGCTTGAATGTTGTGGTTACATGGTTACCAAAGCTAAATGACATTTTATTGAATAATTACATTTTACACAAGAAAACAAAATGGATAATCACAAGATAACACTTTTTAAACAGTACAATGATTGTACTGTTAAATTGATACAGATGATTGGACAAAGTAGATTTAGTGATGGCTAAGTGAGCTATTTTGTACTCAATAACTTTTTCCTGATTGGTGTGTTTCTGGACGTATGATGCTGGCTTTGTGAAGAAATCAATCTCCTTTTTGGGAATACTGTGTACATATAGTGAGGAAGTGAAGCTCTGCCTCATCGGCTTGTACATCACAGTGAGAACGGCAAAGTTTCCTCTGCGTCTGCTTGTTTCGATATCCAGTCTGTGGTCACTGAGTCAATGCTTCGTTATATCAACTATAGTGCTGACATATACAGGGAGAGTGTATAGCTGCGTTTTAGGGATTTTTAAAGGTAATGAAGTGAGTGAGGGTCATTTGTTTTTAAAGTGCTTACTATAGACAACATTAAGTCATTCAAAGCCTTCATTTAGAGGCAACTAAAAAAAAATAGCTTACACTTGATTGTATCAGTTGGCTATTAGCCGAACTAGCACGCTGTGCTTGTTTACAACAGCAGCGGTTGATGAGAGACTGCATACAGAGCAAACTAAATATTGCTCTCGCTTTTCTACATTTTAACATCACGTTTAGGCCTAAGCCCCTGACCAAGAGGACATCCTAACCCCAACCGTCCAGACCATCCATCCATTATTAACCTTAAACATTTGTGTGAAATTCTCATAATTAGTATATGAATAACTTGAGTTATGGTCAAAAACACGGTATTGCGTCCAAGTAGATATTTGTGCCATAATTCCATCCAGGCGTTCCTGAGAATGGGACGTACGTGAGAATGGGACGTACGTGAGAATGGGACGTACGTGATATGACGGATGGACAACGCGAGACATAGCGCTTCCTGCCACTGCTTTCACCAGTGTGGAGGCATACAAACATGCATGTTTTTATGAATGGGTTTCTTACATGGCTGAGAGAAATTCTTGCAGCAGTGTTCAAGTGTATGTGTCTGGGGATTTTATTGGGAAGGGTGGAACGGAAACAGTGAAGCAGTGATGTGTTGTTGTTGACGACAAGGCTGGAGTCATAAAGTTGGTGCAGACTGCGGATCATCTGTTGATTTATTACCTTCATAAAGTATAGGAGCAAAGTAACCCCTCAGTTACACCAGCTAAAACAAAATCTGTCTGCATGTGGTCGTAACTGTTTGCCTGAAGCACGTCCTCCCTCTACCAGCAGCAGGAGGACAGAGGACAGGAGGAATGACTGATACTCAAACTGCATTCAGTAGTTTGATGTCAAGAAAATAATTTATTTTAATGACATTTTAGATTTGTTTCCAGTGAGATACCAATGAGCTTTTATTGTGTTCATCTCTATAAACAACATGTAGCCTAGTTATTTTTCAAATATTAAATTCTCATCCAGTTCTGAATTTAAAGACAACCAGGCTGACATAACGGATTACGCAGATCCCAGATTCTCCTCATGCCATGCAGGCCTAGTTCGGTGATGTGCTTAGCTTGACTTGAGGAACAAAGCACTTGTTGTATGAATGCACTGGTCGATGACGCATGAAAGAAAGTACGAGGGAAACCTTGCTTCACTTCACGGCAGCAGAGACGGCGAGACAGACACTCAGTCACACTGTTGCTCATTACTCCATCACAGCACTGAGGGTCACGGCTGGCATGACAGCATTGCACTGTACAATGGACTCAGACCAATCACAGGAGGAGTTCAGATAGTTCCTCAGTAACTTTTTTTTTTTTTGTTTAAAATGTTCCTGCATTATTAGTATATAAAAATAAACCCATAAGTGGTTGTTTTCCTTTTTAAAAAGCAACCTTCTTTTTTTTTCACCAAGACACTTGCTTGTTCATGGCTTGTGTTTTATAATCTTTGTGTGTTTTTCTTTTCCCTCTACTTCCTAATCCCCAGTGGAAGGTGCGGCGGACGCTAGCTTTCTCCATCCACGAGCTGGCGGTTATCCTGGGAGACCAGCTGACTGCAGCTGATCTGGTGCCCATCTTCAACGGCTTCCTCAAAGACCTGGACGAGGTCCGCATTGGCGTGCTCAAACACCTCTATGACTTCCTCAAGGTGAGATTATAGATTTTGATATAATGCTGATTATGCGATTAACATTACAGCCCAGGAGGCTTGTAAGTTTGAGTTTGGGACATTACATTTCAGCAAATATATTCATGTACGAGATGACAAAAAGGACTCTGAATTCACAGCACTGTTTAGATTTGAGTGTACTGTTTCTCCACAGTTTTGGTTTACAGTTGAAGAAGTAAACCACAGTTTGCTTTACGTTTAGTACCAGATAACTGAGCTGCTTCATGTGCGTCTTCTTGTTGCAGCTGCTGCACGCAGACAAGAGGAGAGAGTATCTCTACCAGCTGCAGGAGTTCATGGTGACGGACAACAGTCGCAACTGGAGATTCAGATATGAGCTGGCAGAGTACGTCTCCCTTTTCCTCTTCCAAGCGGGACATAATTACATTTAGATTTTAACGGACTGACTTCCAATCAGGGTCTTGCTCATAGACAGTATGACGAGGCCAAGGTCTGCTCTCATAACACTGTACACGGGTTAGATTTCATTCTACAGCAAATTTACTGTCAGTATCGCCCTACCAGTTAGTTTCCTCATTTTTATCTGTGACGTGATCTTCAAAATTGCAGTTAAATTAATTTTGGTCATTTATTATATTGCACTTCTATTTCCAGGAGAGTGTACATGTTCTCTGACTGAAGTGCTCTCTCTCTCTCTCTCTCTCTCTCTCTCTCTCTTTCTCTCTCTCTCTCTCTCTCTCTGTCTCTGTCTCTGTCTTCCCCCCCCCCCCCCATCCAGGCAGTTGATCTTGATCATAGAGTTGTACAGCCACTATGACGTGTATGACTACCTCAGACAGATAGCACTCACCCTCTGCTCTGACAAAGTCTCAGAGGTCAGGTGGATCTCATACAAACTGGTAAGTGGACAATGTTGATGTGTTTTTTGCTAATAGAAGGAATATCCAGTGAGAGGAAATATGTTAGAAACTTGAATGGGAAAAGGGGAAATGAGTCGCACTGATGCAGGATGTTCAGTAGGTGTTGTGGGTAAATGTGAGAAAGTAATGATGAGACTCAAGGACTCAAAAAACTTTAGAGTGGGATTTTGTTACCTTTTGGACGAAGTCAGGCTAGCTGTTTCCCGTTTCCAGACTTTTTGCTAAGCTAAGCTAACTGGCTTCATATTGAACGAAGCAGTATCGATCTTCTCATTTGACTCTGAGCAAAAAAGCAAATAAGTGTATTTCTCAAAATGTTATTAACTTTTCATTAATATGCAAATAGAAGTGTGATATTTTCAATCATTACAGCTACTGTAGACAGCATCACATCTTTTCATCTCATATTTTTTCTAATATTCTTTTATTGGTCCAATGTCTGCCTCTGAACTTTATTCTTAACCACCTTAAACACAATTTAGCATTTTGTTGCAGATTAACTGCAGTTTTAAATCCCTATTTTTAAGTGTGTCATCACCTCTTTGTGTTCTCAGGTTGTGGAGATCCTCCAGAAGCTGTATGCATGTGGAGCCGATGACCTGGGCCTGAACTTCATCAACGAGCTCACGGTCAGGTTCTGCCACTGTCCCAAGTGGGTGGGGCGGCAGGCCTTCGCCTTCATCTGTCAGGTCTGTAACGCTTGTCTCACGTTACGTAGCACAGATGATGGATCAGTGTCTCCCGCGTTGTCTCTATAGCTGTTTTTCAACTCCATAGACAGCTGTGTAGCTGTCTGATGGTTGTCTGAGCTACAGAAATTACATTTTAATCACATTTATTCTTCTTGTCACAAGTAAAGGGAAAAATATGTAGGTTTTTTTCATCACATTCTTATCTGTCATCAGGCTGTCAAACTCCAGCTATGTATAGAACTACAATAGAAAACTATGTGATCATGAGCCTGTCTGACAACGTCTCCCTCTGATTAGATTCTTCCGTCTGTCGGTTGTTGTGACAGAGGTTCATCCTCACAGAAGGCCTCAGGACTCTTTTTTTTCTGTGTTCGACCCTGTTTAACACCGGCCTATCTGAGTGACTTTGTGTTTATTCTTCGTGTTGTCTGTAGGCGATAGTAGAGGAGGACTGCATGCCCATGGAGCAGTTTGGCCAGCACCTTTTACCCAGCCTGCTCAGCCTCTCCTCAGACCCGGTGGCCAATGTCCGCGTACTGGTGGCCAAGGCTCTAAGACAGAGTGTCATGGAGAAAGGTAAAATGAATGGTTAATGTTGTCTTTTTAAGGATAAGGCTGATGGTGCTCTGTATTTTTGTTAGTATCAATAAATCTAAATGTGTTGGCATGTCTTAATACTTTTCCAACTTTGCCTCAATTATTAGTCATTGAAGACATAAAATACTTCACAAATATATAGTTTAATTTTTCCTCTTTTTTTTGCAAATGTTACTTAAACATGATGAAACTGCATTTGTTGGCTATTATCGAGTAAATTGCCCATGATCATGTAAAATGTAGGAAAATGTCCTCCAGTGTCTGATGAAGGGGAAGAACAGAGGACTACATTATATCAGGCTATATCTGCACAGTCTGCTGTGTTTTTTTGTCTTTTTATTTGATTTAAGATAGAGAATATTGCCTCGAACACATGCTCTGCCTCTGCACATCCCATAGCTCTCTGCTGGTGGGTCTTTCCCTGAACTAACTGTTGTGTTTTGTGTCCAGCTTACTTCAAGGAGCCCGGCTGTGCCTACTCTGACGAGCTGGAGGAGACGGTGATGGCCCTGCAGTCCGACAAGGACCGGGACGTCCGCTTCTTTGCCAGCCTGGACCCCAACAAAGGCCTGATGGACACGGCTCCCTTGATTTAGCCTCAGCTCCTGAGTCCCATTACGGCCCCACCTGCCTGTCTACCTACCTGTCTGTTTGACTGACGCACAGTCAGCGTAACATGCAACACCAGCACCTGACCAGATCCCCAACCACTCGCCTGCTGGGCAGACCTGCTCCAACTACCACTTGGGAATCATGTCAGATGATCAGATTACAATATGAAAGTATGAGCATGTTAAAAAACAAACAAAAAAAACACACACAACCCAGACTGTGGTTGGGCACTACATAGCGCACATCGCATTCACAACACAAGATGCATACTTCTCAGAGTTTTCAGAAAATGAGCAGGACTCAAGAGGTTTGCTGCACCACTTTGTGGGAGCCGCCGTATTCATGCCTGAACTTGCCCCTGCCCTCTTCCACACTAACATCGACTCAGTCCTTCCCCAATCACAGACTTGTAGAACTACGACGGGCTCTCCTTCTCCAAAGCTAATTGTAAGCTTGATATAAAATTGCTGAATTGATTTTTTTATTTTTTTTTCTTAATGCTTCTTTTTGTGGATTTCTTAACGAACAAGCGGGCGAGGCCTGCCTGAATGACGTGTGCACTAACTCAGGGGGACTCATCTGAACCTAAACAGCATTATTACCTTACACGATAAGCAGCAGCTCCTGGATTCCTGGTGGAAAAAAACAAACTCCAGCTGTCCGAGCAACAAAACCAGCCAAACCAAGTAGCTCTGCTGGTGTCTCTCGCCTCCTTTCCTCTAAAATGCCTCTGTTGTCTCAGACCTCCTTTGTCTTATGAGATGTCCTCTGGGTTATCGTCCGTTTCCCTTCTACCTTCTTCCCTCTCTCTGCATCTCTCCATCCGGTCTTCATGGGCCACTGAAACCACTACTACTGCACAGAAGGAATAGTGATTCTGACACTCAGCGTAACTCTTGATTAAAATCATATCTCAACGTTTTTGAAAAAACACCTTAATAAACTGTTGATTTCTCCCCTTCCCCTCCCCTTGTGTCTGTTTACCAAAAATGTGACACAACACGTCTCCCAAACGGCAGGAGACAAATGAAATACCTCTGTTTGGACACGACTGGCCAGTGTGGCGTTCTCGTAGAGGGACATCCGCGGTCCAAACAGGCTCTGAATGTCCTCGATGGTCGGCTAAAACATCTTAATAAGGGCTCGTGATGAAGCAACACAGGGCAGCATAAAAAGAAGAGGAAGAAAGCAAGCACACTGTTGGATTATGCATGTGTACCCCCCCCCCCCCCCCCCCCCCCCCCCCCCCTTGTGTATAGTCTGTTCCGATTCCTTAAGGTTGACCTCCTGATATTGAATTATGTGACCATGGTAGCTTTCAGTGGATCTGACTGACCAGTTGTACAGTAGGATATAGGAATGGCTGTGTGACGAGACTGAGAGACAGCTGATCATTACTTCCCTGTCTTGGTGGAATGAATTTAAGTGTGAGGTCTCTCTTTTGTACAGCTTAAACCTGTGGAAAACGGTTTGTGTGTTATGGAACCAAGGCCAGTTTTAGTCGGGTTTTTACCCATCGAGATGTGTGTGAATATTGGGAGCAGTCACCAAGTCACTTTTTGTAGTCTCTCGAGCTCGTTTGTTCTCTCCTGTTGTAAATGGTAACCCATTTTTTTTTTTTTTTTTTGAACATAGACATAACTTGAGAACTTAAGCTGATTGTGGTGTGTGCTGTGCATCTCAAGTCTTTCTTCCTTCGAAAGGAGAGCTCACTGCGGTAATGGCGGTGTCTACTCATCTCGTCTGTCTGCGATTTGTGTCCATCTCATTTTTTATGTAGTAGAACAGTTAATATATACATTTTATGAAAATTATTTTTCTTTTCAATTATGCACCACTGTTCAAAGATTTTATATCCTAACTTTACAAAATTTACAACCTTTGTAATATTCAATGGTTTCTTTTAAAAAGACATTTTATGTAATGTTATTTTTAGTATTCTGTAATTAAAATGATGAAAATTAATGAATTGTGCTTAAGTTTTGATTTTTAGTTCTGTGTTATTGAACACTGTGGTTGCTCTGATATAGAAGGAAGCAGCCGCTTGATAAAGAAAAACGCTGTTTTATCATTTGATCTGCACGTTTATGATTGTAAACAAAGTAAATGTTTGTATTGCTGGGTTGTGTTTTTAAACATTTGAATTACACACATCAGATTATTTAGAGAAATGATTGGCAAAAAACAACGATGTATTTCAAGGTTTAAGTCACATTTATGTTTAATGTTCAGTTGTCCTTTAGAACTGCAACAACTAGCGAAACTAGTAATACATTTTGATAATCAAGTACATGTGTGAGGGTTTGCTGCTTTTCTGTTTTGTATCATTTAGTTTAGAAATGATTTGTAAACTGAATATTTGGGGATTTTTTTTGTCTGTTGGTTTGACAGAACAAGATGTTTGAAAGCTCAAGCTCTGGAAACTGATAAACATTATTCACATAGGGAAAAAACTAATCTGCAGATTAATCAATAATGCAAATAATTGAAAATTGTTGCCCTAATTGTCGTCGTGGATTAATCTGTGTACAAAGTGTCAGGAAATATATAAAACATGTAGATCAGCAGGTGCCAGAGCTCAAAGTGACATCTGTAATTTGTTTGTTTTGTCCGACCAAGAAAACAAAACCCAGAGATCCATTTGTAAAAGTGGAACCAGCTCATGTTTGCCATTTTGCTTGAAACGTGACTTTTACAATACACTGTCATAATCATTGCAAATTAATGTCGATCATCTAAACAATTCAACTTTTCAAATGTTCTCCCCTTCCCCATGTTGCTTTCTTTGCTCTTCCTGGTCATGGTCCTGCAGCAGCAGATGGAAACTCTTGACGTCTCTCCCTCAGTCTCATCTCCTCTTGAAAAGAAGCAGTTTTCGGTCCCACGTAGTGCTGCCGAAGCTCCGGATGAGCTCCATGCCACAGTGTCCCTCCAGGTGCTCCCTGGCCTGCTCTGCTACGTCCCCCCGGATCTTCAGGGTCTTAAAGTGGTCAAAGTCTGAGCGGCCCAGCTTCCTCAGCCGCCGGGCTGCAGAGCGGTAGCACTTCCAGGGCTGAGCCTCCAGCAGGAGGTGCTGGCTGACGGAGGCCAGGCGAGAGAGCAGCTGCAGCAGGCCGGCGTCTCCGTGGTTCAGGTGGACCCACATGGTGACCGCGAGGCACAGACACAGGTGGAAGTGGGAGCAGCCGTGCTGGTCGAGGTAATGCTGTAGCTGGTTGGTGTCTTTAGTGACATCCAGGGGGATGAAGGAGATGTTGCCGGGCAGAGGGTTGTTCTGCTGAGCCCTCTGAATGAGGATCTCGTCCAGGTCAAAGCCCAGGAGATGAACCTTCCTCTTATCTGACTCCTCTTGGCACACGGGCTCCTGGACCAGATGCTTGTAAAAGGCTACACTCAGTTCCTGCCATTCACAGGGAGAAAGAAAAGCAAGGACAGCTTTCACAACAGAAATATATATATATATTTGTTATATTGACAGATTATTAACTTTAATTCAAATCTATTCAAAATTCTAAGACGTGTCTCGAAGATGTCATGTCACGCTTGACCACCATATGTATCACAGGCAAATGTGTACAGTACTCGAATCTTGCACTAAAAACTAGCACTTCCACAGTGTAAAAATACTGTTAAAGTACAAGTAAAAGCTCTGCATTCAAATTCTTACTTAAGTAAAAATACATGAGTTTTAGCATCAAAATATAAACAAAGTACCAAAAGTAAAATTATGCGGAATGGCCCATTTCAGAATAATATATCACTGGATTATAATTGGCGATGTGTAAAATGTGTCTAATGTTGCACACACTCTCAGGTATCTTAATCCATATTGATACATCCTCAGTTATTTGTTGATTATATTTTGCATTAATCTAAAGTAACGTTAACTAATGCTGTCAAACAAATGTAGTGGATTCAGGTACCTTTCCCTCTGAAATGTTACGTTAGTGGAGTAGAAGTACCTCAAAATTGGTACACTGCTTGAGTAAATGTAGTTATATTGTAGTTATATTTCGTTATTTAACCGCTGAATGTGTATGTAAGAGACATTCGAGTTTTAATAATGAAAACTGAGTTAATCACTATATGTAATATTGTTGAAACCTGAGTAATTCATATCGAGACTGCTCCAGACCAAACAGTTAAAAACGCATCTTTAGCAGTAGTTAGCAGTCACTTACCCCTGAATTACACCCAACGTCCAGGATCAGGGTGGCTTGGTGGCCGTCGCTGTGACCTAAATCCTGGAGTAATGTGGAGGGAATCAGGCTCAGACGGTTTTCCGGAGGATTGAAGGAGTAATAGTTTATAAAGTTGCCATAAGGAGCGGCTCCTGGGTCATTTATTTCATCATCGGCTACGCTACTTATCGAACATGTTGCCATTGTAACGTGTGCGCCACCAAAATACATCCGGGTGGAAAACATGGGCTGCAGTTGAAGAGGGACTATAGTGTTCCTGGTTAGTTTGTGGCGATCTCACCAAACTGCCTGTGTGGCTACATTTGAATAAAAGAGAGCGACAGTAGAGTGTTTGAATATCTCCATTAACTTGTGGCCGACGTCGAAAACCGTTAACCGATTTGTGCTTTTACATGTAGTAACCGCGAAATAACCGCCACATAATGTTGCTAAAGTTCAACGGTTAGTTAGAGGATTAGCCGTTAGTTTTTCCAGAGACAGTTCATATGTTTCAAATATTGTATAAGACTTATTTAGATTGGTTTCAGAAACGTACTTGTGTCTGACACATTGTCAATGTCAAATCAACTGTTATGTAAGTGTAAACAAATTAACAACTGTAGATTATTCTTGATACATTGATATGGAAGACGTGTTTTAACGTTATAGCTGGTGGCGAAGCTATACTATGACATCTTTATATAATGTTATGACACACTTTACTGTGACTGTTTTATTTTGATGACATATGACAACTATGACATCTTTATTAACAAATGTATGACAACGTATGACAAATGTATGACATTACTATTACTTTTATGACAATTTTACTATTTGACATTTTTAATACATTTTCCTGACATACTACAGATTACATTTTTATAGTCATAGAAAAGTGAAAGTATAGTATGTCATTAAAAGTATTAGACTATACCATACAAATGTCGTAAAACATGACAAAGTATGGTAGGTCATTAACAGATACACCCGAGGGTCCCCCATTTGGACGCAGAGTACATCAAAACTTAGAGAGTTTTGTGTTAAAAGTAACTGGCAGAGAACCCACGAAGAACGAATATAGTGATGTTATAGTTCTGCAGAAACCTCAGCGTCCTGGGAACAACATGAACTAGGTCACTTCTACATGAGACAAACACATCTCCCATCAGCCAAGCAAACAAATAACAAAATATCATAAATCATACTCGATATGACTGGGACAGACCGGAGAAAAAGGCTGCTACACTCCGTTAGCAACGTGCTACCTACGAACATGCAGCATGAAAAAGCACGAGCGCCTGACGGAGATTACGGACATAGTTTCCATTTCTCTCCCCGGTAAACCATCGCAGAGATATTCAGCTTCGAACACAAAAAGTCACACAGCTTTCATCGAATATTGTACTTACTTTTGGTCGAATCTCAGCGAAAAAATGGAATATCTCCGTACTTCCAACGCATGTTTGTCCAGCTGCTGGTGCTCCGTGTGAATCCGTTCGATTCGTGTCTCTCCGACACTCCTCGGATTCTTGGGAGGGTTGGAAGCTCAGCAAATCAGATTTCAGAGCTGGACCTTTTTGAGCTTTATTGGCTAATAGTGCTGTCAATCATCTAGCTTTCAATTCCAGGCAATTCTATTGGCTCCTACGGTTCGAAGGATGTCTCAATGGTGAAAATCGGAGAAGGGGGGGCTGAGATACAGCCCTGAACAGAGAGTCGAAGCAGGATTTGACC
Organism: Cebidichthys violaceus; assembly: GCF_023349555.1. Taxonomy (NCBI): domain Eukaryota; kingdom Metazoa; phylum Chordata; class Actinopteri; order Perciformes; family Stichaeidae; genus Cebidichthys; species Cebidichthys violaceus. The sequence continues at coordinate 8,403,109 of NW_027176340.1, read as the reverse complement.
TTAAACTAAATAACTAAAAAGGGCATAGAAAGAGCTTAAAACACTCAAAAAAGGTCCAATCTTCGGTCTATTGATTCAATGAACATCATGAGTGATACATAGAAGTGATATAGAGTGTTTTTGAATTTTAAAAATACTTTTTTATTCAAATATTGGAGTATTTGATCAGTTTTCTAATTTGAAATGCTCTATATTTCATAAATGTTTCACTGTATCTATGTATAGCTGTGTATATAGAGCCTATATCAGTTGTTCTAAGAGCCCAGCATATTAAAAGTCTTGGATACCCATACTTTCCAAAAAACAATACCCTAAAAGTGCTGTTTTTCAAGATCGAGCTTTTGAGTTTTCCAAGTTCTGCTGTGTTCCATCCTTATCTTATGTGAACCAGTAACATGTATTCTGATAGTTCCATGATTTTTCTCATCTCAAAAATATATAAAAAAAGTTTTTTTTTTTTTTTTTTTTTTTTTATACAATTAATTAGGTATTTCTTATCTTTATTCGAGCTGAGGCCTGCAAATAGGCCTCGTTTTTAAAAGGTTAAACAAGTTTTAAAACATTATTTAATAAAATTATAAAGAAGTCATAGTATGGTATGTCATAGAAAGCCACAGCATAGTATGTAGAAAATAACATTTCGTAAATAGTGTAGTTAGTCATAAAAAATGTAATCACAGTAAAACAAATAATACACAGATACAATCAAAAACATAAGATATAAATAAGATTATTAATTCAAATAATTACAACAAATACTATGAATACAATCCAGGTTAGAAAAGCCTTAAAATAAAAGATATACTGAAGTACTCCTGGTCAGTAGGTGTCACTCTGCAACTTTGCTCGCAGTTTTGTCAGAAGAAGAGAAAAGTCCCCTCTGTGTTTCCGTACCTTACGAAAGGTTAGCTATCTTACGTTTTAACTTCACGAGTCGGCGTGCTGACATTGAGGACAGCTACAACAACCTGAGCTTGGTATCGCTTCTTAAAATAAAAGGTAAGACCAGATTTAAGTATTTGCTTCAAGAGGAGACGTGACTTTTTTTCGAAGTGGACACAATAGTGTGCTAACCTGTGTACAGCTGACCGACTGCTAGCTCGCTTGTAGTGACAACAGAGTACCTAACTTTGTATGGACACCATCGTTAAGTCAGACTGTTGAATAGAGACTGAGAGACATTAGTGTGTTAATGAGCAGTGAACGACCTGCGACTGTGAATAACATCAGACTTGCTGACGATACAGTTACATTAAATGTAAAATGTTGCAACTGAACTTTTTGGTTAGGCTAATTCTAGAAATGAACGACAATTAAAGAGCTTATGAATCAAAGCACCCCCATCTCAAAATCAAATGTAACTATAAAACCACCTTGCACAGTGATCTGCAGCACACCACTGTGGCAAAATCCCAAATTGTGCTGTTTTGCTGCTGAACCTGCTCAAACGTTCTGTTGCTGGTCCCTGTAGGATCCTCACCATGGTGTCCGGAAAGCGCCTGGCTGACTTCGGCTATCGGACGTTTTCCGCCTCGATGATGCTGCTGACGGCCTACGGAGGCTACCTGTGTGCGATGCGAGGATACCGCTTCATGCAGAAGCAGAAGCAGCTGAAGCTGGCAGCAGAAAACCAGGACTCTGAAGTCATCAAAGACTGACGGGGGGAGGAAGGACTATTCGAGTTTTTGCACAGATGTGGACATTTCCCATTCCTCCATTGTTTATGTCCGTCGCTAAACACTGAAGATGTTAATTCTTCTCAGGACATTTAAGTAAATTCTTTGTAAGGGTTTGCCCACACAAGAAAGATGTTTATTAAAACTCCACCAGGCAAACGAACAAATAACATATTGTTTGCGTCAGTGGCCTGGGTAAAATCCATGTTGTGAGAGTCTCAGGAGTGAAGATGGCTGTAATTGTTTGTATTATATTAAATGCCTTTAACCACACAAAGCAATGTGTCGTTTATAAACAGGACTGCAACAAAAACGGCCTCTTTCATCAACAGAATATATTTGGAAATATATTTTTACAAGGCACTCAAGTGAGTATAGTCCTCATACCTGGATTCCTGTGTAGGCAGTGATTAACAATTTCATAAGCATTTGGTCTTGGAAGAAGTAGTAAAAAAAAAACTAAAAAACTGAAATAAACATTAAGTCAAAGTTGCCAAACAACGTTGTTAAAAGGACAAATCCACAATAAATCGCAGAAGGCAGAAACTGCTGCTGTTCAAATTTCAAGTGTGTACTTGTGGTCACACACAGCAGGTGCCCTTTAAGAGCTGATAAAACCACCACTATAACAGTTATTTAAACATTATTTATACATTATTTATATAATGCAGGTGATGTTTACCTGCTGTAACATCAAGGGATTGGAAATGCAACAAGCTTCCAGAGAGTAGTGTTTTCTGCCCTTTGTGATCCAGTGTGAAGTAACACAAAAATTAATCCAAGTTCATCTGACCAATAAAACTGGGAGAGAACATTGAAACCAATCAACAACTGCCGCCAAGCTCAGCACAAAATAACATCCCATCATTTAAGAAATAAGACTCCGCAAATCATTTGCCTCGTACAAGTCAGTACAGGGCTCTTCAAAGCGGATGTCAGTGATCATCATCAGTTCGTGAGTCTGTGCACTCACCGTCAGTGTATTGTGTGATAGCAGACTGTGTGTGTGTGTGTGTGTGTGTGTGTGTGTGTGTGTGTGTGTGTGTGTGTGTGTGTGTGTGTGTGCATGCATGTGTGTGTGCGCCTTGGACGTCAAGGGAATGTCAAAAGACAAAGCTGTTGGAGACGTTGTGAGGGACCAACTGCAGGGGGCTCCCAGCTTCCTGTCACCAGCTATTGTGGTTCTGCACTCCGTCTTTGGCAGCGACACAGTGGCCCCTAGTGCCGTTTTCTGCCTTGGGAGAATGAGAAAAGGCCCTCGGGTCTTCTGTGGGCGTGTCGGGCTCTTCCTCTGAGCTGCTCTCAATGTCACTGCGTACATCGTTGCACACCTTGAAGGCAGATGGCAGAGGAAACGGGATATTATTGTTTTAACAGAAATAAGCACGACAGAGGTTTGACTAAATAATGCACAGACTGAATGAAAAGTAACGTAATCATCATTACAAACACTGCTATAAATTAAAAATTTGTGAAGCTCATCTTTTTGTCATATGACGTGTTGTGACTATTTTTTTTACAGATACAACATGAGACTCTAGGGTTTTATAGGAGTTGAGTGAAGGGTGTATTGATAAATAAACCAAAAAATATACATCTGTAGATAAGAAAAATAATTAACCAAGAGCAAATGACAAATTCAAATGAGTATTAAGATAATTTACTAGAGTAAACGTAGAAATACCACAAACTAAACAAATAATACTTTTACAGGTAAAACTCAAAACATTAAAAATCTTACTTAAGGGAAAGTATCATCCAGAAAAACTCACTATGATGCCAAAATTACATAATTATCATAATTATTAGTATTAATATACAGTAACATAAGATGCATTTTGATATTGTAGCTGGATGCTGTAGAGCTAATTTTACAATTTTATTATATTGTTGCAGTGGTTTCATTTACTGAATAACGATGGATTGCATTATATTTTTGCAGGCTTTTAAAATCTTTATATGTAAAGTAACTACAGTTACATACAAATGTAGTAGAATTAAAAAGTACAATATTTGCCTCTGACATGTGAAGTATAAAGTAGCATAAAACTAACTCAGTAACTCAGAACGGTATGTTTGGGAACCAGTGGTTTAGTCTCATGACAGGTGTATTTCAGCTTCAAGCCCCACAAACTTCTTATTCATGCAAATCATTGGTGTTCATCATAACCACACAGTGGTGGTGCCGGACAATTTCATCACCCTCCTGCCTAATGAGGAACAGTTGGACATACCTGACATTCATGAAGCTATCACTACATTACTTTTAGTCTTTGTAAGTGCAGTAAAATCTAAGTGTTGGTCTACTGTAACAGCTGTTTAATTTAAACCCACTGCAGCTAAACTGAAACCGACAGGACAGATGAAATTAAGATGTGTGAAAGGAATCACAGGAATCACAGCGGACAGAAACTTACAGCCAGAAACAGAGAAGGTAAAGGTCTCAAGTGGACAAAGCAAACGGAGAAGAAGCGAGAGAGTAGCGGAGACAGACAGAAAGACGGCGTCTCCCTCTCTCTTTCCAGAGGGAGAGGAAGCAAACGGCGTCTGCAGAGAGAATGAAACGAGTCAGGGACAGCTGGGGGAATAATGTAGCAGATTCATCAACACAAATAGCTAGTTATGTTTAAATTTCAGTAAACATTCTTGTAATAGACAAATATATTTATTTGGTGTTTTTTATAGCCCTTCCAAGTCGATGTTGGAATTTTTTGTTAATCTTTTCTGACACAAAAACATTGAAGAAGAGTTCTGAATCACGTGAAATGTTTTTAAAACATTTTTTATCTAGGCCACTTTGGATAGAGTTTGAGCTGCATTGTACTTTATGAAATGACATCACACTGAAGAGAAATTAAAATAAATTCTCACCAGAAAACAGAACCTGAGTATTTGCAGGTTCTAGTAGCTGAAAAACAAACAATTGCTCTGCTGCAGAGATAGCTGGCATGTGTAGGATGTCAAATCCCTCAGCAGCTCATTACAGTAAGGCTGCATCTAATGAGGATTTTCATTATTAACTGATCTGCCGCTAAAGGAAATAATCATGTGGTCAACAAAATGTCAGCAAATATTGGACCCACTACTGTTTTTGAGAGACCTAGGGATCATTAAATGTCGTGTTATGTAGCCTAAAATCCAAATATATCTAATTTATTTTATTTTATTTTAGATAACAGAAAGGAGCACATCTTCACATTTCAGTGGCTGGAACAATTGTCAAAACAGTAAGGAATTTTCTGTGGATCTACTGATCGATAACTTGTCTCAGCTCTACGTTACAGTACTTCTCCGTAATGTGTCTGTGCTGTGACCCACCTTGCCCCGCAGCATAGCTTTCACAGCTATACGGGCTATGAGGTAGAACCAGATGATATGCAGCACTTGGAGGACCAGCAGCAAGAAGTTGAAGAGCCACCAGGACGGGTACGGCCCGACTATGGCCCAGCTCTCAAACATAGTGGAGTTCAGGACCCTGGAAAACCACAAGACCAGTAGATGTGAAGGTAGTCGAGCTGTACTTTAAACATATTATAAACCAGCACTCTTCTAAAAGAGGCCCATTATGAAGGTACACAATATAACTCCCAATTAGGTGCCAATGGCAACCAATCAGGCGGGTAACATAGCTCGACTGTAATGTTAGGTGAGTGGTTGGTGAGGTCACGTCTTCCTTTAAATCCAGGTGAGTGACAGAAGGTTATCAACAGGCCCACCTCCCCCAGCAGAGGGATGGATTTCAGTCCAGTAGCTGTAGCGGCAACACTAGCTTTATCACTCATCCACACTAAGACACTGAATATAGCTGCTCGGGTTACTTTCGTCAATGATAGGTTCCCTATTGTTTGTCTCTCTGGAGGTTGGGCTCGCTTGGACATACAGGTCTCTGTCGAGGAACGGTTGCTATCCAAACCCACTTAGCACACACCTCTGCATGCTCTGGTTAAAATGATGAAGCTGTTAGGTGTCCTGGAAATCGCCTCATTTGATTAACCAACTGCTGATAGTTGCATCACTTTATTTAATGTTAATTCTAAACAGCAGAGCTTGGTGGCTTTCTCCATGTTTGCAAAGTACAGGTTGACCAATGTTACTAATTGCAACTTCAGGATATGTACTGAAATCCATCACCCTGCAGACTTACAGTTCTCCACGTACGCATGCACTAGTTTCACCGCAACAGATGAAAATAAACTGTGTAAAATAATAAGTGAAAAATGATCAAAACTGCGTTATTTTGAGATGAAGCGCTCATTGTTACTATGTGTTGGTGACGTTATACCGAACGAGCCATCAGCTGATTTAAGTTTTAATAAACGTATTTAGTGGTCAACTTAATGTTATAAACTAACATTAGCTAGCTACCTACAATGAATAATGTCAGCCTGTCCTTTGACAACGATTGTACGTTTTGCTTTACATGTGTGCAGTATCTTTGGCCTAAATTCAGTTAATTAATACATGTTAATACTGTATGGATTGAAGAATCCTTAATTGAATACAATATGTTGATTAAAGACTTGAACATTTGGACTATTATTTTAGTAACCCTTCAGCCTTGACAGAGTTCAGCAATCTCTATCTAAAACAGATTATGTAGGATTACATGGTTGTCTGTGCGAGCTTGTTCTTACAAAGCTCAAAGACAGTGTTATGCACACATTTGCACAACCTTAGCTCAGCCACCTTCAGAGCTAAAGCCAGATGATTTCTTTAAAAAAATACAGATGAGCTCTTGTGCATTAATACATTCACAAATGTTATGGCAGAGTAGTTATAATATTCACTCTGAAGTGGAGAGTAACTGAGAACTCACCATACAGGATATATAACTAGTCGTGTGATGAAGAATGCCACACTAAACACAATGAAGAGGAAATCACACAAGCGCTGGAACTTGGCATAGTTGGCCAGCTTACCCGCCTGTTGGAAAACAAAATAACAGTTCATTAGAAGTTTAATGTAGAGCGTCTTTTTTGTATTATTTTAATTCCTGTGTTGATACCGACAGTCTATTTGGATCTCAGCCACGAGGAAGTGACTGGAAACACTAGACAGTAATCACAATTGAACAATATCCAAAGAGGAAACTACTGTTGTAACTGTAAAAGCTGAGGCTACATAATAACTGTGTCAACAGCAGTCACATGTTCCTATATCTTCCTTGTCTTTAGTATTAATGTATCAGCATATTAGCAATAACTTCTGTCCAATAATGTGCTGTAAAAACGGCAAAACCCTGTTCTGATTTGAGATCACGTTATACACTAATAGTAGATAGTTCATTAGATAAACCTTCCCCTTTTACTCTGAGAGAATACATGTGAATAAAGTAATAAGTATGAGGACCAGCTGGAAAGGATCAGTCTGTAACCGTAAAATGTCCAGAAGTAAAGTGAAGTACAGTACATTTGATTTGTAGTTAGTTGCTTTAAACATTGTACGGTCTGGTTATTTCAATACTACCCATCACTGTCTGACTGACCTCCAGCAGGAAGTCTGAGGCATCGTGTACACACATCACGAGGCTCCCTACTCGCGTCATGTTGTTGATGTAAGAGAAGCTGATCAGGCTAACTGTCGCCAGGTGATGGATGAACATTATCAGGAAGTCCTGAAATTAGAAAAGAAAAGAAAAGAAAAGAAAAAAAAAAAAAGAGAGAGAGAGAGAGAGAGAGAGAGAGAGAGAGAGAGAGAGAGAGAGTTACCATACATGTACACTGATTGTTTACTTGTAAACTTGTCTTGAGTGTATTTTAACACAATTCACACTTCTCTGTTTTGCCGTTGAGGGCATTAACTGTTGTGTTACAAAAGAAATGCTAGTGAGAATTAAAAGTGGACTAGTAGGTGGGGGTGGGGGGTGGGGGGTGGGGGTGGGGGGGGGCATCCTGGTGAACTAGCAGTTAAGACACACACATGTAACCCCAGTTTGATTCCGGCTGAAGACTCTTGTTGTGTGTCGCACCTTTTTCTCTGCCTCATGTTTCCCTCTGCACTGTCACTATCAATAAAGACAAAATGCCAAAAAAAAGAAAAAGAAAATCTTCTAAAACATTGTCACAAAGCATTTAGCACTGCTCAATGTAAAAATAATCATGATAACCCACAGCCCTTGTACAACAAACTATATATATATATATATATATATATATATATATATATATATATATATATATATACATAACACAATAACAACATAAGCTGTCATCAACTACACAGAATGAATGGCTGTAGCTACAACGATAAGGAAGACAGACAATGCAACTAGATAGAGATCGAAGGCGGCAGCTTTGTTGGTGATGCAAATGTATGGAAACATTTTTTAAATTAAGTGGAAATGCAAAAGAAGTCCCGGAGGAAGCAAGGTGATTTCTCTGTGGTGGGAGCCATCACAACAAACACACAATCACTCTTAACCAAGGACCTGAGGTGTGTGTGTGTGTGGGGGGGGGGAGGTCTGATTGCTCCATATTTCCAACCAACTCTCTATATATATACAGTCTTAATTTTTCTCTTGTTTCATGTCACCATTCCTATTTGTACTTCTATTGTTATTTTAGTTTCACACCTCTTATTATTTACTCTTTACATTTTCTATCTGATCTCGTTTCTGTACTGAATTTACCCTCTAGGGATCAACAACAGTGTATCTATCTTATCTTATCTCTTAATTCAACATACATCCAGCCGTTTTATTGGCCTGCTGGTCTCTACAACAGCACAGACGCTGAAGTGCATTGTTACACTTTTGCTTAAGACATTTTAACACTTTTGCCACAGTTCAGGCTGACTTCTCTCGACTGTGGGGGATTAGATAAACACTCAAGATCCAACTAGAAAGACTTTGAGAGTTTGTAAATCCAGTGACGTGCAACGTCCATGTTCATAAAAGCTTGATGTACACAAATCTAGTGAAGCAATCTGCTGAGCAGGAACTCCATTTGCCTCCTCTGAACATCACATCATGTAGATTCTATATATTGCACCGAATGTGGAATCAGGCAAGCTGCCTCGACTCTTAATTAAAACAATTGTCACTGGCCTACTTTTCCTGCTTCCCATTCCAGATATTTGCTGTATGAGACATCTAAAACATTAAAGGCAAGTGTCTGTCACTAACAGGCTGGCATTGAGAGGAATTTCTGTAATTCTAATAGAGTTAGGCCTGCTCCGCCCTGCAGTCACATGACGATGGGTGCCCTCGTGCTGAAAATACAAAGCATTCACAGAAGGAGCAGTGCCAGCTGAGTCCCGCCCCCCTTCCCAAAAAACAAAAACATGTGACCTTCCATAACTAGATCTTGATGCAGTTATGCGCATACATTTGACAAACTTTGCGTCACACGTACAATAGACAGGGAGAGGTTTCACTGTGGCGTATCCACTGCGATCTAATCAAACAAAGACAGCATTGTTGCGCTCACCTTCCTCTTTATGTCGGTGAATTGGGAGAACATGAGTGACCAGTAGAAGGCCAGCTCTATCACATAGTAGCGGTAAAGACCCGGAGTCATGACCTGAAGAGACAGACAGGTGAGACAAGTTCAAATAAGAATTTGTATTCATTTTAAAAAGGTGCTAAATTTGAAATTCAAAGCATTTATATAGCAGCAAACAAATATTTGCGATATAAAGATATAGTGGAGTAACATCTACCTCTTTGTGTTTTAATCTGAGTTAAACCGGCCTTGTATGTTAGTGCGTTTTTGTTTTGAATTTTGAATAAACCACCTTTAAAAACATTTTCCAACACAAACTGTACTGGACATCACGCAGTATTAAGAGTGAAAGAATGACGTGTGACCACCACTGTGCTCATCACACCTTCTGACCCAGTGAACCATGATGTCCAAAGTCACTTCATCAACAAAGCTAGAGAAGTCCTGCTGGCCAGTGAATTGTGTTGTGTCTTAAACTGGGTTCAGTCTATATATATATATATATATATATATATATATATATATATATATATATATATATATATATATACATTCCCTCATTTCATAATAAAAGGCAGGTAAGGATGGACAGTCTGCTGTTTGTAGTGTGTGAGGGTTTAAATCTCTGCCCTCCTGAACCAGCCTCAGACCAACAGAAGGCTTTAACTGTATGCAGCTGTAATCTGAACAAATATGAATGTGAACATGAGCTTGAGTTGGTGGAAATGTTAACAGTGGGCCTGTCTGTGACTGAAATCTGCAAAAGACATTTAGCCAGCATTATACACTCACACCAGTATATCTGCAACAAGACCATTGCATGATTAAACTTGTCAGACTGCTTTTTATGACATCATTTATAACAGGAAGAAGGCAGCGAAGAGAATATGACAATGGTTCTTCTGTCATGGTCGGTATCACTTTACTCAAGTGTAAAGTGATACAGAACGGCTTTTCATGGATAACTGTGCACCAGTTTATTAGGCACAAAGTCACGCAGTCCAATACAATAGCCCTGCAATAAAAGCTTTGTTGGTTATATTTAGAGGGATTTTCTGAGGCTGTAGTTGTTGTGTTTGCTTGCATTATAGATTATATAGACAAGGATTAGAACTGTATCATACCTGATAAGGATAACCATACCAGCAGAGTTTTGTATCCCACATCCAAGGACACTAAAACAAAAAATACAGATTAGTCCAGCAAACAATCTGTGAGGCTTTTATGTTTGGAATATACCCAGCCAATCAAAAAATATTATCAATGAAAGAACAAACAATGCAAAAAGCCCCAATCCCCCCTGTTTATGCTTCCAATCCAAGCTTGATCTGATTATGTGCTCACCTGCCACAGAAACCGGAACCCATAGGTAAATATGCACAAATAAAATGTAAACCTCCACCTACAAGTAAACAAGAAGGAATTATGGTCCAGAAAATAGGGCTGGTTTAAGAGAGAGTCAGCACATATTAAATAAAATATACGGTTTGCATCTACTTGCCCCTACCTGCCACAATCCTGATTCTAACACAACTGGATTCTTGAATCTTATTTGAAATCTAACCAAGTCCTAACAATAAACAGCCTTCAAAAAATAAAGAACTAAATGTCCGCATTCCACCTTCAATAGAAATTCAGAAACATACATACACATCCACAGACAACACCACACCACGCCTGCACAGAAAACACAACCGCTGTGTGCTCAAGCCTGCAGAGAGGTCAAAGGTGAACACAAAAGGGATTAACCTACATGCTCTCGCAGAACTTAGTGTGCGTGCTGGGTTTATCTTGGTTCCTGCGCTGTCTGAACCAACGCTGGACCTTTCGCACCTCCCAGTCCAGCTGCTTGGAGAGTCCGTCCAGATGGCGAGAGTCTGGATTCTGTGCAGAGAAAAGTAAAGAGCAAGCCACTCATCTTTGATTTTCTACTTTAATCTCTGAGACTCTCAGGATCACACTCTCAGTGGGAGCATGTGAGGTCAACAAACACAAGAATCATCAGGGATCTGTGCTGTAAAAGTTTCATTTGCCCTTGCACAATAGTTTCCTCATACGTGTCTGTACTCAAGTTTAGTTCCTTCAGTGGAATGCAGTCAAAACTAAATCCGTCATCTTGTTCATAATTGAATTATTAACGAACACTTAATAAATGTTTCATTCTCTGGATTTAGCCTGCACTTAATCACACAACCTTTTACATTACATTACATTACATTACAGTCATTTAGCAGACGCTTTTATCCAAAGCGACTTACAATAAGTGCATCAACATTGGTAATCAAAAGAACTACTAGTCACCAGAAGTCATAAGTACATTTCCTTTTCCAAACAAGCATCTAAGAGCATGAAGCAGAGCATAACTCAGAGCCAAAGTACAGCGCAGAAACAAGAAAAACAGTTAGTGCAATAAGTAATATGAATACAATAAGTGCAACAAGCTAGTATGAAAACAATAGGTGCTAAGTGGAAGGCTCAGGGTAGCACTTCCTGAAGAGGTGGGTTTTCCACTTAGCAGGGTTTAGTTTAGTTCCACTGAACTCTAGCATCTGATGTCATGACAGACAGGTTATGGTCTTGTAGAGTGTACATTGTAGTCTTGGGTAGAATTTGATGTTATGTTATGATATGATGTCTGCGACATGTTATTTGTTTCAAAGGTAGACTATTTCAAATCAAACTGATTTACAGAGGAAAACAGTAAAATAAGAAAGTGGAAGCCCAATGTACAGTGCGACTGGAGACAGGACTGCTCTAATACTGTTTTAATGACGCTGATACAAATCTCTTTTTTTTCTCCCCCACTGTGGTTGATATCAATATTGTCTAACAGCAATATGCATTCTTGTAAATCTTGCAGGCACAAAACATGAAGCTTTTGAGACACGCTTTGTTTTAGCTAGTTAAGAGTTTTTTTGTCAGGACCATGTTACGTTTTAGTAGTAGAGAGTGGACAGAGTGGAAATGGAAGAGAGAGAGATGTATACAATGTGCAACAAGGCTCCCACAGCTAGAATCAAACTGGGAACAGTTATATGGCAGGTATTTAAACATGAGGCCCTCTGTAGACCATGTTACTTTCATTATGTTGTTTATTGAACCGTTGTTTAAGTAGAGCTTTCATACTTTTTCTGACTTATAGTGTTCAAGTCAACATCCAAACTCTGACTTGGCGTTCAAATAACGCAGAGGAGCCTTAAAACCAAGCAAAAAGTGATGCCTCACATCAGCCTAAACATCTATCGTTCCATGTAACTAAACCCAAATGTAATGGAGTACAGTGCTATGTTGTGGAGGCAGCCTATGTTTAACACTTATGATTAACTCTGTAATCATAGATTAGTCTTTGAGTATCTTTGACACAAATGCTTCTTTAAAGGGAGGAGGAAGACAAACCTTGGTGATGGATGTAAACACCTTCTCCAGCACAGCATTGGGCTGAGCTCTCCGTCCAAAACCTGGTTGGATGTGGAGAGTCCGGGCACATGGACTGGCAATAAACCTGTGGCAGAGGTGAAAATGGGAGTGATGAATGGTCACACGATGCTGTTAAAACATGTCAACTAACTCTCTGACAGGAAAACTTAAGGATCTGTTTGGCCCGAGTTTAAAATAGCATTCAATCCGTGATCAGACGGATAACCACGGTTCCTTCATGCATATAAAAAAAAAAGAATCCTACTGAAAAATTGTCTTTGCAAATGTTTTGTGAAGAAGGAAATCGTGAGACCTCGAGGATACATTGCTTTACGGTGACAAAAACACTGAATGTAAACTGAACTCGTTTGTTTCCAAGAAAACGCCACAGGGCACCTTGAAGTATTGTGACGCACAACAACGCAACCGCCAGCGCTACTGCCACGACTACATCAGCTGTTTGACTCTTCCAGCTCAGGTCAGGTTTGGTTACTTTCAAATGTTATTTACAAACTCTCTCTCTCTCTCTCATCTCTGTCTCTCTCTGACTGTGTCACGTGTTTCCAGCAGGAAAACATAGACAGAGAGTGTAGGTAATGTGTTGCATAAGCCTGGCGGGCTGACATCTAATAAAGGATAATATAAAAGCATAAACCTGCTGAGTGGGAGCTTCTTAAAATCCCCCAGGCCGATGCCTCCTTCATGATGAGAACATTATGACCGTGCAAGACCCCTGCTTGTAGTTCTGTTCTGCATTATGACTGAATTAGCCATTACAGGCATTTATACTACGTAGGCTTAAGGCCATACATATTCGTTTGTGAGAAGGCCTTCTTTCATGTCCATAGAAGCCATAGATCCTTCATTTTGAGGAAGGCGTAGCTCAAATATAGCAAACACAGAATACAGGTTAAAATGAAGCAGCTTCTTGTGAGTCGGGTTCAGTATTATGGGCTGGATTTTGGTCTCCGAGTGATACATGAGCAGGTCGCTCGGCTGCAACAACAGGTCTCTGTGCTTAGTAATACAATGACCTCCGAAATCATAGCTTTGAGTTATCAAGAGGCAGAACAGGAGCTTCAAGTAGCTTTTGGTGTTGTATAGTGTAGTGTAAGAATGTTGTGTTGTGGCTTGAGATGACTCTGTTTTATCACAACTACCAGCATAGCCATATAAGTATGAATTAATATTACTACTTAAAACACTGAAATAAAGTTTTATGATCAAGGAGAATCAAAAGAGGCTCAATCAATCATTTACACGTTTATCACTGTGGGTGCTGCAAAAATATACACAGAAACTCTTAAAGGAAACATTCCTGTGGTCTGTGGAATCTGTGAACATGAACATGTCTCTCTAACATGAAGAAAAGGGTCTTCTGCTCCACTGACACAGACTTCACCGCACAGATACAACGGTAGAGTCATAAAGCACCACAGCTTCATCTGCTTCAGTCTAGAGGAAGCTACAAAAAATAATGCTATTTTGGACAAAAGTAGCTCAGTGTCTACAAGGTCAATCTCAAATTTGTTTAACATGTGTACTTGGGCTTATTTTATTTTTATTTACATCAACAAATGGGGATGATTAAACTTGATGCAGCAGTGCCTACCGACATGCTCTAAAGCTCTGGATGTCTTCTTGGTTTTCCTTTCATATTCACCAACTTCCACAAACACATAACGGTTTCCTCAATGGGTTTTCCTTCACTTAAGAAATCCGTAGTCACATCGTAGTCACATCGTAGTCACAGGAAGTCACATAGTCACATGGTCACATGGTCACAGGAAGTCACATAGTCACATGGTCACTTGGTCACAGAAAGTCACATAGTCACAAGGATTCATAAACTAATTATTTAAATGAAAAATGTTTCAAATTGTGTCTGCAGTCGCTCTGCAGAAGAATGCAGAAAGAGATGAATTTCCCATTAACAAATTAACAAAACACCATTGTGCAACAATGATGGGACTGGCTGGAGGCTCCAAATAGCAGCAATAGGGCAACATGACAACTTCAACACCCAGAAATAATGTGCACCCATGTTTGCAGTGTCCAGTGTCATATTCTTTTGTACCCTGTTTTTAAAAGGGTATATTTTAAGGTTACTTTTATTTTTTTTGTCATTGTTTTTCCAACATTTTTGCAACTATTTGATTTTTGACAGTCTTGAGCCTCTTCTTGTAAGTGTTTATCTACATCTTCATCAGTCGATCATCACGTCAACAAGATGTAATCAGTTCCGTGAGAAGTATTTCTTAAAAAAATACTGAGCCAGTTTTGAACTGTAGAGGAATCCTTGAAATGATGAAGCCTCCATTGTCTAAGTGCTGTTTAAGGAGATGGTTGCTGGTGAGGAATCTGACGCTCACCATAAAATAGCCTGTTCCATTATGACAAGGAAAAAGAAAAACAATGCGTTGAGTCTGACATTAAGCTGCTCACACTTCTTGCCCTCCCTGTTGTATTATCGTCTCCCTGCAATAAGCAGCTTCATGGTTTCATGTGGCATATTGTTGTTAAAAATTACACAGGGCAATCTACAGTGCAATCTACATTTCACTGTTAACACTTAATGACACACAGGAGCTTAAGGGCGGCACAGGTATGAATGTGATGCAGCTTCTTGGTCTGGTTCACCCTGAGTTTACTCAGTGGTTGGGCTTCAAGTAGCTGCATTAGCTACCGAACAATCTCTCTACGAAACTGTAAGGTAAACCATCAGCTGATGTGGCAACAGTCTAGGTTCTCTTGTAAGCACAGGCCATTCAATTCATTCACGATCGACAGATATAACCTCCTGCCAGCCTGAGCCATCAGTGCTCATCGGTGTGGCTGCTGTCCACCGAAAGGTGCAAAAGATGCAAGATAATCTATTTATGTCCAACATCAAAAGCATGCTACCAAGCGGCTCAGAATGGTTTGTGTAACGCGGATGCAAGGAGGATGTTTGATGCATCACATCAACATTTTTGTTGAGTGTCTACCCTCACTTCCTTTTGACAGAGAGAATACTTGGCTCTTACTTCATGGGAAAACAGTCAAAAACGGGCAACAACAGATTACATGGCAAACCACTCATAATCTCATGCACGTCCCAATTTGTAGTCTTAACACCGTTCAACCCATGACACGGCTTAGAAGGTCCAAGACTTGCACCCACACAAAAACAACAGCCTGACTGCCCCCATCTACAAAGTCACTGCCAAGAGCAAAGAGATGATCGTAATCAAACAAGAACAAACTGGTGTAGAAGAGGAGGAGCCTGCTCGGGCTGCTGAGGAAAGCCGTTGCATTAATCAGGTAGAAGAGGAATCCTGCGGTTCATAACTATGTGCGAGAACGCAGCCTTTCAAGAACAAAAACAAATATGTCTGAAGACAGAGGCTGGAGAAGTGTAAATGACTTTGATTTAGCAACATTTAGGGAGAAGATATCTGATACTCTCAGGTTGTCCACCAGAGGTGTAACTATTCTTCCTGACTGACAATGTCATCTTTAGGGCATCATGACAGACTGCAGTTGTCAAAGATAACGCTGTAAGACAAAGATTAAGTTAGATATACAAGCAGGTTCTGTGGCTTCTGAGACAGCATGACTACAACTAGAAAAGCAGTTTAACTGCAAGTGCTGAAAGAAGTTTAAGTTTCACTTTAATGTTTGTTGTATTTCAAGCGTAAGCACTGAAAGCAGCTGTGGTAAAAGGTGTATGAACAGTGGAAGATGTTGGAGAAGGTCTTTTAAAGAGGGGTTGTTGTTCAAAGACAAAGACCAGAGACCTGATAGGGTTGGAAGTAAGGCTGCGACTACATACAGTTTCATTAACAATTAATAAATGAATCGTTTGTTCAAGAAAATATCCGAAAATAGGGAAATCTGTGTGTTTTAATTTCTCACCTCCTGAGGCTCCAAGGCAAGCTTGTTTAATTTGACCGAAAAGATATTTGGTTTCCTACATGACAAAAAGCATCACATTCTCACACTGGAGGAGCTGGAACCAGGGAAGTTGTTTGGCATTTTAGCTGAAAAAAATGACTGATCGATTGTCAAAATATTTGCCGGTTAGTGTCCTGTAGACTGACCAATCATTGCAGTTGAAAGTGTCAAAGTACAAGCATTGACAGGGGGGAAAGTCAGTTGAAGATGCTGAAATTAATATAGTTAAAATCAAATTTGACTTAAGAAATGAAAGCATTTGAAAAAAAAGGAGAGCATAACTAGAGTAGAGCTAGAACACCCCCATCAAATCTCTAACTCGTCAGTGTGTGACTGTGTGAATGCCTGTGTGAGCACAGAGTGTGTGTGTGTGTGTGTGTGTGTGTGTGTGTGTGAGAGAGAGAGAGAGAGAGAGAGAGATGGAGCAAGACCTGCAGCATCATAATTAAGTGTGTTGTCTGTTTGAGTATATAGAGGAAGATTATAGAGGAAGACAAACCTTTTATTAATACAATATATTTTCTGTAACTAAGCAACCAATCTACATCCTGTTAACACCGGTAACCGCATGCCCAGCATACGTGGATAATCATGTGATAGTCATTTTCAGGCATGTTAGTCTGGACAAAAATCATTCCAAAAACAGTGCTGGAATGCCGTGTGGACGGAGACCGTTTCTGTTCTAAAACCCCGGTTTAGTGTGGATGTAGCCGAAGTTAACGTCCTATCATAGGCCACGTTGGGCTTCACACAGTTCCCCTTTTTGTGATTCTATTTTGCAGGTTTTTTAGTCTGGAGAAGTCATGTGACCAAGTGTCATGTGATCACCATTTGGAACATCACAGTCATTGACATTCTATAGTCTTCGATGATGACATTGCAGTTTTTTTAGTCCCCACTTCTAACCTATCCCCACTTCTAACCACCACACACACACACACACACACACACACACACACACACACACACACACACACACACACACACACACACATACACACACACACAAATTTGTGTGGGAAATATTTTTCTCCTCCGCGAATCGCCACCTTAACGTGTTGGAGGAGTTTGAGTGGCTCAGTGATCCTGGGAGCCATGTTGTCTGGGGCAGTTGCCCCTGGTAGGGGCTCCCAAGGCAAACAGGTCTCAGGGGAGAGCCCAGACTAAGAGCGGTTTACAAATGATGAATAAATGATGAATAGCAGCCCACAGCCGATCGCCAGCAGCATAGACTAGCTCTTTGCTGCATTTGCTAGCATTTGACTGAAATCTTGAGTCAAGATAGCCCGTGTTAATCAATGTTAACTTTGAATCCATGATTGAATGTTGAAACACTATTTCACTGAATAAACTCAACGGCACAGCTTTATCACAGCTGTGAAATGCTCTTCTCATTTTAACAGTAGTTGAAACATTTATAAGTGAATTCAATGAATTTTGATTTTTATCAACATTCACTGAAACAGCCCCTACATCACCTGTCTCTAAGAGCTAAAGGTGGGGTGTTGCATTGGGGATCAATTTAAATTCCAAACCATCATATTCAGTATGAAATTAAACAATACAAATGATATCCCTTTTATCTGGAGCATGTTGCCCTTAGTGGACATTTTACATTTAAACCAATATTTAACCTTAAATATCAAACTGAAGTGACATTGAGACAGTTTAGTAATGTGTTAATAATGTTACTTAAGCTGCTACCAACTCTTCTCCAACCAATCTTGTGTAAGTTAGGAATGTCGGTTAACTGGCATTACCAACATGCAAATAAATCTAACCTGAGCACAAACACTTTAAACCAGGGGTGTGCAAACGTTTTTCAAAGAGGGCCAGATTTGAGAATGTGAAAATGCCCAAGGGCCAACAGTCCCTGCTGACATTATTTTAAACAATAAAAGTTTATAAATACACTGTTATTTAATAATTGTATTTTCAATGACACATGCTGTCTGGTGGAAAACCCATGGCATGACTTGGTTCAAGTATCAATCTATTAAACAGTGTTTAACTATTACACTTATTCACATCATCCCATTGTGATCCAGCCAGCAAACTGGAGAAAATCATATGTTCTCTATCAGAACTGAAGCATATGAAGCATTCAGTTTGTCTCAAGAGCTGACATAGTAAATATTGAAGTGTGTATACACCAGTGGTGGGCCGTCAGGGCCAGCAAGGCCTTCTCCTAGACACTGACAGAATCCCAAAGTTATAGCTATTTTATCATTTTTTTCATAAATACACTACATGTATTCTAAATATTTTTCTCATTAGCATATTATCTCATTGCATACTGTCTTCCTCAGTTGCGCTGCTTCCAGCACAGCATGTTTTAAGTAGAGCTTTTATCCAATCAGATTTCACCCCTATGCTGTCTCTAGGTAAAAAAAATCAAGACTTACAAGTGAATCCCTTTGCAGTTTAAGTTAAATGGGGACAATATTGTTGATTGTGAGAGTCTTCAACCAATCAGATTTTTAGTTTGACATGTTGGCCGTATTCTTTGACGTGTCAGAGCCTTCTAGCTGTCCTACAAGTACGTCAGCATTAACGTGTGGCTTGATTGGTCAGTGAGTCTGACTGTTGTGAAACTAGCCAGCCGCAGTTTTGCTGGAATGTGCAGAGGCCTGTTGAGTCGTGTTATTTGGGTTTTATGTTATTCTACCTGCTTTGTTGTCATATAAATATGTGTGACTGGTGAGTTCGTTCTTGTCATTGTGTTAATTACATTGATTTTGACTATATGCATTGTCCGCTAATGACGAAGCATCCCGTCATGCTGGCGTCACAATGAGGTTATTAGGAGGTGGTTCAACTGTAGTAGGACAGCACTGAAGGCCCAGGTATGAAATACATGCCCACCACTGGTGTACACTAGTATACACTAGGTGTGTTAGTGTGTGTGTGTGTGTGTGTGTGTGTGTGTGTGTTATATCAAGTGCACTGTGTGACAAAGCCTGTGTTTATCTTCTGCAGAAAGTAGGAACTCAAGCTATGGTGCGATGTTTTTATCTGCTGAATAAATGAATGAGCGGGTCGGCGTCACACAGTGAGAGAGTTCCCGCTCTCTGATAAAACCGCCGTGGCGTTAGAGAGAGACAGGCAGCCGAGCTTTGACACCTGACACAGGCGAGCATCTCACCGGACACTTCAGCGACTCTTCTCCGACACCTCCGACATCTGACTGCTCCTCATTAACAGCCACTTGACCGTGTCTAAATGAAACAGAGAAAGCCGGACGATGTGTTTGAAGCTATGGGGGCCAACTCTAGAAAACATACCTGAGTGACAACACGTCATCTCCTGCAACCTACTCAATTCAGATTTACAGGAAGAGTTCATAGAATGACTCAGGTAAACATGGTTGCCTGTGTTCCTATATATTATTGTGTGTTACAGTGGAGGCGTAGTCCTTGTACTTTTCTCTTTGTTGACAGACAACCATAGAATTTACACAATGATAACTGGCTAATGATGAACCCTGAGCTCGTTATAATTCTGTGAACCGAGATCAAATCATTTTTATAGCCATGCAGTTGTCTTAAAACAGAAACCTTGGTAATGAGCAGTTGGGAAAGCAGGGCTTCACCTTGCCAAGAGGAAATGGAAGTGTACCGTCTATCCATTCAAAGAAACTCTACTTGAAGCTTGTCCAACCACAGACACAGTGACATTAGGGGAGAGGGATATGGAACAAATGCTCTCTCAGTATTGAGTATCTTTCTGACCTTGGAATGGCTTCAACACTGAGCAAACTAAATAAGATAGCAATTGCTTACTTAAACAGTGACAGAATGAAAAGCATTAAGTGACACATCCAGTAAAACTCTATAATCAGTAAGTCTATAATCAGAAACAATATTCTAAAGGGTCCTCTCTGACATTTGAGTTTAGGGACATGAATATAGTCTGCCATAATGTCAATGTTATTGGATTCAATGCAACACTCCTCTAATACTTTAATCGTGAAACTGCACAAAACAGGCTCAACCTCCCTCAACGCATGTGGGTAAATAAATAATAAAAACCACTGTCAAGCCACCCAGTCAAAGTCTCAGTCAACAAATGAGGGGATGTGGTTTTGCTTTTGCCACTGTCAGTGTCGGCACACAAGAAAGAATAAGAATAACTTTATTGGTCACATTAAGGTTCATACTGGAGTGATACTTTCTGCAAATCAAACGAGAAAATAGTCTAGACTAAACAAGACACCAAAACTTCTGTTTTGAGGGAGGAATTGTGAGGTCTCTGAGGAATCCGGCAAATACATCTGCCCTGTTTGTGACACCAGACCGACACCGCCATCAATTGCTTTCAACACCCTAAAAGTTCTATTATCTGAGTATGAGAGAGAGGCTCAGGCAACAACGGGCAAAACTAATGACATAAATCCACCTCTTTTCTTTGCCAAAGAATAAAGCCTTAAGGCTTGGTTGTGTAACAAGACATATGCAGGGTGCTGCTATCAAGTGTGTACTAACACAAGGTGTGTGTGTGTGTGTGTGTGTGTGTGTGTGTAAAAAGACATGACACTGTTGCATTCTGGATGGATACATGGACCTTATATGTGATAAGTAGCTGAGGAAGTATAGAAGCAGCAGAACTTCCTACAACGCGTGCATGCATGAGTTAAGGGCAGCTAAAGACATAAACAGAGTGGATAACGGTCAATGACTGTTGAACTAGTCTGGTGTTAGCTACCAAAACATCAAAGACGAGAGTCTTGAGAAGGCCGGACCGGCACAATGAATACAGCTTTAGTTGTAACGGTGTTACATACACGTGATGCTAGCCTTGAGAGACGACGTTTAAAGGGAATTTCTAACACACATTTGTCTTTAAAAGTAGTTGAGAGAACAATATTATTATATTTTTAACAGTATTAGGTGGGCAGAACTATAACAGAAATGAGGAGAAGGTGTAGTTTGATAAAATAAATCCCCGAGTTAACACACGTTTAAAGATGTTGGGTTTACCGACGCTAGCAGACCCATCACTCCGTTGTTGTGAGGAAATTTCTCCCTCACTTTCAAATAAAACGCCGACATAAGCAGCGAGTACGAACCTTTCGAAAAGTATCCTGAAGGCAAAAATCCCCAAAGCCAGCGGGAAGGCAGTAAACAAGTGTCCGGCTTTGGGGTACTCCACCCCGGGAGCTGGGTCTGCCAGATCCGCCCAGGTAACGTTGTGTGGGAGCCAGAACCTCTCGTTCCAGAACCAGGCTGAAAAGGCAGCCATGTTTCACGGTGTCCCGGTCCACGGACGGGTAAATTAGATTAGTTTATTATCTGGGGAAAAAAAAGGATGAGTGAAACTTGATGGAAGCTTCTCCAGCTCCTGGGTCACTTGCGCTATAACTCTCCTCACTCCAATTTCACCGCACTAGCGTGAAGACGACCAGAGTTTTCCGCTTCACATTTTCAAAATAAGATTCCCAGCAATCAAATATTATGATTGGGTTCAACACATACCCACTGGTTTGTTGAATTAGCGGTTTTACAATATTGTTTTGTGATTTATTCTCGCAACTGAAGAATTAAATTGTGTCGGTCTGTGGTTGGGGCTGCTGAGACGTGAAGGCAAGATGCGCAAAGACTTGACCTTAATCAAAATAAATAAATAAATTAGGCAAATTGCCATGCTGCAACATCCAGCTGAAAATTCAACAAACTGTTTCCATAAAGAAAATACACATCTGATGCCTGTTTGGGCCGAAAAGACCTGCGAGTTTTGACCTATGGTTTTGACATGCAAGTCAAGAATCAAAGACTTGAGACTCAACTTTGGACTTGTTTGTGCCAAAACCGGCTTTTCCTTTTATTGTCGCACACGTTTTACTTTTTAATTTTGACGGCAAAACAGCCCAGCTTCCTGTATTTGATGACTGTCACCGGCTAGCTTGACAAACCTTGGCTGCCGCCCTAAGATGTGGACTGGAATTGAGGAAGTAAGGCGAGTCTCTCCTCCCTCACTGGGAGGGATGGGTGCCATGTATGTATGGCATCCATCCCTGCTGGTTTCCTATTAAAGCCACACTGGCGTCAGATACGTTCATAGTTAAGTTATGAAACGTATTATACCTTAGGAGATTTTACAGCTTCCTACTCAGTAATCCGTTTGACGGGTTATCTGTAAAGGTGCCGAATCAAAGGTAGTTAAAACTGACGGGAGTGCCGGGCTTGCGATTGATATGATAGTGCACCCAAGTGGCACGTGGGTGCACTACAACTACAAATTGTTCAGGAATATCATGCAACATCTTGACCTATACAAGTATATGGTGTTTTATTTCTGTAAGAGCTCAGACATATATTTGCACCCCACTGAAAGGCATTATAGATGTTTATAGTTGTTCATTTAAAATACAAAAACTTTCAAATGGGGCTAAAAGTGACTGAAAAAAATGACAGTCACATTATGATTTTTGATGGCACCACAATGGTGTAGTATTTCAAAAAAGGTGGCATCCCTCCATTTGTGTTGTTAAGCAGGGATGAGGCAGCTGCAGTGCTTCCCACTGTGTCTAATTATAGATGGACATTTCCCCCTTTAGAGCGCGTTATTATTAGAAATCTCACAGGCCAGTTGACTCAAAAACTATGCATGGGGTTTCAGCAAGGGAATCCAATTCTATGCAAGCGGCAAATGAGGTAACTTTATGGTCTATAACTAAACAACAGAGCTGGTGATAAATGAAATAAATGAACACATGTGTGGTATCAAAGAGCAGACATGGGGAGGACTTTTGCTCAAGCGTTTTAACAATTAGAATACTGGCAAAGCACCACCCGCTGCCCGCTGTCTTTAATGCTGCCTTTAGCTGAAACTCTTATCCAGAGGGACCTACAGGCACTGAGCATCGATGAGATGTGCTGACACATGGTAACGGACAGATGGCCGTTAATGAACACACATTGTTTTCTTGCATTTTAACAGAATTTAGAAAGAGACTGCAGCTTCAGAGACGTTTCTGAACAACACAAGCCATCACTTATGAGGACCGAGACAGGGCGTGATCTTAAACAGAAAGGTTGAAATAGACGCTCTAGAAAATGGTAAAGGTGAAGAGTTTAGAGTGGCAGCCTGGCTGAGCTCAGGTCAGGTTACAGCGAGGCTGCAGCAGAGTGTGCTTGAGTGTATCCTGCAGGAAGATGCCAGCGAGTTAAACAGAAAACATTAAGCATGAGCACAGGCACAAAGTCAACGAGCTCAATAGTTTATTCCAAAATGAATCATCATAAGTCCAGAAGACAAGAAACAACACAGTGGCAGTTGGAACTGTGTTCAGTGCTTTGTTAAACATGGGAAAACAAACACGTCCGTGAAAAAGGCACGTTAACTTAAGGCTTTTAACCAGACAACATTCAGGTCAGGGTTTGAGCATTGTGTAAATTGTGTAAATTTGTAAAACTTTTAAGACTAGATTTAATGCAACAATTTGGGACATGTATGTTTCTAATAAGTCTAAACAGAAGTCAGTGCTTCTGTCAGTGTTGTAATGGAAGGTAAGAAAGTAGGAGTGGAGAAGGCAACTCTGTTTTTTGTTGTTGTTGTCTTTGTTGTTTGAGATTCAAACATGAAGGTAGTCCGGATTAGGCACAGTCTTCACCTAACCTTCCTCCCTACAATCACCGTCGTCAGTCTCTAACCCTTCACATGTGCTCTGGGTGGTCCTGCAAACACTTGATGAAATCTGTGACTGAGTGGCCGTTGAAGCAGATCTGGTGAACAGCGGTGAAAAGAGGAAACCTAGAGACGAGAAACAACGATGGAAATGATCAAAGAAGTAGTTCAACATTTCGTGAAATGGGCTCCAACGTCTGTCTTTGAATGTTTAACGGTGTTTTTGCATACATTCAAATTGTACTATCTAAAGATACCAAAGTGAAATGAACCCAGTAAAAAGAAAAAAACATTATCAGTAATAAATTAAGATCCTCTTAATGAAATAGAAGACACACTTACTTTTCCACCATGTTTTTATGTTTCAAGATTTGATGGACCTCGAATGCAGTCGCTGGACCTTGAAGCTTCTGACCGTTGAGCAGCTCGTTTTCTAACTGCTCAATGGTCTAAAACAAAGAGATGTCCGGGGGTCGTTTTAGTGTGTGATGTTACATTGTCATGGCGTTCATAAGATGTGACAGAGAGAAACACAGAGGGGGACAAAATCGGTTTCTTCATACTTTGCCTGTTTTGGCGAAGGCCTCCCCGATCTTGCGGTTGCGTCCGCCATAGCAGGTCGTGATGAGGTCAGCGATGCCGCAGCTCTCCAGGAAGGTGGCAGGGGAGACCTGGCAGTTTGTGCAGAAGACCCTGGCGAAGGCGATCATCTCCATCAGGCCGAGACGGATCACGGCTGCCTTGGTGTTGTCGCCGAATCCCAGGCCATCACAGAAACCTGCTCCCACTGCTACAATGTTCTGCAGCACACAGGGAGAGGAGACACTGCTATTATTGTGTTGAACGTTTCACATGTTGGCTGTTGGTACTGATGCTTTGAGGAATGTCACTGTTGTGACGAGAAAGTAGTGCCTCCACATAGATCATTTTCATATATGTTTTGACAACTGGCCAGCAAATTCTATTAGATGTGTCTCTTTTCTGCTTTTGATGTGGTAAATGGACTTGTTCTTGTACAGCACTCTTCTAGCATTCCGACCACTCAAAGCTTTAACACTATGCGTCATCATTCACCCATTCACACCCATTCATATACTAATGGCAGGGGCTACCATGCAAGGCACAGCCTATGGGAAAAAAAGTGGGGTTAAGTGTGAAGGACACATCGACATGGACTAGTGAAGCTGGGGATCGAAACGCCGATCCTTTGATTGCTGACCCTGCTCAACCACAGAGCCACAGAAGCCCCACAAAAATCATATCCATGTCCATCGACTTCAAAAAACAACGAGAGTATTAGTGATTGGCTTGTAATATGTACAATTCAAGCTTTTTGGAACAATACTGCATCTACAAGACGAGCAGATGTATCACTTTAAGATGGTATTTTAATGTTTTCCCTAAAAAGGTTTTAAATGCAGCAGTTGAAAAGATGTCCGAATGATTGCAGATCTCTCAGGAAATGGTGAATTTGAAGAGAAATATCAGCAGATGTGGAAGCCACAAAAACACTGTAGCAACTGGAATTCTTTTGACCGCGCCGTATTTCTCACCCATTACATCTTCGTATGTATTCTGAAGAGCTTAAGCACAAATATGACATTGAAAGTTTTGCTGGCGCTCAGATGGCGAAGAAAATAAAGGAGTACATTTGTTTGAAAGGAGGAGAAAAGCAGACCTTGAGCGCCCCGCAGATCTCCACGACGTCAGACTCCTCCACCACAGCCACACGGAAGTTGGTGGTCTGCATCAGCTCCTTCAGCATGGGCCCGAAAGCCTTGTCTTTGCACCCTGTGTCCAAAAAACATCACGTGATCACGTTATCTTTACATCATAGCGTGTTTTAAACAGAGGACCACAGTAGGATACCCTACAATCTTTCACTTTAAATAATTGAGTGGAAAAGAACAATATAAGATACAAGATTTTAATCATTTTGACCAATCATACTGTAAGTTATTGATGTATCAAAAGTCATCCAGTCATGTCCTCCTTACTACAGTTGGAGCCACACTCAAAATAGCCGTATACATCTAGAATAGTAAAAATATATTATGTTTGTATCCTGTAAGCATTGCATTCAGATCGTAAGCAGTACTGTGCTTTACTTTCATAGCAAGTCATTTCTAGTAGACAAATGTCCCCTTAGTTAGAGGCATCAAATGTTTATCGTCCGTACCGATTGTTGTTTCACAAAACTTCTCCTCAGCGACCTCGTTGGCAATGTTTGCTCCCATGAGGACGGTCACAGTGATGCCCAGCTTCCCTCGGATGACCTCAGAGATCAGCTTCAGGCCCTCTGGACTCGCATCCACGCCCTGGAGCAGACCGCAAAATACGCACACAAAAAATCCCCGTGCATCATTACTTCTTTAGTGCACTGTGAAATTCCTGTGCCGCTATGGTACTATACAAATTAAAAATATAAGAAAAATGTTACCTTGATGAGAGACATTCCTACAGCATCCTTCTTGATGTGGTCTTTAATGGTGTCACACACTCTCACAATGAACTGGTGAGGCACCACGAAGATCAGGATGTCGGCTCCTTTCACAGACTCAGCCAAGTCTGGAACGGCCAACTGACGAGGAGAGAGGAAACGAGGAGGAAAGTTCAGTCATGTGACAACACCAGACAGTCACTGAAGCCACCAAAGAGTGTTTTCATGCTCACCACGTTGGGGGGCAGCTTGTGGCCGGGCAGATATTTCACATTTTCATGGTCCGTGTTGATTATCTCTGTGAGTTTACGGCCGTCCACCGTCTCTTCAAACACCCACATGTTCACTGTGGTGTCAAACTTGTCATACTTGGCTGCGTTGGCGCCGACAATCTTGGCAATGGCAGAACCCCTGTGGACATGGAGACACACAATGATCATACTAGTTCTGAGACAGCAGCAGGTTGAACTTATTGTTACCTAAAACTTTCTGTGAAATGTAAATTAAACATGGAATTGAATGGATTTCATACTCTGGCCTGGTGCTGCAGAGATACTAGATCAATAAATGATGAAACAGCTGTCATATATCCAGTCTTGAGTTTGACCGGTTATAATGTTTCTCTAATATTGCTGGCGGGTGCAGACTTTTTATTTATTTGAGTATTTTTACATAAGAAAATGTTCTTTGTCTCAACTATTGCTGGTATTAAGGAGGTCATACACTGACCACTGTGTGTAAGAAACACAACTTTTAAACATATGAAAATTGATTTAGATGTCTCATGACTAATAATAAATACAGTAGTGAATCTCCTAATAGTGAGCAGGTGTCAAAATGACTTGTGACACAGGACCATTGTAATTAAGATATTTAGTGTCACATGACTTGAATTGTTTTTCAGATGCCTTTCCAGACAAGAATAACACTTCAGGTAAAAAAAGAGAATACCAGAGGACCATTATTTTAGCTTGAGCAGTGTCTATTTCATAACAGGCTATTGAATGTCTTCATAACATGGGCTAAGAGCTCTTTGTAAGATTACATATCAACACTATTACTATTGACCTTTCACAACTGATCTCAGTCAAGTACTTCACAGTTTAAGGTACTTGTACTTTACTATTTCCATTGTATGCTACTTTATAACTTCATAACACATGATGAATTGTTACAGATTAAACTTCCCATATGCATACAACTCAGTTTTAATTATCTCTCTCTCAACCTGCTACAGCATTGAAATACTTCTTACATATTAATGCATCAATGATAATGATGATAATAATGTACATCTAAGAGCCACTACACTACATATTTTTTAATAGTATTCTAATACTTTGGTTACATGCTGCTGATAATAATACATACATTGTGGTATTGCTACTTTAAGTAACTTTAGTATTTTAGCATCTGAATACTCCCTCCTCCACAGACTGGACTAAATGTCATGCAGGCCGAGGGATGTCAACAACACATGAAGGCCGATTCAGCACAAATACTGCTGAATAATGAAAGAGCTGCTTCTTTAATAAAGACTTTGGGGGTGTTGAAGGGTCAAAGGTCATGAGACAGTCAGTGTCAGTAGACCTCCACTCTGCAGTTTATGAACTTTATTAATTATTTATCTGCTGTTAACAGATTAGGTTAAAGTTGCCTTTCTTTCTTCCCAAGTTTGCCAACTTTAAGACAGCAGCACTCTCTCTCACACACACACACACACACACACACACACACACACACACACACAGCCTTCCACCGAGTGTGAAATCTAATCCAGAGAACAAAAATACCTTTATGAGTATGAACTTAAAATAGCGCGCAACTGACAGGCTGCTCTATTCAAAACACTCAACAATTCAGACATCTCCAAAGCCTTCACTCACCAGTTACCAGAGCCGATCACACAGACCTTCTTCGGCGCTGCCATTATGTGCTTGACCTTCCAGACGGAGCTGCTGCCGGTGCTCAGACACACTGCAGCGGGACAAAGTGTATTTATGTGGGACACGCTGAGGCTCAGACACACCCCTCCCGCCAATTGGTCTGCTCTGTGGGACAAACTCTCTCTCTTTTACTCTCACGCAGAAGCAACAGGAGAGTTCACGACTCTGTTGTGCTTCTGTCTGTTTAATTAAGCCCACAGACCTCACAGTGATGTACTCAATACATCTTTGTCTCATTTTACTAACATAAGAGCTAATATTGCTAGCTATAACTTTACTATCGAAACAAAGTTGTCTAACTTTAATTAGATAAAAAATAGTCTTACCGTTGGTTAGCCATTATGTCAATGTGCTTCTTGAAGAAAAAAAATACTCTCATATATTCCAAAAAAACATTTTTATTTTTTTGTTCAAACTTATGGCTCACCCTCCATATTATTGTGATGGTAACAGTAAAAAAAGTTTGTAACGCTATATGTATATCATAATAATAATAAAAAACCCATCAAATCCCTTCAAAACCACTCCTTTTGATTTCCTCCCGCCAGTAAAATGATTTATGTGCAATTAAAAGATTAGCAGGGCTGATTAAATTAAGTTATGTTTATGTGGTTACCACCTCCTAGTAGTATAATTATGAAGGTCAAGCATTCTTATCATAGAGAATAAGTGTAAATGGTCCCTCAAATAAACTTTAGCTCAAACAATAACGTTAATTAATCGATCCACAGAAAATGATAAACAATTAAGATGTTTTTTCAAACACAAATACCAAACATTTTCCAGGTACAAGTGTAAAATTCAGTGGCAAAAAGGAACTATTTAAGTACTGTACTTTAGTTCAATTTTGAATTTTGAGAATTTTGAGAGTCTAATTTGGGTGTTTGCTTTGGATGAGCTGTTAGCAGTTACACCTAAAGGGATTTCCTCTCTGAAAGTCTCAGATGGTGTCATTTATATTAGTTTTCAACATCACTGAAAAGTAGAATTTTATGAACCAATACTTTTAGGATAAGGATGTTTATTGTCATTATAAAAAGATGCAACAAAATTGAGTTGGTGACTCAGTCAGTACAGCAGCAACAAGGTAGAAAAAAATGTATAAAAACATTAACACAAGACATTTCTGATGTAAAACAAGACATTAAATCCTTTTACGGGAGGAGGATTTGTAATTAAGTACTTTAACATTGTACTGGTAAAGAATCAGAGTACTTCCTCTACCACAGATTGCTGGCTTTCTTTGTCTCATGTGAGAGGTAACAATGAGTTCATTGGGACTGTTAGAACCAAGCAGCACATCTAAAGCATTTTGTGGACATCTTTAACTCTTACTGACATTTAAAAATGAAAGAAAGCTTAATTTATAGACTGTCAGAAACATAAATGATAAAAAATAGCATTTGCAGTCCAATTGTAATCCATACAGGAATATTAAAGCAGTGTTCATTAGAGGTAAAAAAATAATAATAATAAAAAAAAAAAAATCAGTGTCAGACACATGTACATTTTACATATCCTTTATTATAACATAAGAACATACAGAAAAATAGGTTTGGTCCATGAAAAAGTCTGCAGATTCAAATACTACTACAGCCCCCCCCCCCCCCTCCCCCAGAGGTTCCCACCACTTGTTTCAAATCATGTACCTGCCCAAACCCACATTAGTGTATTCTTGGAGTTCATTCATGAACTCTAAAGTTTCAGCCAGGACACTCATCTTTATCTTCAACGGGGAAACAACCATTAAACTCAACAAGGTGTGAAGTCTTCAGCCAGCGTACAAAGAAGCTACAACTCCTAAAATCTTGTTCCACTGTGTATGGCTTCTCTGCACATAATCAAAAATACACAAAACTATAAGCAGAATATTTTACTTTTCCCAGCTCGCAGGCGACGTGAATGTGGTGTACATTTTGTCCTGCAGAGCAGCAACTCGTCAAATGTGACATCTTTACGTTGAGAGCTGAATCACTGTGCTGTGACAGCGAGGGCTGATTAATAATATAAATACTGCTTCAACTATCTGAGCGTTGACAAAAAAAAGTTAAGAAAAACATCTGCCAGGATAAGATACAGTTTTACTTCACATCCATCTTCAGTTTTTTTTCTGCTCAGTATTTACAAAACTATAGACTAGAGGTACTCATACTAGCTACTTCCTTGATAATCTGTACTAGCTAACAAGACAAGTACTGATATAATACATACTTTTAAAACAAGAATCATTGATAACAAAAAAGAAAAAAAGGAAAACTTCATACTAAATGGCACTCTCAACAAAAGATGTACAGTATATCTTGCCATGATTGAGCTTTCTCTCTCGTACACCAGACTGTGGCACAAACTGTCAAAACTAACCAACGAGAGCTTAAGACAAAGTGACACATGAACAGCCAACAAAGTGGCCATTGATTACAAACACAATCAATAACTAACTGAATGAGCAAGCATCCAGGGGGCCGAGTTGGGAGAGTAAAATGTAAATTCACTTTCCAAAAAGAGGGGAACAAAGAGTCAAGGCAGAATCAACACATTCCGGCTGATTGAAGATATTTTTAGATTGAGGGACAGAACACATTAAAAGTTGCCCTCTGCTTTTCATTTGGGTACAATCTGTACTTTTGTGTGGGCACAATGTATCAAAATGAGAGGAATGCTTCCAGGTAAGGCTTAGACATGCAAGCGAAAATACATTGCAGCTCTGGTGTGGAAAAGTGGAAGTAGCAATCAAACTGCAAGAGTAGTCGAGCTGCAGGGTGAATTTAAACAAAAAAAAAGGACATCCTATATAACGGTAAACCCATCTAGTATCTATGTCTCTCCAAGCCGGTTAGAAAACTCTTGGAGGAATTAATTGTGAACAATCCCGCACGCGCTCACACGTTGGTCATCTCTGTGGATAAATCTCTTTAGGTGTTCCTGATGCCGAGCGCCGTCTCCAGCTCCTGTCGCCTCTGCTGGACCTGAAGCACAAAGAAAAGATTCTATCAGCAGAAGACAATAAGAAGACCACGACAACAGGTCCACAATGGCCGTGAGTGTTTGTCCATGCCAACATGCTGATGATAAGAAGATATGTTTATCCTTTTCACCATCTTAGTTCAGTGTTAGCATGCAAACATTTGCTGATTAGCACTTAAGATGAAGTTGATTAACAGAAAAAGAATCGATTTTGATGAGTGATTTATTGTTTTAGTAATTAGAAATGACAAACATTCTCTGCCTTCAGCTTGTCAAAGGTGAGGACTTGCTGCTTTCTTTGTGGTATACGTTACAAAATGTAATGTGTTTGGGTTTTGGATTGTTGGTTGGAAACAATAAGCAGTTACTTCTGTCACCTTGGCTCTGGAAATAATGGGAACGTATCACTATTATCTAGTATTTTATAAGAAAACTAAAAAAGCTGAAACGAGAAATGAATCAGCAGATGAAGCGATTATAAATATAAAGAAGTGACTGACATGAAAACATCTGCAGCTGATGCTATCTTGTTTTACTTTTACAGCGGAGGATGTCATGGACAAGGATTTCTTTCAGATGCCATGTTTCAGTGTTTTGGCTGACATGGACATTCAGCTGAAGAGAGGCCGCTCAAGGCTACAGCGTGGAGGATTGTGCCTGTGGGGACGCTGCAGAAACTGAGCAAACCTGCTGCTCGCATGCAATGCATTCTGGTTAACGGCTCCGCAGCAGGAGACATCTGCTTTCTCGGTCACACACTTAGCACACTTATTTTTTTCAGTGGACTACATTTACCATCAGCACTTATTGTGCATTCATATAAAAAGGTGGTGAATTTTTTCTTCAAGTCCAACCAGTTTTATTTTTTTGGGTGATTTCTTTTTAGGCAAAACAATTGCACCAAAATCATTACAATTCGTCCTTCATGGCAACCTATCCAATAGTGTCACAAAACCTAAATGTCAACCTCACAGTGGCGCTAGAGGAAAATCAAGGGTTTACTGAAGTTGTGATTCAGCCTCTGGGGAACATGAATGTCATCGACATGTCATGCCAATTCATAAAACAGTTGTTGAGATAATTCAGTTAGGACCAAAGAAGAAGAAAAAGAATACAAAATATAGGAGGAACTAAGTGGATTACCTTGGAGTAGAA
Source organism: Cebidichthys violaceus (assembly GCF_023349555.1). Lineage (NCBI taxonomy): Eukaryota > Metazoa > Chordata > Actinopteri > Perciformes > Stichaeidae > Cebidichthys > Cebidichthys violaceus. Next base: position 8,370,507 of record NW_027176340.1, on the reverse strand, counting down.
GTAGCGACAGACCGCCTCCTGAGCCCACGGCTGGTAGTAAAACTCTGCTCTCCGCTCTTCTTCTGGGTTTCCTACCACATCAGTCATGGTCTGTAAATAGAGAAAAGACACATTTACACATCTATCAAACGCTGACCGCAGCTAAGACAAACACATCGTCACAAGAGCACAAGGTTGACTGTTGAGCTTTGAAATGAATTTGTTTCATTTCACAGAGATTCGACTGAACAAACACTGCAGGTGGTTGACAGCTGGTCAGCAGTTAATCGGCTCACTCAGCGGACATGTTATTAAATGTTTCATGCTCTTATTTTGACTTTGCGATCCTGTGTTACAGCTGAGTGAGCAGCATGAGAGAGAGCACAACATCCATGTACTTGCATGTAATAAAGTCCTCTCTTCCCACAGTAAACCTCCATAAGACCAAATATTATGAACCTCAGACATTACTCAAGGAATTCACAGAACCGTAAATTAACCAAGCTTAAATATACCAGAGGGTATGTTTAGAATTGTTGTTTTGATGTTCCTTTTTTTAAGAATATTTTACATTTGATATCAGACATGAATGTCAAGTGTGTCTGTAGTTTTAGTGTTTCCCTCTGAGATACTCTGAGCAGTAATCATGCATCTGTGACTTTGAGCACTGCAGAAGTTTAGTTTTCTTTTATCCACTTTCTTATTCTGCTTTTCTACATTTCTGAATGTTTGGTTAAAACGCCTCCACAATGTGCTGTGTTAGAAATGGGTTTTTACAGATTGTCAAGTCAATTTAAATAACCCAAATCACAAAGTTGCCTCAATGGGCTTCACAGCTCCATACAGCATGACTTCTTCCATCCTAAAACCTTTAAATAAAAAAAGGAATACGTCTCCAGGATGCGATAAATAATCATGACATTATGCCGTGTGTACAGATAACAGTGACAGTGAAATTGCACTATGGAGACACTGAATGATATTAGGAAGTAGACGGAGCAATAACAGTAGCGGTAGTAACGGCAAAAGAAGAAGAAGACGTTCTAGTTTAAAACGATAAATCACATTGTTTACTCAAAACATTTAAAGTCTTTTGGCTGAGATCTATTGACGCTAATGTCGGTGGACACACTGATATTGTCTCTTCGTCTTATCAATGATGGATTTCTCTCTGAACATTGATGCAAAATGGCAGCATGCTTACGAGCCTGAATGACAACCCCCCATCTATCCACACTCTCTCTTATTTAGAGGCACACAAAACAAAACCTTTAGGGTGCACAGTGCATGCCAAACCGTGATATAGTGCATATGGTGGATGTGTTTGTTTTCATGCAGAAGCAACATGGTATCTACTGAGATATGAGACCACAGGTGAGTTTGAAGTGCCTCGAGGACTCAGTTGTGACGGACGGACTCACCTTGAGGTCTCTGCACTGCGACTGCAGCCAGTCGTTGATAAAGCCCTGAGGATCTCTGGCAAAATTCAACATGAACTCTCTCTGGGTCTTCAGCTGGTTAATGGTCTCAATGGTTTCATGGATCTGAGAAAAAATAAAGAGACGAGTCATCAATTTAAAGTAATTAATACGGTTTTAATTGAATGGAACATCGCTGACACAGAGAAAAAAGGGGGGGACAGGAGTTTCTTTAATAACCATTTTACAGCTAGTATTCCTCAGATCAGCAGTTTTAAAATGGTTTTAAACCAGAGCACCAGATTCATTTTATTAGAAGACAATATATATATATATATATATATATAGAGAGACAGCTAAGACGCTACGGTTCTGATATGAGGCCGGCAGGACCCAGGTGTGTATCAGCAATAGTCACCAAACCCAAAATAAAGTCACAATATGAATGGCGCCGATTAACCATAAACAAGCTCTCTGTAGTTACAATGTTGACTCCGAACAAAAGACGACACAGGAGGACGTCTTTCAGTGGAACGGCTCCGCGCCTTATCAATGTGATTACAGCCATCAAAGGTAACGGCTGCTAGCAGGAGGTCAAAGAGACCGGACCGACCTCAAAACGGGCTGGAGAGAAGCCGGCAATTCACAGGCAACAATTTGAGTGGCTACGTGTGAAATTCCCCTCAGGAGGCTCACAAAATGGGAGGAAATAAACTACACTGCGACTCAATGGAACAGGGGTCCAATAAAAAACTGCGGCTATTCACATTGCATTTAAAGTGAGCACGATTAAAACGGCCTTTGCAGAGCTGCGTCAGAAAAAAAACCTTCCTCTCTTTGTGAGACATTTGTTTGATTTTCAGTTGGTCTCCAGTCAGCAGGGATTTAGTAATTTAATAGATTAAAACCCCACAAAAAAGGCAGAGAACTAGAGCAGGAAACAAAACACAGGGAGGGGATGTGTCTCTCTGTTGTACCTTGTTGTCCAGTCCTGCTATTTCCTGCTGACTGGCTGTGGAGAGCAGGAAGGAGTTCATCTGGGTCTTCAGCGTGTCGTCCACCTCCACGTCAATGTCGTAGCAAGCGGTCTTCTTTTGGTCATTAGGGTCAACACTACAACAGGATACAGCACATTTAGTTCTCGTTGTATGTGGAGATTAGCCAGCAGGAGATCAGGAGAACACAACTTTAACATTTTGTCACATAGGAGACCTCATTCATCACTGTAATGAAGTTACCTGATCACATGGTTGATGATGATGGGCTCTGGGGGCATCAGGAGGGCATGTAAGCGCTGCGGGATCTCAGAGAACTTCATTCGCTGAGTCTCAAAAATCTGTAAAAATGAAACACAGCCAGTGTTTGTCAGAGCCTACGACTAGAAAATGAACAAAACTAGACATATTTAGTGGCATTATTCAAACCAAAAAAACAGAAATACATTCAAAGAAATCATTCCCAATGTTGCACAAACACAGTCCACAGACACGACCAAACAACCACTAAGCTTCATGCAAATATATTCACATTGAAGCAATCAATAAGAAAATCAGCATATGACATCATTGATGACTTTTGGAGCTAGCAACTTTCATTGGAAATAAATTTGGCAACACACTGCATTTTGTTTTCCAGTTACTTTGGTTGTTTTTGCCGCCCGCCATTTCAGATACTGGGAATAGTAACTGCAAAGAACTTACATCGATACTCTTTGGTAACTGGAGATAGCTCCCAAAAGCTACCGGGGAGAACAAAAGCACTATGCTCCTTCTGTTTAGGTTATTCCAGTGGTGGACACACCTCCTCTGCTCTGGATTGAGCCTTCATTTCCCCAGAGGTCGTACCCGGTGGCAGACAGAATGGCTGAGTGAAAGCGAGGCTTAAAGGGAACCAATCTAAATGCAGATGGTTTCATTGTTCTATAGCCCTTACATTTAAATAGTGCTTCATAATGACAAGTTAAAGCAAAAATGTGCCTATTTCCACTCCAATGACATCAGGAGACTGAATACAATTAAAGAATTGCCTTTAAGTCTTTTTTAGAAAACCCTACAAAGAAGTATTCTAAATGAATGTCTTTATTAATCACTCACATATTAACTATCTATGCCTCTAAAGTTATTTTATCTATTTAATGTTTATTTTCACAGTAACAGGTATGTAGCTTGAACCAATCCCACCTCTGCAATAATCCACTTTGTCCGTTTCTGTTTTTTTGGCCTCTGCTATTAAGACTTGTGATATTTTTTACTGATAGTGTAGAAACAAGAGTAAAAAAGCAAAACTGAGCTTTTAAATTCATGGCTCTATTACATCTTTACTACATCACAAATCACTGTTGTAATTAAAAGAAACTTTAAGCTAACCAGCTAATTCATTTCATATGTTCACTTTGTAGGAATTCACTGTTAGCTTTCCACAATCCTCTGTTTATCTTGGCACAGCAGAAAGAAAAGCAGTGGGCCAGAGAGAAGAGAGTCCATACAAGGACAGAGGGACGGGTAGAGAGACGGACTGCACAACATCAAGAGCACCGATAAACCGAGAACTATAAGACTGTCGCTCATTCCAGCTTCATACAACGGCCACAGTTTGTATTCATCAGGTTTGAAGAACAGAGAGGCCTCTTTTGGTGTATTTGTCTCTTAAGATGCGGTATGTTACTAAAAGGACTCGACTCACCTGCTGCAGGTATTTGTCACAGTTGATGAACTCGCGCTCATGAGGGTCTTGGAGCTTGTGGGTCTTGACGTACTGCCACAGAGCCTGAATGATGACCGGTCTGGTCTGGGTGTGGATACCCAGCATACGAGCCAGCCGGGGGTCCAGCTTGAACTGAGGGGGCTGTTTGGTACACAAGAAAGATTGGTTTGATGTGAAGCCAACAACAAAAGGTTTACTTGAAGGCAACGCTATTAAATCACAGGGCCTTCTGAGAGGTCAAGTAAACCCCGAGCAGGTATTTACCTGGTAGTCGAGCATGAGCAGGACGGTGCAGCGAACACCCACATCACCGGGCCTCTTCACCTGGAAACCATCCGTCTCCTGGGTGGTGGCAGTCCTGTGCCACTAAAATAACATTTTAAACATTTTTGTATCGTATTTACACGCACACACACACACACACACACACACACACACACACACACACACACACACACACACACACACACACACACACACACACACACACACACAGGGTTTGACTAGAGCTGAAATGATTAGTTGGAAACTATTTCGATAATTGATTTATCCACATTTTAGATGTTTCAGGGTCTAAAACGTGAGATTTCTCTCTGTCTTTTCTGTTTTAAATGATCGTTAACAGAATATCTTTGGGTTTTGGATTGTTGGTCTGATTAAAAAGGCTTTTTATGATGTCATCTAGAGCTAACTGAATTTAATGATGCAATTTTAAAAGCAGAAAAGGGACTGAATAAACATAATTAAAAAAGTCTTACTTCCACAAGGTGATTGTCTGGACCATACAAGTCCTTGTCCAACTCGATCACCAGGGACTTGAAGAAAGAGGAGAACTTCCGCTTCTGTTTGGTGGCTTCATACTTGGACACAGCCGTCTGCAAAGCAAATGTTACAGTAAGTGGAAATATAAATGAAATCATAATCTCTGTAAAACATGAGAACTTTAAGTATAAAGACTTTGTTTCATAGTTTTGGCTCAATGTAGCCCAACAAAATGTCTTCTGTGTACAAAAGACTGTACACAGAAGACATTCATATAAACCAATATGTTTCAATGATTACAATGCTTACATCTTCCAGCAGACGCCCCTCAACACGTAGCTCCCATGATGCCACTGTGCCCTCTCCGTCCTCAGCGTCTGGCTTTGCAGGGTTAAAGGTGTTCGATATGAAGATCCGAAGCTTTCTCTTTTGCTGGAAAACAATCAATCAAAACAAACTTTAAATTGAGGGGCTATCATTCACTCAATGCTAACTTGTTATCTGCACAGATAATCGGCACGTGCACCAACAGGGGAAAGATAAGACAGTGTGCAGCTTAATTTAAGATTAAATCAATGTATTGGTCTGCTGAAGGCGGACACCGAGAGGTCATTCGACTTATATAGAATTACCTGCATGTTGTCCACCTAACAATGTGCTCATCTCCTGATACACTGCCACATAAAAACTGAGTGTCAAACCAAAAATCTTTAACTTCAAACATCCATATGAATTAAAGCCTGGTTCAAAAGCAATAAACAAATCCACCGTCACATGGATACGTCTGAACTCATAGTGCTGTTGACATTTTTACACGCCTTCACTGAATTACATTAATTCTAAATGTGCAGTTATGGGGATGGATGGAGGCCCCTGGGGTCTGAATGGCTTTGTTATTAATTTCAGGTCTGAAGCGGAGTGATTGAGGGATTCCAGCAGTGCAGACGTTATTTGATCCGTACCTTAATGGGCCTCTTGAGGGCCTCCTGAATGTCCAGCCTCTTGCGCATGATGGTCTGATCCAGCTTCCTCTCAAAAGCCAGCAGATCCATGTAAGCCTGAGACTCTGGGACCAGTTCCCTGATCTAGGACATAACGAAATACACTGGTGACCAGCTGTTTACACAAGCGTCATTAAAACAAAATTTTTTTTTAACCAATAGAAATGCAATCTTTTATTTCAAAATCATTTAAATAGAGTGAACCGTGAGTTTTATGATACTACTACAAATAAGTCATCTTAATTGCTTACAGCAGTCGCAATTCTAGTACTTTAAACAGAGCCACCTCAATTAAAATATAAATGGACAAAAGTAATCTCTCCAAGGATCAATGCACTGCTGTTTGAATAACACTCACCCTCTGAGGTAGAATTTTATCAGCCATCTTCTTCTTCTTTGTGCTGTAAAAAGAAATGATTCAAACAAGATAAGTTTGAATGTGAGTCAAAGAGTAGTGCTGAATTCAAATCAGAATGATTCAGCCCCTGATCTAAAAGGCAAATGTGATCACTCAGGTTCAAAACTAAATGTAGAATACATCTACCTTAATGCGGGCAGTTAGTATCATCAATCAAGCAATTATGACATATGACAGAGTACATTCAGCAACATCGGAAAAGGAAATGTGGGCATCAATGATGCTTGAAGCTCAAACAAAGAACAACAGGGAGCAGTGTTTTCCTGATGTTTAAGTTTTTATGTTAAGATGTAATATGTTACATATTATCTGCCCAGAGACTTGTTTTTGTTGCTGCTGTTTACATTCCTCCTGATGCAAATTCAAAACATACACTATGGGACACTCGACTGTTTTGGTTTTGTTTGTTGTGTTTTTCTTGTGTAACAGATGTGCTACAACTGCATTTTGCTGTGCATCCCTTTGTTGCATAATGACAAAAATGAACTTTGAATCTATTAAATACATTTTCTTTAAATGTCAATAGGCTATCGATTCATCTGTTGATTATTTTCTCAATGAATCCAATATTTGTTTCCATAAAATATCAGAAATAGGGAAATTATGATATTCCTTTGCACTAAAACCACGATAATGTATTTAAACAGCTGATTTTGACAAACCAACGTGCCAAGACCCAAATATATTCAATGTGCAATTATATTAAACGAAGACGAGCAGCAAACCCTCATATTTGAGGACCTGAAGCCACCGGATGTTTGTCATTTTGCTCAAGAAGAGATTGAAATGAGATCGAAATAGTTGCCAACTAAATTTCAGTCTTTTCAATGAATCCTTTCATCTCAACAACGATGAATCTTTTTTTAAGTTTAAAGACATTTAATGAGGCCAGATCACTCCCAGCATTTCTTTAAAAAAACTTTTTCCATTAAGAAAAGTCCCTTTTTTTCAATCTGTGACAGTAAAGAGAGATTTTAATAGGAAACGTGGTTTTGGGTGACAGTGACGAAGTAGTGGACGAGTGCAGGAGGCGTGTCTGAGGGAGTGGGCTGCAGAGCTTACAGACTCTTATTCACAACCAAAACACAATTACATTTTTACGCTGTTTAATACAAAAGAAAGCCCATAATAAAAGTAAAGCTGTAAATATTGATCTTCTGTATGGGTCGGGATGACTTACTGCTGGTTGCGGTTCTGCTGCTGAACCTGCTGGATCTGTTGGGGGGCGGGCCTCTTGCGAGACGGGTCCATTACGCCGGGCATCACAGGACGAGACACGGGGCTGTTGCCGTACCCTGGGGGGCCCATGGCTGGTCCTTGTGGGGTCATGCGGCTGGATGGAGGCATGCCTGGTCTCTGCACAGAAAATATATAGGGAAAATTATTTTTCTTAATTGGGTTAGGATTTTATATAGATTTTAGCTTCTCAAATGTGCTTTTCCTTGCCTTACATTGTAATACTATTAATAGAATATATTCTGGCTTCAAACTTAAGCACATTGCAAATTACGACAGCCGTTTTTCACTGTTACCTAATGCAACATTTTTTCCTCCCATAATCAAAGACATTGTAATGAGAGCTCTATATAAGGCTGCCATACTTATGCAAATCCACATCAGAGAAATCATCAATCCTACAAATCTTCCACCAATCTTGCTCATCAGCAATAATGTAACACATTCTGCTACGCCCTGATGTTAATCTATTCATATTCATTCAAGACTAAGCCAAACTCATTTTGCACAACACATTTTAAAGTACAAGAAAACAAATAGCAGCTCTGTACTGTTTGCAGAAAAAACAAACCCTGCTTTTTAAAATCATCACATCCGCATACGTTCCTCCTACAACAAGAGATGGGAACAATGTGCATGCCGGCTCCTTCAAACAAGTTAATACAGAACAAATCCCAACTCACCAAGCCAAGCACTAAGAACTCAAACAGGCGACTTTGTGTATTTGACTGCATGAGTGCAGGTGAGAAACGCAGATAAATGACAAATCACTGACTGCAGCTTTCTCTCCAGCAGTCGGCTCAACAAATGAGCGAGATGAAGGCGAAACACACCCTCTCTCTCCAGCGTGTGGTGGAGGAATGGAAGAGTGACGGACATGTCATGTCAATACAAGCTAGATGAATTGACTCTGCCTTTTCTACACAGCGCAGTGTGGGCAGAGGAGCTGCAATTCCGATCATTTAGTGCTCTTTATAATATGAATCGGTGCAACCTTGGTTTACTGGAGAACAACTGGATTTCTGCAGTGTTCAGAATATGAAGCCGCCTCGACTGTGCAGAGAAAGGGCTGCTTGTGTGAGTGAAAGCAGTCAAGGACGCCGGAGGAAAAAAAGATGTAACATCCTTTCACTAAACTATGTTTCAGGTTGCCAGTAGCTAGGCAGCACACTTTTCAACTACTGTGGATATACTCTAAATGTCTCTTAAGACTACATCTACACTGTCAAGATCAGATACAATTAGTACTGAACTGTTAAAAAATACCACAAAAACTTAATATCTGTCAGGGTCTATTTATAAATCTATAAAAATCACTTGGTAGCAGCACGCATGCAGGAAAACAACTCTGGCTGTACCAGATCTCTCTTTTTAACATTTGAAGCTTCTACTGGGGTTTTTGAATGGTGATTTTCTGCCATCAGAGTTTTCTCTATTGTGGTTATGTAAATGTAATTTATGGTGCCGTTAGATTGCTGCAAGAGCGCTCTGTTAATGCAGGTGCTTGCCTCTTTGTGAGAGAGAAATGTTTTTGACTGCAGTGAAAATATTTTTGAAAGGCTAAACACCAACAAATGTGGACTGAAGGAGAATAGTTTGTTCAATAATAACATGTTGTGGATTTTGGAAATGATTGGATCAAGTAGGAAACAATCAGACGGAGCCTCCATAATTCTACATACTGTATAATACTTTTACGATAACAACAACAATCACTCAGGTCTATATAATCATGCTGAAGGCATTCAACAATGAATGAAGCGCATAGAGAGATTACATATATTTTAGGATTGCCCCACAATGTGACATCTAGTTTTGTATGAATATTCTATGACTTGTTTTCCAGTGCATAAACAAACTATCCTTCCTCAAAGGGACTTGATTATTTACAGATGCTCAGGGGACACTCCTAAGCCTTCACTCTCACTTATTCACAATCAGCTTTGATGATGGGAACGCTGCCAGACACACTGAGCGTCAGAGACTGGAAGACAACAATTCCACCTCGTGGATCTCTCATACATTTTGAGAAATTCTAACGACTTGAAAATGTCTTTCCATATGGGAGAAAGTTTGGTGCCTGCCGAAAGCAAAGTAGAGATGACCTGATTCTGGTATCAAATTTGTTGTTTCCCCATTCCCCTGTTCCTTATTAGAAAATATTGACTAATGCTCATCTCTCCACCCTAAATTGATGTCAGCAGAAGCTGAAATACAAGGACACATCCCCTACAAAAACAAACATCAAAGCGACAAAATACCCTTACCAGAAATAAGTATAAATTAGCATTTTACAGGCCAAACACTTCATTGATAAAACAATCAGCAGATTACTTGTTAATTAAATCATTGTTGGATGCAGCCCTAGTTTGATCACTAAATATAAGATATCAGTAACATGGCAAACCAGTTTAAACCAGTGGCTCACATAGTTTAAACATTGTGCTTGTTTGGCTACAGCCTAAATATAATTGTATATGAGCTCAAATTCAGACTTATATCATCCCCAATGTACCACACTACTTTAAAATAAAGTTTACAAGTTTTTAGAAACCACCTGGATCCACTTATTCTGTTGTGTAACACCTTTACAAGCCAGGTGACACGAAGTTTTCCAAAGGCAGGCGCTGACGTTGCAGTGCCTGCAGGGTGGCACACAACAAACTAATGTTAATTATTATTATGAATTAATGTTAAGCACACAGGGACAGGGAGCAGGCTGGTCCTGGTTCGAGCCTCCTCAGAACACACGACTGAATCAGCACTGATACAAACTGAGGCTTCGTGCAGCCGATTCATTCAAAAGTGGACCAGACACAGTAACTATAAAGCCAACTTTTGAACTCAAGCAAAGCACGAACTTTCTCAAGTTCGACGTTCATCACTAAAGGCGTTCTTCACCGCACTGTTTAGAAACCACTCGAAGCTATTTTAATCATGTTTTAGCAAGTAAACTGAGCGAAACACAGTTACCAGCTAATGCTAGCGACGTTAGCCGGCTAAGCTAATTGGCTACCGTGACTAACTAGCTCAGAATAATGTTAGCGGGCGGGAGGGTTAGCACATTCAAACAACAAACAGACTCTAATAAGAGTTGGTCGCTCAAAGCGGACTCTTTAAACGTGTCTGATGGGTGTGAACTTCTCCAGCTCCAGTGAGCTGTGGCCCGTGTCGGTGTCGGTGGTTAACGTTAGCCGCTAGTGACAAAGCAGCGGTAAGAGGCTTTGTTCTAGCGGACTGGCTAGCGCGTCAGCAGCAAAGATGGAGTGATATCTCACCGGGTACCCAGGCCCGGGCATTGGGGAGCGGTACATGTGGTTCTGCGCGGCCGACGACGGTACCATCCTTCCAGAAGGAGTCCCGGGTCCCATGCCTGGTCCTGCGCCCGGTACCGGTGGTCCGGGTCCCATAACTCCACCGCCACCAACAGTCGGTGCTGACTGAAACCCCCCTCTGGCCGCCATCTCCTCTCTGAATGTCGCCGCCGGTAGAGGCACGGAGCTATCGCGAGAACGAGAACAGAGTTTTGGTAGTGGTGACGATCCCCCAGCGTCCCCTGCTGGATGTATACGGTACTACAGTACTATAGTCGTAAAAACGGTGTCAAATACCCAAAAGTAACATGATCCTGAAATATAGTAAGATACTGAATACAAACCACAGCACATAAGTAACAAATTACATAATCAACTAGTTCACATTCGAACATAGTCAACTTACATTATTTGTATTGCAATACTATCACTATGTATGACTATTTATATACTGTGAAGAATATTGTTCTTTTTACTCTACTATATATGCACTTTTTCTGAACATACTCAAGTCTTTAATCACTTTTTGGATTATATGGATTATATATGTGGAAAATATGGACAGTTCACTGCCTGCAAGAAAACTTGATTTCTTGATTTCACGAAACAGCATCTTGAGTTCCTACAGAAAAGTGTATAATAGATGTGTATATGTGGGATGTAATGTGTAATGTGTATCAGATGTGGAAGATACTAAACAAACACACAACCAAAATGCTTGATAATAGAAACACTATTCTTTGAACATTTGGAGCATTTATTTAATTAATTGATCAGCTTAGATAGTCATATCATATGTGCTGAATATCAACTCTCGGTCTGAGTTATCACAAAAATCACAGACATTATATTTTCTTTCAACCCAGCAGGGGTTCATGAATAAGTAAATCAGCTCCCTTCTTGATTATGATGTGATCCAAATCACAACCGCAGCACCTCCAAACTGGATGGTTGTTGAACTGAAACAGTATTAGTTGACCTCCTCCGAGTGCATATAATCATTATAACGTTTCATCTGAAGAAAGGATGTTGAACCTCTGGCTTCTAAATTAACAAAGATAACAAGTTAAGCGGCTGACGTGCTGTAAGTCAGCCACAGGCTCAAACACTTTCTTGTTTCCAAACTTTAATGTCATTACACTTCCCTCCAATTAGCATTAAGTTATAACAGCACAAGTCATTCCATCTGTTTGCACAGCATGCTTGCGTTTGATCAGAACGTACTTGTGAGGGTACATACAAGGGAGGAGGGGGGATACATTATGGGTTTTTTGTACATTGGAGCAAGATGATGTAAAATCTTCATTCATGGGACAAAAAAGTATCAGATTTGCTCCATTGTGATTCAAATCTCCAGAGAGGTGTTTAAGCCCTTGCGTGTGTGAGAGAGATGGCAGGTGATAATGTGTATCCTCAACAAGCCTATACTGACAGCCTGGATATTACATTATAAGGGTTCATACTTCAAACAAGTGAAAGGACAAATCAGGCAGACTCAAGTCTGAATACAGCATTTCTCGGTGCTGAGAACGTTGCGTTCTATTTATCAATCCTTTTAATGAGCAGAATGTAAAGTGAAGCCCAGAGGAGCGGAGCTGCAGCCTTATCTATGACAAACGGCTGAGCATCCTAATTGCACTGAGAGATCTGACAGGATAAATTTATACCAGAAACGTGACTCATCTGACATGCTGGGAGGAGTGAGAGCACGGAGACAAGCTGGAGCTTCAATTCATCTCTGTACAGTAACGATTCAGTAACACAAAACAGTCTAACAGCCGCTACACATCACATATTCTGGGTCAGTATATGGGTTAACTTTACCCAGAACCTCTAGAAAATCAAGACAATGAAGTGTTTTTTTCAAACGTTGGGCATGGGTGCAAGAACTATTTAGACATTTTACTTCAACAAAAGTAGAAATACCACAGTGTGCAAGTACTTTACATACTATAAAAAAAGAAAGAAAAAACACCACTTAAATATTGCAGTTGGTAAAGGTGCTAATTTTAACTACTTTATATGCTGCATGGTAGTTTAATCTGCACGGTAATACCTCATAAAGTATATGTTGATTATATTTATATTTGTTCTTAAGTACAGTGAATACATGTACCACTGATGTTACCCAGTTGCAAACATTTTTAAGTCAAACCTTGAATTTGATTTATCTAATACTGGATCAACAGGTAATACAGGTAAGTAACATATATATGAGTCATATAAAAAATAGCACTGGGTCAAAACAACCCTTAAAGTTAGTAAAGTTAACCTATTATGCTGCTTCAGTGAATTGACACAAAACGGAACAGATTTTGGCCAACTGATTTTAATTGTGTGCGTTAATAGTTATTGGAAATGGCAGCACACTGTGCGCCACATTAAGAAACTGTTAAAGAAGAGCGTAATCTCCTTGTTGCTGCAGATAATGAGATGTGATAAAAGGATTAGGAGGACATTAACTCTGATACACAGAGATCTAGTGCGAGTGCATGTTCAGTGACAGCAGAAGGCGCGATTAAAAGTGGCAGATGTGGGCGAAAACATGCACATGCACGAGCCTCATTAAAATATAACAACAAACATTAGAGGTTGCCTGCATTCCTTTCCATCACATCCTGCTGCCCGGGAGTGATTAGCTGAGGGTGTTACGGCCATTTAAGAAGGGCAGGCGGTTTGGGATGGATTCCAGTACAGATTCATCTTTCCGTTTACCGTCTGCAGATTGGCTGCGTGTCAGCTAACAAGGTGAAAGCAAAGAGGGAGCAGTCCTCTCTGATCTTCGTATATTGGGGTGCTAAATGAGGGCACATAGTGATTTAACCTCATTTAGAGAGGTGAGACGCAGTTGCCAAGAATTCTGGATCTGCTAACATCACGTGCATCTGAAATAAGACCGCAAAACTGCAGGAAATCTTTCCTAATCCATCATTTTTGGAGAGATTTCTCAGTTCGTCTGAAGTCCCGCTGGTAAACCCCACATACACCTGCTTTACCCCGGTGCCTGATCAGGAAAGCAGCAAGCATCTCCCGCAGGATTTATCTCCCGTATTGTGACCCTCCCCCCCTGAGGAACTTGTGAGTCCACGACCGTCGCCCCGACAAACACACAAATGCCAGCAGGAAATGAACAGCATAATTTTTTATTTTCTTGATTAATTCGTCTTCTTGGCAGGTACAACAGAACATAATAAAACCATCAGGGGGGCACCATCATGTTTCAGACTTCTAAAACAAGAAGCATCTTCATCAGATGTCGGAGCTGGTTCCCGGGAGCTTTAACACCTTGTATATTACTCCTCTGAATGATAAAAAACGAATGCACGCTCGCATTTGCTGAACTAAGTTGAAGTTTGGTTTCACCACTAAAAGAAGTCATGAAAAAATCATTGGAAAAAAAGTAAACTTCTGTCCTCGAATAACCCTCAGTGTCTGGTAGCAGTGGGCTGATGTGCAGCCGGCTGAGCAACAAACATGATTTCAAGGCTAGACCATGTTTGAGGGTGCATAACTGGGTTCTAATATTCACCGTCATGCATCACCAAGCTGCTTTACTAACACAAGTGTGGCAGCCGGCAGCACCAGATGTACAGTAGAATACGAGAGCAGCCAGAATGTGCGGCTGCTGGCTGATTGACAGTCTTGATAAAACTTGTATTGGCTGTGCAGGATATTTCTCATCCATCCTTTTGTCATACTGCCGCGAAAAATTGTAATTACATCTCAAGAGCGTGGAGCTCAAAATGACCAATGTTGTGGCTTGCAGCTGCTTAACTGTAGCCCAAATGAATGGTTGAAGCAGATAAGTAATATCTATTTTAATACCAGACTCCTGCCCCCAAAACCCTCAATGCTGATTTCATTCCAAGAAAATGTTGTGTGAATCAAAACACAAGATAAAATGTTGATTAGAAAAAAATGGAGATAGCAAAATGCCTAATCAGATTTTCTAAGAGCTACTTGTGATTAAAAATGAACATTTGCAGTACGTGGAGTTGAAAAATGCTTTCCCTGTGTACCTCTTTGACCAAACGGCAAATAAAGGTTTTTAGAGAGGCAAATAACTCAGCAGAAGAACAATTTCCAAAATGATATTTAGATTTTATTTATGCTTTGATAACTAAATAGACCAGCCTATTACCTGGAAGATGGAGACAGGATTATCAGGCGATATCGAGTATGTTTTATATGAAAGAAAGAAAAACAACCGAAAAACAGTCCGATCAACACGATATTAATAATATGACAATATATCAAGAAGAATAGTACGTTGTCTTTTACATCACCTCTACATACTGGCGGTATTGTGCTTTGATAAGACTTTTGCAACTAGAACACAGATACAGAAATTCTTTTTTTTAACAGCCCCACAAAACTCAAAACGATTTGAGCGATCAACAGAAATCCACCTCACCGTTTTATCCTGCAGTCGAGAGAAGAGTTTAAAGAGGCTGAATGAAAACTCCTCGGCTCGTCGGGCACACGTGAAAATAGAAAAACGAACGGATGAGACAATGAAATTAGGTGCAGCTCATTCATTCATTGCACAGTGATGCTGGCATGTGAGCACAGAGACACACACACACACACACACACACACACACACACACACACACACACACTCCAAGCTACACACATACGCAGAAATATATTGGATGTATGATCTTCCTTTTTATGTATATCATCGAGGCAAACTTGGTAATATATATATGTATGTATATACATATATATATATATATATATATATATATATATATATATATATATATATATATATATATATATATATATATATATATATATAACAAAAATCTAAATCAGAGATGGAATGAAAATCATGCACTGGACAAATACAAGCATGCATTTACATAATGAGACCTGAAATCTTCTCCAGTACATTTTTAAATGGTAGATGATGCACCTCTACCACTACCACTAGCGCCAAAAAGCCCCTCGAAAACTTCCCTGCACACCCGACTACACTCATCTCTAACACAGATACATTCTCGTACGAACGACACAGAGTCCAGCTGTTGTTTTATGGAGCGCTGCAACAGTTACATATGTTGCTACATGTACAGTGGAGTAAGCGGTATGAACATTTGTCCCACTAGCAGGCCGGTGTTGTGTGAAACCATCGTGTGTTGCTGTGTTATATAAAGGCATGGGGGCTCTTTTTATGATCTGCTGTCTATGGTGAGATAGCTGTACATGTTCCCTTGTTTGTTTTTACATTTTTGTTTTTTTCGTCTTTTGAAAGAGAGTTCCGTGTTGGCAAGGTTCCTCCAATGAGCATCCTTTTGCGGCAGTATTCCAGAGAAAAACACAGAGATAGAAGAGTTTAGAGTGCTGCGTGAAATGCTCTCCGGAAAATTAACAGATATTTTTATATTTGGGATATCCTCTCCACTTGGCCTCGGGTGACAGTTCTTTGTCATATCTGATTTGTCCACTTTACTCCCTTTCCATGTAAAAAGTGCCTCTGTTAGACGTTGTATCAGTTCCTCACACTCCCCGTGCTGGATAGTTCTTGTTGTATGGTTGGCTTTGGTTGCATAACACGCACTTTGATGCTTCACCCGGGTCTGCTCAGCAAGTGAAGTCTTCAAAGTTGGCCTGGCCCGGGTGATGAGGTAGCATGTTGCCAGGATACGTTGATGGTGTACGCAGGTTCTCGCAAGGAGCCTGAGGGAGAAATGAGGAGAGAGAGAAAGCGAGAGAAAAAAAAGGCAAGTAAGGAAAAGCAGAGGGGAGAGAAATGATCATCAGGAGAGGAAGTATTGAGATAGAGGGGAGGAAAACAAGCAGAGGGGGAGTCATCACACTGAGAGTAAAACAAAATATAATGCATTTGACAAAAACTTAAAGTCATAAACTCAAAGATAAACATGACATGAGCAACAAGCTGGGCCGGAGAGAATATAGCTCTATAAGAAATACTCTGGAGTAAAAAAAAGAAGATGAAAACACTGAAGATGGATGGAAAGACTACCACGTAAAGCACGAGAGCAGTGTAGAGGAGGAGCACAACTCTGCCTTTTCTTTCTCGGGGCTCAGACTTACAATTGAAGCGAACTGGCTTCATTTACACTTGGAAATAAGTGAGCTGTCACACCTTTCAAAGTTCTAATTCCAGCCTGTCCCTGCTGGTCCCGTCCACCAGCTTTGATTTAATTCAAGCCACTTTCCGCTCTCCTATCTCTCTCTCTCTCTCTCTCTCTCTCGATTTCTTCTCCCTCTCTACCCAATCACCTTTTTACTCCCTTTCCTGTCTCTCAAGTCCTTCCCTCCCCAGCTTCCTCCATCTCTATCTCTTCACTAACCCTTCCTCACCACCACCACTGCCTCCGTTTCTCCCTCCTTCACTCGACTGCACTTGAGACCAGAGAAGAAAAAGAGCAAATAAATGCAGTGTGACACAGCGAAAGTGTTTAGCAGCAGCCCACTGACATGGCGTTTCACATCATCCAGGCTCAGCACAGCTCCCCGGTCATTGTTGTTGCGGCCTTTGTGTTTCTTCTTCACGCATCGGCACAGCTTGTACTTGATCACCTGCAAATAGACGAGGACAGCCATTACTGACCTTTTGGGATCAAAACACAATATTCAGAAACGTGCTTTGTTCTTTTTTTTTGGTCTTTTCATTGTTCAAGCCCACACGCTTTGGATCTTTAAGGATCAGGCAAAGTCAAATTCAAGAGAGATTAATTTTATGCATCTAAAAATAAGTTTCCTCCTGGAAGCTGCACACGAGCAGGTGAAACAAACAGACGCACAAAAAATATTTCTGCATGGAAGTAGCAACATAGAATTACTCTAATGAGACATCCTGACTAATCTGAAATATAATACATCCAAAATGTCCACGTATTCAGAGTCTCTGCTGCTGAGATGTGTGTGTGTGTGTGTGTGTCGCACAGAGACGGACTGTAAGGTTGTGAGGGACACGCCGTTTGCCACTCTCGCTAAAACATGTCCTTGTGCAGATTGAAAAACTCCCTTTTGTGAGCAAGTAATCACAATAACACTGGAGCAGTACACATTTCCATACACGATACATCAAACCAGATGTGAGTGAGAGGCTCCCGATGATGATGATGGGAGATATTTTACCTCATATAGATAGTCAAAGAGTTCAAGGATAGTGAGGATGCTGGCTCCGATGAAGAGACCCATCTGACCTCCAATATCACCTGGAAAGACGAATACGAGAACACAACATGTACCTTAACACAAAACAGACAGGAAAGTCTTTTTCTGAGCATTCACATTAAACAGCTTTGAAATGTACTTTTCATCTTTCTTTTTTTAAGGTCTGAAAGATGACAAATGTGATGGAAAACGTAGATGTTTGTGGAAAAAGTAGTTGAAAAGCCGTGATAGATTAAAGAAACAGTTCTGTGTGTCTTCTGGGACCTGAACAAGTATAATGAAAATGCAAGCGCTTGCATTACTGTCACTTTGGATAAAGGGCATCTGTCATGTTGCATACTGCATATTATCTATTCCCATGAAAACACTTGACAGCTATTTCCTTACCCAGAAGGCCTGCCAATTCGTAGGCTTTCTTTTGTTCAATGGTTTCGTAGTTCAGTGCTTCAAAGAAGATATCCAGAACCAGAATGTTATCACTGTAAACAGAGAGACAAGCACACAGTCTGGAGTCACATATTCAGATGTCTCCGTTTATATTCTCGACACTTGTTTATCAGAGTCCTCAGGCAGAGAAGATGACAACTGAGTCTGTCACTTCCTGCAGGTAGCAGAACAGATGCATCCAGGTAAAGCAAATAATCTGCCGCTACAGCTTATTTCTCCAAGGTGGGTGTAATGACTTTTGATGTCCTTTAATTAAACATTTCACTTACAAACCACCAGTACAAGAAAACCCAGGAAGAAAAATAACATGAACAAAAGCAAATCTTTTCTAATGTCATTTTTTTCAGTTGTTATTTGCGGTTTAGTTTGTGGTTTATTGAGGTAGTTGTACAAAGAGATGAACGTAACAGGGTTTTCCAATTCTGCAAGTTGTAGCATTTTGCTCTGTTCCTGTTTTGCACATTTTTTTAAAAAACAGGAATGCACTATGTGTTGGTAATTAATATTATTTCCTTCTTTTATTATTTTTTAGAACCACCAGTCCTTGCTGTTCTTAGGTCTCAGCTTCTTGGAGCAGACAGATGCTTGTTATCGGTCTTTCCAAGATGAAGTCGAATTGTGCGTACAAGATAGTGCATCAGGTTTGATCTCCATTACTCATGCCCATTAAGGAGCCTCGTGGTGCAGTGGAATCAGCCACTAGAACAATGTCACCTGGCTGGAGCGAAGCTTCTTTTTACCTTTAACCACCGTTGTTGTTCTTGGATTAGAGGCCAAGTATTCCTGTGTCCACCGCATCCAATAGAAATCCTCCATGTATTGTCTCCATCTATATTTGATGTACTTTTTTGCTAAGAGTGCTGAGTAAGACGGACCTAAGTTTGCAATATTTAATTGTCCCGAACATGTTGTTTAAAGGTGCTCAATAGCAATTTCCTATTGCCTCCACACAGCTTTCAACGGGGCGTTTAAGTACCACTTCATCCATCGCTGAAGCAACCCATTGAGTGCTTCTCTGAATTCTCTTCATGCTCCAGTACAATTTGTGGCATTGTCTGATCTGAAAGAGGAAACTTAACTTTGACAGATACATCGTCGTAATGTATTGACAAAGGGGTCTGGGTCAAGTGTATTTGCAACTTAAAAGACGTACTGACCTGCCTGCCATGCAGCATACCTTTTAACGAGACTTCGTCCTCTCTTGATCTCTATAGGACCGAAGTGGTCTACTCCTGCATTTGTAAATGGAGCCTTGTCTGGTTGAACCCTCTCCAGGCGCAAGTCTGCCATTTTTGATTCTCAAATTCTTCCATGCTGTTGTTACACTCAACACAGTCTTATTATGATCTGTCTTGCAGCGGAGTATGCTTCGATAATCCGGTATTTTTTTACGAAGGCGAGACAGGATATGATTTCTTGCTCCGTGTCTGAGTTGTTCATGGATGCGTCGTAACAATAGCGTGGATATGTGAAGGTCCCTCTGAGAGAATAATCGGATGTTTGGGCTGTTCAGGCAGCGCTAGTCTATTCAGGCGACCACTTACTCTCAGAAGTCCATCATCCAGCAGCAGATCCAGTTTGCACAAATGACTGCTTCTTTTGACAACCTCTTTGTAGCAGCTTCTAGCGCTGATATTTCATATTTGAGTCTTTGTCTTTAATCGACAGAAACGGCTGCTCTTTCTGCTTGGATGAGATCCTCAGGACATAAACACTGTTCGCGGAGGCTTGCATCTCTTTTTCAACCTTTAGTTTGCCAGGATCCTTTTTCAAAGCTACTCATAGTACTCTGAATCTCCTTTGTCCTTCATATCCGCTGCAAGAATGTTGTCTTTACTTTAAGATGCTAAACTTCAGCAGTCTTCAGATTCCTCCATGACAAAACAATAGTTGACAAGAGACCTTGTATGTTTCAGTGGATTTTTGACATTGACGTTCATTGTGATGTCTTGTTTGATTTCTGGATCATTAGCAAAGATTCCAAGGGAGGTTTTGGCCATTCTCTGTCTGGTTTAGAGAGAAACTCTGGTCCCTTGATCCATCTCTGGCAGCTTAAGAAGCGGCCTGCTGTTAGATCTCTAGAGGCTTCATCTGCATAATTTTCCTTTGAGCTAACACATCTCCATTGTGATACATCAGAAGCATCAATTACAAAAAAGATCCTGTTTGCCACAAATATTTTGAATCGTTTGGTTTCGTCGTTGTACTTAAGCACTGTCATGTTATCGGTCTGAGGAGGGATTTGTCCAGTTAATGCTTTTTTTCCACAGCATTTTGTCAACACTTGACAGCTGAGACTTCAGCCGTGAGCTCCATTCTGTGACTTGTTTTAATGGTGCCGCTTTAAAACAAATGACATTTTAATGGTTTCCTCTTATGAATTCGACATGCACTTCTTTGTTGTTGTTTTCCAGTCTTACATATGAAACAGCACCGTAGCCAGTTGGCGTCCTGCGTCCGAAAAAGCGGTGCAGCTGTGCATCGTATTTGACCAAAGCTTGTAGGCTTTATGCACCGATAATTGTGGAGAACAAGGGAGATTATGACAGCTATTTCATTTCATGCTGTGTTAATGTCTAAAACTCAGGAATTCAGTGAAAAAGAATGGGGATTAATTTAAAGGCCCAGGGCAAAGACTATTATTTTGATTCCTGAATATCCTCTCTGTGGGCCAAATCAGACTTCACACCCCACTGGAGTTGAGATCAAAACCGTAACTCCACTTTGTAGTTTCTCTTTTCATTCTTGGTGCACTGCTTTATTACTTAAATTTAAGACAAGACAAGTGATGATCTGTTTTAAAGGGAGCTCTGGTAAACCCTCGGGGGGTAAGTTGAAATGCAAATTACAGCTGATAATGTAGAGATGGAGGTACCAATAAGAAATGAGCACACATCTGCTCTTTTCATGCTAAGTGGGAAATGTACTTTGTGCAGTCAAACTGCAGGGGCAGCCCTAAAGTTTGACTGCACAGACTATATTAAAAGCACATGAAACATCCTTAGCAGTAACACCATGAAACACAATCATCATACACTTTATTCCTCGCCCGGTGAGGTAATCTTTTTTGACATACACCCACAGGCTCATACAAGTGAGTACAGCACCAGGACCCTGGACCTGGCTCACCTCAAAGGAATGCAGCCTTTATTAATGCTAATTACATCTGTGAATTTCCAGCATTGACAAGACAAAGCACAAATGTTACAAATGTGTTTTTTGTTATTGTTTAAAACTGATGAATGAACAGTTGAAATAGTTAGCTAACAACTGTTTATCCATTAATGTTAACAATTTCTTGTAAATGCTCCCCTCATTTGGAAAAGTGTTCAAAAAGACTTGAAACTCTTGAGTGTCTCTGCCTGATATCAAAGTTCTTATTGTACAAAGGTGAATGAACCGCTGATCTCAATGGGTTTTACCAAGTTAAATATAGGTTTAACAAAACTGTCTTTGCATTACTTTAAACACTAACTACATTTTTGAACTGTTTATCAATTACTTTCAGCCATTTCAACTGGTTATTCATTACAGTAGGATTTAGGGAGATTTATTGGCAGACGTGGAATACAATACTGCGTACTCATCAAATGTAGCTATTCATTTCAATGCAACTGTACTTAGTTGAGCTTCTCTACAATCCTTCCATGTAATCCCTGGCAGTTGCAGAAGTAGTTGCCCCCTGAGGTTCATAGCGCCCCTGCTTGGAAATCACCGATGTAGGCGTTTTTTTTATTTATTATTATTTTGTTATTGCTGACATTCCCGGGTGTTTTCTCCTGATTTGTAGGTCCACTTGTTTGAGGTGTCAGCCTGCAGCTTGAATGATGCTTCCTCGCTGCCAGGTGTTCTCATTGCTCAGTGAGTAACCTTCAATGCGTCAGATCAGAGCTGTGGTCAACAGCCCATGAAGCTGTCTGTGTGTGTCTATGTCTCTCTCTCTCTCTCTCGCTGCGTTAGTGGTTCCCAGTAGAAGGACAGTCCACTGTCACAGACTTCAGTCACACACCACTAAACACTGTGCAGCCCAGATACCAGAACACTCCCAGCTAATGCTCATCTGACTGGCATAGCTTGGAAATATGGCCACTCAAAAAACGAGTTGGATGGACTCACATCTATCCACAGGGAATTAAATAAAACTTTCAGCAGCGAGAAGAGAAGAGTTTTTGCAGCACTCTGACTACATATGGTGTAATTATCTCGTCCTCAGTAGCTCCGCCGGGAATGATAGATAAAAGATTCAACTATTATTGCACCCACTCCTCATTTACTTGAAACTACCGTTGATCTGTTCATTAGATTTGGTAAGAAACAGTACATTCTTGGCTGATTAATCACATCAATCTCCGGCTGGAAGCTTCTAAAAAAAAAAATCTCAGTTTGAGAAGGTAAAGTAGCAGCCGTTAAGCGAGCTGCTTTAAGGGGAATCAACTTCAAAACACTTACATTTTGTTATATAGATCACTGACACATGAAGCGACCTGGTTTTAAGAGATTTACAGTGCAGCTTTAATCGGGTTTATTTACTGTCACGGTTTGAGCCACTTTGAAACACATCAGGTAAACATCAGGTTTCACTCCAAGTTCCTCACAATCAAGACCAAAAGCTATGTTTGAGACTCATCAGCACTGAATGGCAGCAACATTCTCCTATAATATGATGGAGCCACAACATGGTACCTTTTGGCTCGCTTTTGCTAATTATTTCTCTAATTTAAACAAAATAACCAAAAGCTGGGAAAAACAAATTATTCCTTTTCTCCAGGAGTCGTTGAATCATGTCTGGAAATCATAAACAAAAGCAAAAGACAACTTAAAGTACGCCATACTGTAGCTGAAATCTAGATCACAAAGGTAATTAATCAACCAAATTGATTTCTATGAATCTTAATATGAATGCATGCATTTCATCTAATAAAGCTCACTGTAAACCTAAAACTTAAGTAACAAAGTTTTCAATTACAATTAGTTTGGAATCATCAATTTTGTTGACAGATTTTTGTAAAACCAAAACACGATAGCTATATAACTCAATATGATTCTACAGAAAGTTGATGAACAATGGAATTCCTGAAATGTCCCCCAGCACTAGAAAAGGTAGTAACACCTAAAGTCTCCCTCCAATCGAGTGTTTAACACTAAAAGAAGTTTATCTGTGCTCAGCTGTAATCTGAGTTTACACATATGAACGAACCTGATTTTGTAGCATCATAACTAGATTGTCTTAGTCGTACATGTAATGATGTGAAAACCTGAAACATCCAACACACACATACCCTGAGAATACCCTGTCATCTTGTGTCCGGCAGTAAAACTTTTGAAACAAATCATATTTGATTATTTATAGATTCTGTTTTTGTCTTTTTTTCAATGAGGGAAAAGGAGTGGCGATGTTTTTTTAACAAGATAATTGAATACCTTTCATCAGACACAAACTATTAATCAAAGAAGAATGTCTTTACATGTCTTAAAATATAAGCAGTTCTTTAATCACAACTATTGAAATGCGCAAAAGACACTGACAAGTGTAATTGTCACCTGCTTTATGTGTAGCAGCTTAGCAGCCGGCAGTAAGAGACGGCACCAAGGTGATGTTTGTAAAACTGGATAAAAGAAGACCTGGACTCACGCTATGTACTGCTCTGTCTTGTTGAATTTCTTTGCGAGGTACTTGGCCGATGCTTTGCTGGGTATCTTGACAAAGGACATCTCTTTACCGTAGCGCGTCATGTTGCACGGCGTCTCGCACACACAGTAGTCATTGTCTCTCTCGACAAGGAAGTCTGAAAAATAAATCAGGCAGAAAGAGAGGACGAGAGAGGCGGGGAGATGGAAAGAAGAGGAGACACAGATAGATTTAACGTCACCCCAGGATGACAAACACAGCGCCAGCAGAGTGAAAGGTGTCAGAGAAAACTTGTGAAAAGACGCCACAAGGAGACACCCCCCCGAGACCCTTATAAGAAATATGAAAGATATAACATCCACGGCGACGGAGTCGGAGAGACAGCGGCAGCCAAAGGCCAACGCGTGCATCTGTGTCATGAGAGAGCGAGACATCGCGAGTCAATAAGAAAACAAGTAACAGACATGAACAATCTGAAAGGTATCAGGTGATGGAGAGACAGGGGAGTGTGAAAAGGAGAGCCTCAGCGCCAGGCCTGAGGTTTATCATTTGAGAATGGCTCCTATCAGGCTGAAGGAACACTATTATCTGTTATCAGCATGGATCAGGGGCTCTGAACAGTGGGACACACACACACACACACACACACACACACACACACACACACACACACACACACACACACACTTACCCAAGGCAGGATCTGCACACTCCTTGTACTGCTCCGGGGTGCAGTATGGAGCATCTCCTAAGGACAGGCAGGGGAAACACAATGTTCTCAATGTGAACAAATAGAGGGAGAAAGGGAAGAAGAGGGTTTTTCGAAGATGCGAAAAAGGATGACGAGATCTGGGCACATAATTAATTTAGTCTCAGACTGTCATTACCGTCCTTATTAGGACTGAATATTCGTCACAAATGTGATCTCATCTCGTAATTGATTTCATGAACTTTTGTACTTTCGCCGCCTCTCGTCAGCACTTTCGGTCTGTGTCACCCTCTCCATCGTTCTCTCCAGTGGAAGTTAAACCATTCTCTCCCCCAACACAGGATAAAGGCATGTCCTAGATGTCGAGGGAATTATTTCCCAATTATTCACTGCATTTCGCTTCGTGCTCTTTGAAAATCACTCTAACGACAGGGATATAGCAGAGATGAATAGGGGCATAGGAGTATTTTAGCAGGGGAGTTCTCCATAGACTCACATTAATCAGGTGCACAATCACTGGAAAATAGCAGCTAATCCTGATTATTACACAGACAGATTGTCTGGCTCTGGATGTGCAAACACAGAGGTGGAAGTGACCCTGATTGAAGAGAGAGACATTAACAATCGTTTTCAAATTCAAGTGTGTGTGTTTCCTCCGTGCCCAAATCCTTTTCATTTGCCATGTGAGATGCCACACGGTGATGAAATGTAGGAGGTAGACAGCAAATGCCAGCTGTAATCACTGCACAAACACAAAGTGAAAATAGTGGAGTTTTCCGATTCACTGGAGTGTGAAAGTAGCTGATGCATCTGCAATCGCCGTTTGTTCCGTAAAAAATTGTCTTTGTCACGACTTCAAACGAAAGCCCCTTCAACAACAACTCCACCCACTGTAACATCTTTATGAATAAATGTCGATACACAGTGTTCGTATCCAGCAATGAGATGCCCGTCTGGTTCCTACCAGGCATGTGGACCATCCTGCAGTTGCAGTTCTCCACCAGGTATCGCGTCTCACAGTCGATACGGCAGGCCGTGATGCTGTAAGTGCTGAAGAAGTCCGAGTCCATCGCCGTGGCCTTGCAGTCCCCCCACGGTGGAGGCAGGTACGTCAGCTGAGAGACACAGAAGCAGCAGTGCAGAAACCAATTCAGTTATAGAGCACATTTTCATTTCCTTTGCACTGTTAATGCGGTTGTTTGACCTTGTACTTTCTGTTAATAGATTAGAAGCCATTACACGTTTATTGTATTTGGCACAGAATATTAAGCTCATTCTTTTTCCGTGGTGAATGCATGTGTATAGTGGTGCTTATTGTGGGAGCTTTTCTCCTACGCCTCTGCTATTTCCAGTCTCCCTCGGTGCTTTCATTGTACTGCCCACTCTCCATGCAGGAACTGAATAGTATCAGCTGTGTGGTGGAGCTGCGATGTTGAAGTTTACACCCCGAACAGCTTCGCTGCAGGACGTGTGGTGCCATGTTCCTTCTGTTTTGATCCACAAATGTACATTTTCTGTCACGCAAGCTGTAGTAAAATATCGACTTTATGTGGATACATGGACATCTCCGTCTCAGTCAAAAACAGAGAGGAGGAAGATGGTGGGCTCTGTTCTCTGATCTCTGTATATCCTCGACTTTGTTTGACACATTGGGCCTCATGTAAGAAGCTCCTACGAACAGATTCCTTCATAAGTGGCATGTAGGAGTGATTTAGGAGAACTAGCCGCATTCACACATTTTCTCTTAGGTACGAACACCATTTGTGTTGGGTGGTCAAGACTTGCAATTAGTCTGCTGTTATATAATCAGTATTTTTCCTTAATTTGAAGAAATGTGGAGTTTGAAAACCCTTTAAAAATTACATTTCATAATTGTGTTGACATTATCTCGTTTGACTCTGCAATTCAAGTTATAGGCTAATATAATTCTAAATGTCTTCATATGTCATCATCGTTAACTTAAAGGTGCAATATATGGGATTCAGAGCATAAATGTAGCAGCACACAAATATTTGCTATAGATATAGAGGAGTAATAGCTGCCCGAACAGAGAATGAAGTCGCTCTCCCTCTGTGTCTGCTGTTATCCAAGCTTTTCCGTGCTTTGATGTGTGCTTTTAGTGCATGTGAGCGTGCCCTGCTGGTTAGCTCACGGCCCCCACACTGCACTGCCCTCCTACGGTGGTTACAGCTGATAACGCCGTCCCGACCGATGGCGTCGTCGCCAAAGCGTAGCGCCCATCCTCCGGTTCCCCCTCAGGTAAACACTGTTCATTCTGTCAGCACTTCACTGTAGTTTGCACTGTAAGCGCCGTTAGCATTGTTAGCTGGGAGACCCTGGCTAAGCTGTCGCCATGTTGAGAGCTGCAGAGAGGCAATCAAAACGCTCCCAAAATAATATATGGCCATGTGACCAGGCCTGCATTTGATAATGGATTAACCTGCAGGTTATTTTTCTCTATTAATTGCATATCAAATTCAATACAATACAATTTCCTTAGGCCCAAGTTGACATATTCAGATTGCTTGTTTTGTTAAACTAACCGTCCAAACCCGGGAGGTATCGCTTAACTGCAAAAGAAGATTAAGAAAATATTCACACTTGAGAAGCTGATACCATGTTTTTGGCGTTCATGCTTAAAGAATTACTTGAAACGATGAATATCAAATTCATAACACGTTTGAATATTATGCATCCTTTTTTTTGGTCCAGTTTTCAACAAAATTGAGCATAACACATGGTAACACGAAGTAAAGCATAGTGGCCCATTTAGGCAGCATTTAAACAAGACCATGGAACCAATGAAAAAAGAAGTGTAGGTCAGAAAAACCAGCACATTCCCAACACTTAAAAAGAAAACTAAATAAAACTGAATTAAGATGAGATAATGATATGCATGTTACTTGACTACTAGAGTGATCACAACCAGGACATCAGGGCATCTCAGCATTTTAGAATCAAAATGAGAGAAAGCAACAGACAGAAAGTACTGAGCAAAGAATGAATAAAGAAATGAAAATATATAAAGTAGGACAAATCCACTCCCAATGAGTCTTGTTTACATTTGAGGTTGCACTGTACTATTCATGTAGAAGAAGTAAACTGAAATCATTCTAACAGAGCACTTTTTGAAATGTACATACCTTTAAAAAAAAAAGACAAACTGTGATGCATTAAATGCTATAAAACAGCCCCTGTGTGTTTCCATCTCATCGGCTCACCACTGGGTGCTCACACAGCAATAAATTAAAGGCCACTGTTATGATTTAGGGTTCAGCTTTTTACAATTTGTCCTGGAGTGCAAGAGGCAGCCACGGGTGTCGCGCAAAGGATTCGGTTACTAATAACCCAAGGCGCTGTTCAACATGCTCATACAGGGTTCACACACATTACCACACTGTACAGCACACTCAAGTAAGCCAGATAGCTCTGTATGAAATCTAATCAGGAGATTAGAACGGTTTCACAAAGTCAAACAGAACATAAAACCCCTCAGAGCTGGGTAAGATGTTGCAATCAATAGTAGGTGCTTGTGTATTTATTCACTTCATCCCGTGGACTAGACGATGCGACTGGGTAATGGCTCTCTTATGCTCAGAGTTCTGCTTTATTTCTCCGCATTTTCAAAAGCTCTACTCAGCCATCCTAAAACCACCTTGTGGCATCATTACTTCCCGTTGGTTAACCTCCTGCAAAAGCTTAATTCTGCAAGTGTGGACAAAAAGTGAGCCTGGTGTGCGAGATTTTAGGACATGTCAGCGTGCTGTTTAACAACCATAAGGAAGAAAGCGAATCATGTTCGAGACCGTGACCTCGATCCACTCTTCTTTAACGGTGCAAACGAAAGGATGAGAGGTAGACGCGAGAGGAAAGGCAAGAGTCTCCGCGGACAGCAAAAATGGAGAAGAAACATTATGTTCTTTTTGCTTTTTATGTTAAGTAGGGAAAAATTGCAGATTTTTCTTTTGCGGGATCATGGTGAGTGACAGTTTGGCAGACTGAAAAAATCCCGACAGTTTTACACTACAGGACTGCTGAAGAAGGCAGTTGAATAAATGTGAGCAAACTGCATTAGATTAATGAAGAGAGAGCCTGCCAGCCGATGAAATAAATAGAGAGAGAGAGAGGTTGAGAGACAGAAAGAGGGGGAATCATATTAAAGAGAGAGGAATTGTATTAGAGAAAATTGTAGTGAGTGTTAGAGAGTAAAAAAGTAAGGGAGCTTGTGAGAAATACAGGAAAACAAAGAGGGACAGTTTCCTGCAGACGCGACATTGGCAGCATGCAAAATCCTGCCGCAGCCCGGCGACACTGGAACACACTCACTGGTAGTGTGGACGTGGAAGGACTGAGATCACTCCCAAATCCATCCCTTTCTGTCCTCCATTCATTATGCATGGTTCTGTAGCATATTAGGGGGCCAGAGTATATGATTTGTATGGCTGTATGCTTTCAGAATTATTCACAGCTCAGAGGAATAACCGACTTACACTTCGCTTAAGTGAGCAAAACAGACTTCCAAAAGCTGACTGGAGAAAGTTTGAGTTTCTATAATAACGTTATGGCCTCAAGTTTGTAACTATCAGAACTACACACAAGTTCTCCAAGGACCCACAGACATGAACAGAGCTTTCACTGTGGGATTGGTAAATATGTGGTTAATGTCTGAAGGATCAGCATTTAATTTCCAGCATTTGTCTTTCAAAACACATAATAGCACTGAGATCTGCACTGCTCTCATACAGTGGTTACATTTATTTTCATTATTGGAATTTTCTGTGAACGTTGCTTTTTTTGGTGAGATATTAGATATTTTACCTTGTAAGGGGTCACAACGCGAAAAGGTTGAGAGCTACAGGTTTAATCTTTAACAGTGCATTGTGTTTTATAGCTTATCATGTGTTTTTATGTAAAGTCTTATTCTGGAAAGTAAATAGTAACTACAGCAGACAAACTGAAGTAAAAAGTACAATGTTTGCCTCTGAAATGTCATGAAGTGTTCGAGGAAATACTCAAGTAAAGTACTGGTACAATTCTGTAACCTTCCTTTATATGATCAGTTTGATTATCAGGTTAATGTTTGGAAACGTTTGTAATGGAGGAAGAAAGAATGAACCATGCAGTCTGTGTTTGGACCAGCAGGTTAAAATCTTTGTAGAGTAGAGAGATGGGTTCTAAATCTCATTGGTTTCAGCACGAGCCACCTTTTCAGATTACAGAGTCATTTGATTCAAAATCTGTGTAAAAATATCCCTAAGCGGAGCTTTAGATACATTCAGAATGTGTCCCATTTGCCTCGACACTGTTAAACCCACAGAGAGGGCTTCTGATAAGCTCGCTAACTGGAGAGCTTGTGCTCACTGTTTAATTTGAAATGATTGAGATACTGACTGTGAGTGTTCACTAAAGCTCTTAGTCTGCTGGGAACGACGAGGGCAGACAAGGGCAGAGCCATCAGGGGTGCCTCAGAGGCAGCAGATCCTCCAGATGGTTGAGGATCAAGGGGAGTGAGCAGGAGAGTGTGAGTGGTTATGGGACCAGGTCCAGGGCTTGATCAACCCTGGCAGGGTCACCTGGGCTATGCAGGATGTCTGAAGTTGAAAGTTCCAAAACACCCACAATGATCCAAAGATACATCACTGATTGTAGCCACTTTATGAGTTGATGTATGTTCACACTAGACAAGGTGTTTGCATGACAATCTTCCAGTCAAATTCTATTTGTGACATCCCAGATATCTGGGATAGGAAAGCTATCAGATTTGTTTTGCCTATTGAAAAACTGACAGCATTGTCAGATGGTAATTGTTAGGTGGTGTACAGTGTGACAAGGTGAGTTTTTTTCTAAACCACTAGCACAGCTAGGCAGGCTAAAGCAGGGAATATTCAGGTGGCAACTTCTGGTTCTGGGAACTGTGACTTAAACTTGCATTCTTTCTAATGGTCATCAGGGGGCGACTCCTCTGGTTGCAATGGAAATCCGATTGTATAGAAGTCTATGAGAAAATTACCCCACTTGATTCATTACATCAGTAAACATTGTGAAGATGAGTTTCGGCTACAGTTTAGCCTTCTGCTAACCGTGGCTGTCACAGCAGCGCCGCAGCGGTGAGCTTACGTGGAAGGCTAAACTATTGGAGATGGAGAGAAAATGATGCATGCCACGAGTTACTGCCCTAGCTACCATAGCCATGAAGCTAGATCACGGCGCTAGCTCACGGTGCTAGCTCACGGTGCTAGCTCACGGTGCTAGCTCACGGTACTAGCCAAGGCTAAACTATTTGCAACATTTTCTCTCAATCTCTGAAACGCTTCACCGATACTGTCAGATTCTCTTTTTCATAAGTCTGTCTTCTTTATTAGAGTTATTTTGCAGTGTAGGCAATTTTTGCCAATGCTGGAATATATACTTTTCCTGCAGGATATCCCGCTGTCAAAGGGATGTGCACACAAATCTTTATAAGTGGGGCAGCCAATAGGAACGCCCTCTCTCTGAAATGAACTGTGAATGACCAAAGTCTCCCGTTACGGTTTAGATTTTCTAAAGCCTAAAAACAGAGTTAAGAAGAGTTGCAAGAGTCTAGTTTTCTCTCAGACTGTGAATTAAAGTATGCTGAAAGGTTATTATGACTTTTTTGTCCAAAAAAAATACTGCCTCCCCCAACTTTAAAAGGCCAATACTGACATACATGTTTCTCCCTGACAAAATAGATATATTCTTTCCCTTTCTATATTTCATGCCTGTCATCTTTCTCGAGACATACCCGTTGTTCCTGACAGGAGACAAAGGTCTGGAACCCCGGCGCCACTCCAAAGCCCAGCTGGTCTATGAACGGCGGCTCCTCCTGGGTGTGGATCTGAACCTTGATCCCTGCTTCAAACGATGTCTCGTCTGTTGACAAGAAGAGGTTAGGACATTTACAACAGGGATGATGATTTGCATGCACACGTTGGCCTACATGATCTACCCAGCAGCAGTTGTTATTAATCAAAGGAAGACGTAGCTTTGTAGCGGTGGAATATGTTTCATATGTAGGTGGAAGTTACAGGGATGACAATCACATTGTGGTCATTCAGGAATTAAAACTTGCTGGAATATAGAGTGAAAGGATAAAGAAGGACTTCCAAGAGTGGTTGATGACAATACATGCCACACAAGAATCTTATTTACTGCAGGGACAAGCATGAAAGTGAATGGATAAATTAATAAATAAATGATGATGAGGTTAAAAGGAAAATCAATACAAGTGACAGCTTCCTTTGCTACAGCACTCTGCTGTATGGATTTTAAATGAAGCAGATGGGCCTCTTTGATACTGAGATCGGGGGAACATCACAATGACATCCTGACTCAAGCCTCTACTTGTGCAAACATATTTCCATCACATTTGCTGAGGCCTGGATCTGTGTATCGTGGCAGGCTGGATTCAAGAGATTTAGTTCCTGTGTTGAGTGTTGGCTCGGGGATGAAGTGGGATGTCTGTTTCCTGCCGTCTTTCCTCCCTGCTTGTCACACGGCATCGTCCTCTTAAGTGCCAGGCTTTCTCACGATTTTCAATTAAAGAGCTCAGGGATGCGACTGAAATTCAGCGCGAGAGCTGCGACAAAGAGCGACAGACTTTGACTGTTACACATTGCTCTTCTGAGACTCGATACAAAGCTGATACCAAGACTAATGCTTGAGGCTTGGAGCACCAACACATACGCGAGCAGTGTGTAAGCTCAAGCTTGCAAAAGCGCATGTCATCTTTAAGTCATGGCCATCTGTCATCTTTATACAATTGTAATAATGACATTCAGGCTGAACCTTGGAACTAAATAGAAATCATACTTGACGCTGCGCAAACATGTCACGCTGCCTCAAAGATATTACACTGTCGGTGCTTTGTTGTGAAATAATTTCAGGTATGCAACAATTACACATAATTAATTACACATTAAGTCTTAAAAAAAAGAGTCAATATAGCCTGGAGACATACCGCTATGGTTTTAACAAAGGAATCATAAGCTTGTACAGTGAAAGACTGCAGGGAGTCTCATTTTTATCAAATTACATCATCACATCTGCCCACTTACATTTTCTTGTCTCTTTTTAATCCTCATGCTGAGGTCTCTTGGTACTATTGAATCAGGACAGGGTCTCAGTGGTTGCCGCCGTCGCCTCACAACATGAAGGGTTTGAAACGGAAGCTCCCAGCAGTGTTGTTTCTGTGATGAGTTTGCATGTTTGTCCCGTGTCTGCCTGGGTTTCCTCTGATTGCTCCCGTTTCCTCCCACAGTACATGTGAAGTAAAAGTCCTACATTGCCTGTATGTGTCAAAGTTAGTGTTTACATGTGTTAGGAACTCTCATAAACTCCTGGGAGTAGCCTGCCTCTCACATAAAGCATGCTGGAATATGCTGCAGGCCCATGCCACCCTGAAGGAGATAAGTGGGTATAAAAAATGGATGGATGGAATCACTCACAGTTTTGCGATTCAACCATGCGTGCACTGACTTCTACGCACAGAATCTGATTTATTCATTTTTTTTCTTGTGCTCTTGAATATGCGTATATTTAGAACCACTTCTGACCAGGAGAACCAACAAACCCTTAGTGGTACACAAATTAAAGTAAAATTAAATAATGGATAGGTTGTAAACTTCCTCAAGATATTTCTATTCTTATTTATAAACCATAGTAATGACTTCTACCAAGAGTGAAATTATGCTTTTTCATGGCGCTATTTCCACTGGTTTCTCTTGGCCTGCATCACTTAGCAACTGTGGAGCCTAGGATCACAGGACTTAATGACTACAGGCCCATCGCCCTGACCTCTGTGGTCATGACGTCTTTTGAACGCCTGGTCCTGTCCCACCTCAAAACCCTCACCGACCCTCTCCTGGACCCCCTGCAGTTCACCTACGGAGCCAACAGGTCTGTAGACGACGCAGTCAACATGGCCCTTCATTTCATCCTCCAGCATCTGGACTCCCCAGGAACCTACGCAAGGATCCTGTTTGTGGACTTCAGCTCTGCCTTTCAACACCATCATCCCGTCTCTGCTGCATGACAAGCTCTCTCAGCTGCACGTGTCCGACTCCACCTGCAAGTGAATCACAGACTTCCTGTCTGACAGGAAGCAGCACGTGAAGCTGGGAAAGCATGTCTCAGCCTCCCGGACCATCAGCACCGGTTCCCCCAAGGCTGCGTTCTTTCCCCTCTGCTCTTCTCCCTGTACACCAACAGCTGCACCTCCAGTCACCAGTCCGTCAAGCTCCTGAAGTTTGCGGATGACACCACCCTCATTGGACTCATCTCTGGTGGGGATGAGTCCGCCTACAGGTGGGAGACTGACCATCTGGTGACCTGGTGCGGTCTGAGCAACTTAGAGCTCAACGCTCTAAAGACAGTGGAGATGGTTGTGGATTTCAGGAAGAAGGTAGCCCCACCTGCCCCTATCACCCTGTGCGACTCCCCCGTTGATGCTGTGGAGTCCTTCCGCTTCCTGGGCTCCACCATAACCCAGGACCTCAAGTGGGAGCTGAACATCAGCTCCATCACCAAGAAGGCTCAGCAGAGGCAGCTGAAGAAATTCAACCTGCCAAAGTCAATGATGGTGCACTTCTATACAGCCATCATTGAGTCCATCCTCTGCTCCTCCATCACAGTCTGGTACACTGCAGCCACTGTCAAGGACAAGGGGACAAGGGCAGACTGCAGCGCATCATTCACTCTGCTGAGAGGGTGATTGGCTGCAATCTGCCACCCCTCCAAGACTTGTTCGCTTCAAGGACCCTGAAGCGGGCAAGAAGGATTGTATCCGACCCCTCTCACCCTGGACCTTCCATCTGGCAGGAGGCTGCGGTCCATCAGGACCAAGACCTCACGTGACATGAACAGTTTCTTCCCGTCGTCAGTCGGGCTCATTAGCAGAGCCTGGGACACCCACTGACTCTGTCATCCCCCGGACAATTTCCTACCGGTCACTCCCCTGCACATCCCTATGTTTCTTTATTAAACACACTCGACACTTTTAACATTTCACTTTCATTTCACTTGTTTACAGTCCTGTTATCTGTTTGTTGTGCCCTTTATTTTATATTCTATTGTAAATTCGAATATGTTTCTATTTCTTGCACTGTGTTGATTGTTTAATGTTATTGTTTAATGTTATGCACCTCCCGCCATGACAAATCCCTTGTAGGTGCAAACTTCCTTGGCAATAAACGGTTTTGATTCTGATTCTGATTCTTGTAGGAGATCCAGAGGATCTGGTAATGATATTCAATTTAGACTTTATAAAGGACACGACTCATGGGGGTTAAAAGTTCATCTTTAACTTAGTGTATTTAGTGTAGGCAGGTAGAAAGTCTGTAACCATAACTGTACAAAAGTGTGATTTAAGTGGCGCTAGGTTATTTACATGATATCATTGTCTAATATTAACATGGTATCAATATTTCATCTTTTAAATATCACGATTATCGTCAATACCGGTATATTGAGGCAGATTTGCATTTTTTCGGTCACACAGGATTCTTCTGTGAAGAGAACACTCAAGTCGTCAAAATGTCTAACATCTTTAGCATCAAGCAGCACATTTTAGTGTGGATGACCCCAATGTACACATGTGCAATAATCATGCTGTTTAATCAGCATCTTGATATGCCTCACCTGTCAGGGAGATGGAATATCTTGACAAGGAGGAAGGGCTGAGAGGCTGAAATAATACTGTTTACAGAAACCTTGTGTATATATATATATATACAAGATTTCATATTACAGCAGGTGCAAACATTCGGCTTGTGCTGCAGCTTCTTGGAGCTTTAAAGGGTAATTCAGACCTGAGCCCTATTTTCCCATGTTTTTTGTGTCAAACTGATTAATAGGGACAACAATTTCTGAAATGAGTCCAGTACTGAGTGAGAGAGCTGCAGCTCAGGGACTGTAATGTAATCATATCGGGGCAATTTGGCACCGCAAATTTGCATCCACTAAAAGTACTTGTTTTTGCCACTGACAGACTTTTTCCACTCTGATTGTTATTCTAAGCGCAACTATGTAAGTATCATAAGTATATTATACGCGTCTGACAACATTATGGAAAAAGTCTTGCTCAAGGAGAAGTCTTGTTCTGAAATAGCAATGAGTTTTGTGTTGGAGTAAAGACAGCTTAGTGACAGCTTATCGATGTCATGGCTGATTGTTTAAATGATTTGAAAAATGTAAATGAGGTCTTTGAATTCAATGGCTGCCTGTATATTTGAGCCAGAGCATACGGATGAAGAGCTCCTACAAACTGATGGATGAGAGAGAGAGAGAGAGAGTGGGGCAACAGGCCAAGGAGGGTGAACCAGCTTCTGCAAGGCCACAAAGCTCAGGAGACTGGTGGTGTTCCTGTGGGTGTTGTGACCCCATGAGGCCCAGAGAGGAGGAACGCTGTGAAGACTCGGACCTGATGCTGCCTGGTGTTCACATTTCAGAACAAGACCTCTCCTTGAGCGGGACTTGGACACAGGAACAAAGCCAACCGATCAAGTGTTCGGTAAAGAAGAACATTGTATTTCTCTGTAGGGTCATTTTCAGAATGTTGTAAGACACTTATAAGAATAATCTGAGCCTGTCAGTGGCCCAAAAAAATAACTTTTAGTGAATGCAATGTTATATCGACGCTGCTCAGTTGTCCTTGCCGGTAACAGCACCCTCGCTCAATACTTAACGGATTTCAACATGGGAGAATAGGGTCGAGGTTGAAAAATACTGAGGTTACCTATTAAGCAGTAGCCTCATCCTGTCATTATAAACCATTGTGAGTATCCGCATGCTGCTCTTTTGTTGTGGCAACGCCACAGGTGGGCAGTACATAGCGGGGTAGTGGGGTACAAAAAGAGAGGTCTTCACAGCCACTAAACACATACTGAGTTTACGAGCCAACATGTTTGCTTGTGCTGCTTTCGACACCGTCTGTAAATGTCCTTATCTTCTGATAGATCATTGATCCTCCGTTCCATCCATCCATTGTTTTAACATGAACAGGCATATTGTCTGATATGCTGAAACTGAAGCAAATTAAGAGTAAGTTTGTAATCTACGTATTAAATTGAAGCGGAATTGTATCCAATGTCTAAAGTTAATCATCTGTTTATTCATTTATCACAAATCCTTTGCTCTTTCTTGTTTGTTCCTTTTGTCCACAACAAGTAACTCTAACTATATTAAGGCTACAAGGACTTTCAGAAGGAAGTGTTGACCATATTTGGCATTCTGGAGGTGTTTCTGTATGTAAATGAGCCTCAGCAGGAACGAGGCCCATGGTTGAATAGGTTAGATTCATCATTGTTCATTGTGTGAAGTTGTGCGTGTGCATATTTGATAAATACGGACAGCTCTTACACACACATTCAGAACTTGCAGAAAAGAGGCCCCAGGTGTTTGAACTAGCACATTATGCATTGCCCAGCTTCCAGCCAGATTAAACAAACAGGTACTAAATGCTGTTATAATAGGACTAATCAATGGCCAATCTGGATCATTTTGGCATAATGACAAAACCTGCAAACCAATCCCCTTGAAAAAAAACCCTCTGCCAACAACATAAACAATCATGAAATAATATTAAAATAAATTGATTAATGGAAAAGGAGTGAAGTAAATGACTTTGTGTGTATTGCAGTCACTGCATCCTTAGATTTCCATCGCACCCTCTCTTGTAAAAGACTTTAATCATTAAATAACCTTACATAAAGGGCATTAAATATTAACATCTTTAAATCATTTAGGCTTGGAGTGGATGCAGCTTTATATTCATATATTACAGGCACAGCTTTCTGCCTCATGTTTTATGATGATCATGTGCAGTGTGTTTCTGTGACCATAATGAACTGTCTCTTTTCATTCATTGCCTAGAGTATATCAAATATTGATACAAACACACAGGCACATATGCAGCTGCATTAAAATCAAAGTTTCAGGGTGTCCTGTAGCGGCACCGAGGAGACTCAACTGTGTAGATGAGGGCTCGACTCTGAATGGAAGAGCCTGTAGCCTCTATTGATTTTATATCTGGCAAAGTGTTCTGCTCTTGTTTGATTCATGTGGACTTGAAGCCTAACTGACAAGTGATACAATTATACTACAATGCCTTAAAATTTTCCTGATCAATATCCATCTGTCTTTATACAGATTGGTCGATAACAATCCCGTGGACACAGTGTGTTTCAAATGATCAGAGCGTGTGAATTTCAGGATCATCACTCATAGTTAATGAAAGTGTGGAGAACATTTCAGAGAATATTTCATATTTCAGGTGCATATCTTACCATAAATCTGCTACAGATAAAGCGTATCTTTAACCTGTTTGGTCTCATGTATGCATGTTCACCACACTAAATGGATTCAGGGTTTCACAGTTACATCAATAGTGCAATACAACAGCCTAGTCTGGCCTCCAGCTCAGGGATTAGAGAGGAATCCCTGTGATAGTTTCTTTCCCCTGAGATTTGTTAGAGCACCAACACTGAAAATAACCGGTTACTTTGGTCTTTAATTGGTCAAAAAATGATCTCCTTTGAACTCAGAGTCCTCACTTAAGGGCAAACACAAACAGCAATCGCGTGGTTTTAGCTGAGGTCTTCAGAACTGGGAGCGGGATGTTTCGTGTGATGCATCCTTGAGGTAAGCTTACCAGTCTCTCCCCATACAGGCAAGTATTCATCCTGCTGGATATCCAACATCAGTTCCAGGCCGTTGCCCATCCCACCCTTCATCGTCACCATGAGGGGTCGTCCATCTTGGCCTGAATTAAAGGTGTAGCACTTCCCATAGCGCGTGAATATCTGAAACAAAGAAACAGGGGTTTTAGTGACACCTGGTCACAAGACGACAGACAACGATTGAGGCTGCACCTCAGTTCTGACCAAGAAGTAAAAATCTCAGTGTGCAGCTGTGAGCGTTAAACCCTTAAAAAAAAGTGGAGCTGGAAGGTTGTGCACAGCAGGGGATTGTTTCAGAAGCCGATGAGAAGCACCGTGACAGTTACCGGTTCTCGTTACGCTGTCAACCGCAGACCTCAGAGGCCTCGGTGTGGAGATGCTGTTGACAAACGGAGCCTTCACCCCTCTCAGTGCTGCATGATACACTGTGTGCTTGAGTGGATATGACATGACTTTTATTTCAGAGTGGGATATCCTCACACAACAACAACAATGACTTCTGGCATCAAAGTAGATCTTGCAAAAAGAGATAGACTCCAGCTACAGACTGTTCACATTAAAGAGATGGTAATGATTTCTGTTTTTAAGTATGGAGCGATGATTATCATTAGAGCTGAAGCGATTAGTCAGTTAATTAATTAGTCAGTTGACAGAAAAACTATTACAAAATCATTACAAGTCATTTTTTAAAGCAAAAGTGCCAAACATTTACTGGATGCAGCTTAGTGATTGTGAGGAGTTCCTGCATTTCTTTGTCATATAGTAAACTAGATAGTAAACTGATTATTTTGAGGTTTTGGACTGTTGGGCACTGGGATATTAAAATGGGAATTGGTTTACTAATTTGTGACAGATTGATTATGAAAAGAAAGTTATATTGCAGCCCTAATAATTAACCAGATATTGGGCTGCAACTAACAGTTATTTACATTATTGATCAATCTGGTGATTATTTTCAAAAATGAATTGAGTGGTTCGTAAAAAACGTCAGACTTGCTTAACAAATATCCAAGTTGATGTAAATAAATCTCTTGCTTTGTACACCTAACAGATGCAAATCATAAAATATTCAGTTATTTATAATAGAAAACTAACAAAACCCAGTTTTGGGCATTTCTGCCGAAAGACGACTAATTGTTTCAGCTCTAAACACATGATCACAGTCTACTCTTTTCCTCTCCCAACTGCATTCAAAGCATCTTGAAAAAAGAAGGAGGCCAGATCAAGCGAGCAAACCATGCTCCACTGCCACTTTTAATTTCCACAGTATGACACAAATCTGCAGATGCAACTTGGAGTTCAATGAGCATGGTGCAGCCTCGTCAAATCCTAACTATACCTGCCTTCAGATTACATGCCTGGAGAGTTTCCTGTCTTATTAGTGGTGGATCAGGAACACACTGAACGGTACAGTACTGGAGAGCTACTACAGAGCGCAGCAGAGAAAAACTGATCTATTGGCAAAGACATGATTGCCAGCGATCTAATGGATGCATAATCAAATCATAGACATTAGGAATTGAAAAAAGCCATGGCCTGGATCCAAGATAAAAACCTTCCTCTACTTTGTTGTCAAGCCACATGATTGTGAGCCCCGTATCAAAGCTTCCTCGCTCACAATTAACTTATAATTAACCTTCAACATTTTGACATTCATATGAGGAAATGGTAAAAGGAAGTGGAGGAGGGGCTCGAAGAGAAGAAATGACAACGGGGAGCGGAAAAGTAATAACTGAAATAAGTCTCCTTCTTTTTGTCCTCTACTCTTTTTGTCTACTAGAGATACAACAGATGCAATAGAGATTTGGCTTCATCGCGAGATAGCGGTACAAATAACTTCATCACAACACAGATACATGTTTTTTTCTTGTTTGCTGAGACTGCCTAAAATAGTTGTTTTATTCCTTGTGAGCGCATTGCGTGGGCCTCGGAAACACATAACGAGGCGTTCATTACACATGAGTCAGACATTAGCACTTCATGACAAATTATTCAAATGTCATGAACACCAGATGCACGGAGCAGAAAAAAATGTGCGTTTATGTCTCACAAAGGAAAAAGTTTGTATTATGCGAATCCTGTTCAGTGAAGTGAGCGGGGAAAGAACAGAGAAGGAAATCACGATGGATTGCCTCCCAGCGTGCGGTTCTATGGGAGCTTTTAACACACAAAGTGGTGAAATGTAATAAAAAGCCTTCTGATATTTGGTCACAATATGAGATGTGACCTTTCAAGCGCGAAAGTGGCAAAACTGCGTCCAAAACAGTGTCTGCAACACCCACCTATGTGCAGCGACTCCAGAACAGGATACAGACATCAATAAAAATGCCCCCGAAATCCATCTCGGCCCCGGAGTCGCCTCTCGTCGTAATTAGATCACCGTTTATCATTACTCTTTGAAATAAAAAGGCAGGGAAATGTTACAATATCAAGGCACCACCTGCACAAGATATCTGACGATGAGGACGGGCAAGACAACGAAAAGGTCTCTGAGACTTTTATGTGCACAGATTTCCCCTCACGAGACCCTGAAACTGCCAACTTTACTTAAACAAAAATCTAAAACCAACCAATTCTTAAGCCAATTTCTTACTTTTACAGCTTACAATCACTGATTGTTCAGGAGACAATTGTGAACATTCAGTGAAAGAGGATATGCTGCTCACACTGACAACAGAAGGAAGCATTTGGCAAATTTGCATAAAAAGAACAGTGTTGGTGATTGTGCGAACGCGTTACACATTCGTACAAGAATATGAATGAGCGAGCTCACACGGGGAGCGTGTGTACAGTATTTGCGTGCCCCTTGTTGACAACGTGTTGATTGACTGGAGGAGGCCTGTCGTCAGAGTTGCCGTGGTAACCAGGAGATGGTGCCGGCTGCATTGAGTGAAGAGCAGCAGTAGCATGTGACCTTGGGGAGTCAGGTTCTTCATTGTGTTCTGCAGGCTTTGAGGTTTGCGCTCAGACTCAACATGCTTCTTGGTGTGTGTGTGTGTGTGTGTGTGTGTGTGTGTGTGTGTGTGTGTGTGTCGACTGAACAGCCTGCCTGTCTCATTCCATGTTGTTGGGAGTGTTCGTGCAGCAATAATATTCCCACCAACACATTTTCACAATTTCAGCCGGAGCTCTTTAGAAAAAAAAATCGACCTTTATTAACTCGAGGCAGAAGCCCCGTCATCGCAAAAACAAAGGAAAAACTAATTAATTCAAAAGTGGAGCAATCGGAGCAGTATTGAATGGCTCTGCACAGCGACGGTAAACACTTAAAACTTGTTAGCATTAACCTTGTTGCTCAAATACACTGAGCAAACATATGTGATGGCTCAGCAGCTTTTCTGAGGAGATAAATCTGGTGTTGCATTTGGTTCTCGCACAGCTCCACGCTGAGCCCCGTATACATTGCATTTAAAGTGGGAACCACGGTATCTTCTGAACTTGTAAACGCAGAAATTAAATATTTAAACCGACCCCACCAAGGAGGAAAAAACACTGAGAGAGACATCACCCTCTCTCGTTCTCGCAGGGTGTAGAAATGTCACCGTGTCTCTCTTCGATGAATAATTCAGACACAAAACCCCAGACTGTAGAGATGGCCCTCGGCTATCCCTCACATGACAATATGACAAGGATGCACAAGCTGTTCCCTAAAGTTGCCAGGGAACCACTTTCCCTCCTATCCATTGATTTTAAAATCAGCGCTGAGCAACGACGGTGCAATGTGTCATGACAGCTACAAAAACAGAGACATAAGAAAGATCGTCTGGGTCGTACCTGGCACTGAATCAACTCAAGTAACAACAGGGTTTGGTGGTGCTAAATATACGTTATATACAATTAACAAATACAACAATTAATGACAGGATAATGAAGTGTGGCAATTTACTGTTCTGGTGTATCCTCTTTCAGTCATTGTACTTCAGCTGCATGTGGAGGGAGCATCACATCTTACGCTGTAATACAATCCGATACAAATACAATAATATAGCACAGATTAGAACTTCTAAAACAGCCTCAACAAATACTAGTGCAAGCTTCTCAAACCTCTCAAAAACAATCTCACCTCAAGTTCCGTTCAGTTCTTTGTGGATTTTTTTATTTTTTTTTAGCCAATTTCCTTTTTTCAACTCAAGATTGAACTTTGAACCTCAACTTTTTTTTAAGGCAATATGGATGACAAGTCCCAGAGGTGATAAGAATCATGGGAGGTTTGATGGCGACTGAACAAACTCAGTTTGCCGTTGAAATAAAATGTGTATGGTCGTACTGCTTTATGGAGGTACGGCGGATTTTAATGCGCAGCACCAAACAATACACTGACAAAGTTAGTGACGAGTGACTGGTGAACATGGTGGAGCAATGAGCAGCTTAAGTGCCGGATATTTACCTCAAGAGGTGGTGGAGAGCAAAACTGGGCAAATTATTGGACTCCCATTTGTCAGGTAGCCCGATTTCAATGTTGTTCTGTGTCTGCTGGATGTGCAAAAATGTCAATGTTGTGTTTACTTGTAGTGCTGCCACCAAGTGGCCAAAACATCAACTGATGCAGGTTGAGACAGTTTTGCAAATTCACAAGTCTAGAGGAAGCTGCCAATACGTCAAGTTCATCAAGTTCTTACTGTTTTAGACAGTGTACACTTCATCTCTGATTACACATTATCGTAGCCATTCTGTGAACATATACTGCAGCTGTATCAATGTCTGCTCAGTTACTTATATCAAACAAAGAACAAAAATACTACTGTTGCTTGTAGCTGTAGCATTTATGATGTCTTAGGGTGGAGTTTTCTCTTAACATTTTAACCGCAAATCGACAAAAAATCCACCTTCAGTTAGAAATCCTCGAAATATTTAAAGGGGAAAGCTGTCAATCAATAGGCTGCAGGGGGACTAAGGCTGACTGCATGTTCTCGAATGGATTTTTGTAGTGAGGAGAGGCCTGCATGATGCTAAATAAGCATGTGTGTTGTTAAACCAGCTATACAGGAGGATGGAAGCAGCTGCATGCAGCGAGGGATGGAGAGATGAGGCCAGTGGACCAAATTTATAGAGAGCAACTCGGCAACATGGAGGGGGGTTCCTGCACAATAAGTCAATACATCCTGAGACCTATTGTATGCAGACGGGCTCGCCTTCCTCCTCCACACCTCACTTCTCCAGTGTGACCAACTCTATTGGTCTGACTCGTGGCGACGGCTCCTGTTGCCCTGCCCGAGGCCAAGCAGGGCATCATCGATTATCGATGCACAAGCACATATCCCCAAAACTCAGACCTCGGCATTATGTTCATCTCTGAAATAGGTTGCTGTGGCTTGTTCACCCTTTAAAATATACTCTGCACAACATAAAGCGTTCCTAAAGATGGCGGTAGGAAGACATGTGTTTGACTGTGATAACTTGTTTTGAGGTTCCAGATGAGTTGCATATTTGTGAAGAAGAAGGGAGAAAAAAAAAGCATCCGTTTGATGCATTCTTTTGGGGATGTGGTTTTATGACTGAGGGGCTGCAACAGAGGCAAGCTAATTATACAATTCCCTTCAAAACATGAAATAACCATGTATGCTGCAAACGGCTTTCCCAACATCAAACTGTGTTTCAAACACCAGAAGAAAATCTACTTAGCTGAAAACAAATTTGGGTAATGAGGTGGGAGAGAGAGAGGACCACGATGATGGAGTGCAATCAATGGGGCTGCAGTTTACCAAAGGGGCCGGCGTTAACTGTTGTCGAGAAGCCTTGCTAAATGAATCAAAAGTCTTCATCAGGGGGCAGATTGGTCTCTTGGGAGCATGGGCTTGTAAACACATTGATCCAGCGGCCACGGACGAGAGGAGAGGGACCCGTTCAGACCATCTGGTGGCCGCAGAAGACTGCAGTCATCTCAGGTGAAATGACTCGACTTTTGATCATGTTTGGTGTCTCATAACTTTCTATATGGGCGAGTGAAAACTAAAAGAAGAGGGGGGGGGGGGGGGGGGGGGGGGGGGGGCTAAATGAGTGATACAGAGAGAATAACAAAGAACTGATGTATGAAAATCCAATAATCTTTTTAAAATGCAAATATCACATCAACACTTCCATTCTCGTCTCGTGGGAGCTGAAATCCAATTATGTAAAATAAATCTAGAGACTCAATATAGAGTGGAACACAGGCCAAGTCCATTTAAAAACAAGCTTATATGAGGTGCTTCGCATTAACGGTGCAGAGCAATGCGCATTGTGTACAGCCTGCTGACTGCATGTGTTCAAAGAACATTAATCACTTCGCGAGTCCATATCCGTCCGCGCAACACATG
The DNA here is from genome assembly GCF_023349555.1 of Cebidichthys violaceus. Lineage (NCBI taxonomy): Eukaryota > Metazoa > Chordata > Actinopteri > Perciformes > Stichaeidae > Cebidichthys > Cebidichthys violaceus. The sequence continues at coordinate 8,325,749 of NW_027176340.1, read as the reverse complement.
CAAGATACAGAGACACGTAATAACTGACGGCACACCTCCTGACTCAGCACAGTAATTGAAAACGCTGCATCAACCTGTTGGGTGGGGGTGGCGGTGGTGGGGTGGAGTTAAAACAAAGAACTGAACTTTGGCGACACACTCACGGTGCTGAAATTACGCGGCCCGCAGAGCTCTCCCTGGTACCGGCAGTACAGCAGCATCTCCTCCAGCTGGTGTCCCAGCCGGTCCAGCAGCTGCCTCATGGACGGCTGGGACTCCGCGGGAGGGGGCAGAAAGTGGTTGAAGTCCAGAATCCGGGACAGTGGGGACCAGGGCGGCTCGCCGCTCGCGCTCCCTCCTCCGTCCCCGAGAGGCGTGAGCGCCTCTCGCGCGGCGGGGGAGACCTGCCAGTTCCTCCCGAACAGCCCCAGCCACCTCCCCGCGCTGAATATGTCCGTCTTCTTCATGCGCCGCGGCAGCAGCAGGTTCTGGTTGCAGATGGTGACGGCGGGGAAGACGAGCCGCTTGGCGTACACCATGTGCGCCTTGCTGTACACGGGAGAGGAGAGCAGGTACCGCACTCGGTTCGAGGACCAGGTGAAGAGCAGAGCCAGGGCGGCCACGACAGCCAGGAGCCACGCGACCCTCCGCGGGTAGGAGCCGCTGAGGAAGATGTGCCTCAAGCCGTGCAGGGTGGTGTGCTTCAGGAAGAGCTTGCCGGCTTCGGCGAGGGAGCCCGGTCTCGGTTTCGATCCCGTTGAGTCGCACTGGCACATTTTGGAGAGGGGCTCTCGCGCGCGCTTTCCAACATCGGTGCCGCTGTGGTCAGAGTGAATGAGCCCAAACGCGCCTCTGCGCTCGCAGATGGCTGCTGTTTCTCAGAGACTTTGGGGAGAGAGGGAGAGAGGGAGAGAGAGAGAGGATGATAGAGAGAGAGGATGATAGAGAGAGGGAGAGAGAGAGAGAGGATGATAGAGAGAGAGAGGGAGAGAGAGGATGATAGAGATAGAGCGAGAGTGAGCTGCACTGAGCAGCAGCTTGTGGTGATGGGGGGGGGGGGGGGTATTTTGCTAGTCTCACGAGCTTCCTGGGTTTGATCGGGGAGGGGGTCTCCAGAATGATTTAGTGCCCGACTGTGCAGCAACAGGAGTCAAACGGATTATTTCATCAAGAATTACAAGCAGTTAGTCCCTGGAAATCGAAAGAAATGCTCCAGAGGGAATGGATTTAGTCAAAATCACACAGCCATACTGCGATTACACATCCTTTGTGTCTTCTGCCTCCCAATCTAGATCTTCACTTACCCCACCTCCAACAACACACACACACACACACACACACACACACACACACACACACACACACACACACACACTCTCTCTCTCTCTTTCCTCAGTGCTTGCTGAATGAAGTCATTGGCCTCAGTAGAACATTTGTCTTCCTTTTCAAGCCCGTCACACACACACACACACACACACACACACACACACACACACACACACACACACACAATGATAATCCCTCCTGGCTCACAATTTGTATTCTTCCTCAAAACTGAGCGCTGCATCATAGAGGACAACGCTGTGGAGACTGTAGTCTATTTCATTACTGTTCCACTAGTTGAATCTTAATTATTGCGGTTCAGAAAAAAACAAACCTTCACTGGGCGTTTTTGCATTTTGGCAACACTCCGGTTTTGGCAAACCGGTGGACAGTCCTCTCTGGCGTGTTTCGGGGAAAGATGTGAAATGTTCGGGGGGAAAAACAAAAGGTCAAGATGTTTCTGGTAAAATGCAAATCCTGTTGCACATCTCCCAAAGAGTCTAACTTAGATTTAATGGGTTTTATTTGACCCTGCGGTGCCACAGTTTGGCTGGGATGAGGGAAACCTGTTTCAACACACACTCCAACGTCATTATTGACTTCTCTCTCTCTCTCTCTCTCTCTGGTTAAGTGGTGGTTCATGCTTGGTTGGTCATCATCACACAGTGTTCCATTCCAGAGTAAAAGCTGGACAACATGCAGGCCTGATTCTCTCGGTCTGCTCCTACTTTTGAGCACGTACGTGTGTGTGTGTGTGTGTGTGTGTGTGTGTAGTTAACTGCGTAAATGGGGGAAAGAGGTGAGAAGAAAATGGTGTAAGTGAGTGAGAGGAGAAAGAGAGCACGAATGAGGAGAAATCTAATTTCTTGCAACATAGGTAATTGCTAAGATCTGGGAACATGGTGACATGTGACAAAAAAGAAGTCCTTCCAGCGGTCAGACCATCAGGCAGGTTTCTAAAAAAGCCAACTGTTGAGCCAGATTATCTGTATTTGAGGGTAACACTGACCATAACCAAAATGTAATAATCCCTCATTACACACTGAAAACTGTGCATGCATAACTACTAATATGGTAAATTAAATGTCAAAGGAGGTCTGAAAATGTTCGATGTCAAACCGTGACGGATGTTTAGAATCGGCAGCCTTTCACGATCGTCTTCTCTTTCTGAGAAGTTCGGCTGACGTGGGTTTATAACCAACCAGACAAAGAGGGCAACTGTTCCCGGCTTAAGACTCGGTCACACCAGCATTTAAAACGGCAACATTTCAATTAAATTCACTGTAATAGAATCACAGTGTTAAGTGGATTCAAATTCCCAGAATATCCACCACAAAGCACAATAATTAGGGCCTTAAGGTGGGTCCTGCTGTAGCACCAGATCATGAGGTCTTGAAGGGGGTCCCAGTGTTTTTGTGGTAATCAAATTACCACACAGCGCACCGGGGGGATCAGGTAGTCCTTCAGCATAGAGCCGAACACGTTACACAGAGAGAGAAGTCATCAGCTCAACTTTGCCCTGGGCTCCACTGGCAGGTTAATACAGCTGTGCCTGGTGGTCTGAACGCCTGGCCGCTGCTGTTTCTTGTTCCGAAAGGCTTCTTTTTTAGCAATGTTGCGAATTTGTAATGAAGTTATACTTTAATAGCTGTGTATATGTTTGTGTGTGGCAACTAAGGAATGTTTTAAGCCAAATTTATTCAGTGTACAAGTCCTTTTGGGAGTGTAACCAAGGCTAGGTTAAGAGAAGATCGTGGCTGTTATTATGTTTAAGTTAGGGGAAGATTGTGGTAAGGCAAACTATAATTGCAGGACTGCGAGCACTTCCTACTTTGGTGTAAGTCGTAGGGAAAGTGGACTTACCTCATCCACCCACAGACTACATGCTAGTGCACATAGAGTGTACATGACAGCAGAGTCAAGCACTGTTAACAGATGAGATCCTCTGCAGTTTAGTGTTTAATCTCGCCCCATGTTTCTGGATATAGCCTTCTTACTCATACTTTTCTCTCATGCCGGCGTTATACTGTAACACGCGTCATAACGTCCCCCTCCCCCGAGGACAATCAAGTCTTCTATTTGGGCGATTACTCATGTTCTAAACGGGCAAAGGCGTCACAGAGAACGGTTACTCAACTGTGGGCCCACGATGGCTTCACAGTGGGATACCAAAATTACATATTCAAGAGTTGTACCATGGAAATCAATATGTGCTGGATTGACTTGCAGCTGTGTGTCGCTGTGTGCCTGAGAACAGGAGTGTAAGAAAGTGAGTTTAAACATTTGGGACGTACAGTGATGATTTCAAACTTCCTGTTTCTTGGTGTGTCCGAATACACCAGAAATGGATCCTGCCGCTTTTGGCATTTAACGGCATTTGTTCAGCCCTGTTTCCCCCCTTAGCCAGCTCATCAACAGAGAGACATTTCGGAGGAGAGGCTCAGAGCAACAAGCTAATCCGTCAGGGTGAAGGGATAATGATGTACTGACTTGAGAAACACAATCCAACAGCAAGTGCAACAACAACAGAATAACAAATGCACGTTGCTATGAAACTGCGGTCGAAGAGTTTCACTAATGAACCCATTATGAAAGTAAACCAGGACATTTGTTAGGGGACCTCGGGGACGTATCTTAAGCCTTGTAATACCTACGCATCTGAAATGTGAATAAATATCCTGTTTGATTGACTGCTCCTTCAAAATAAACCATCACTAAAACAAATGGATATAAGGGGAGACACTGTTTCAAACTCATATTTCACAGATTCAATCAAGAGTAAATAGAAATAATAAAGAAATCCCATTAAAAAGAGCTGGTTCCTTGACCAGTGCTGGGAAGAAAAATGCAGACTTTGGCTAAAAGACTATTGATTTTTCAGTGCTGTGTATGCCTCCATAGCAGAGTCTTTAAAACGCCTGTTTACTTATTTCTTCAAAGAATAAAGATTTCAGGCATCAGAAAGCCGTTGCCTTGAAGGGAAATACACATATGGCAATACTATGATGATAGCCACCCCCAACCTCATTTCAGTGCGAATCCGTCTCTAGCAGAGTCATTTGAAAGACGTTATTGAGACGAATCCTTGAGTTGATAAACATAAAGCTGATGGGGACTTTCATTAACACACAGAGAGTGCTGGGTGAATTTATGGACACATTTCAAAAGTCCAGACTTGTCAGCATCGCCACAGTGAAACAAAAAAGGGATGTAATTACGAAAACATTCTCGGTCCACAAACGTCAGTATCCATTGCGTACTGAAGTCGTGAATTTCCATCACAGGCCATTAAACACCACAGGGAATTAGTTGCTTGATCGCTAGGAGCTAATGTGAATAAGAGTAATCAGTTGATGGCTATATTTTTTTTTCGGAGCGGATTTTTGCTTTGACAGTTCCTCTAAATGAGAAACAGACTTCAATTTCAATCAGTGAAGCAAGTGAAGCGGCGAATGCTTAAAAGCCAACTGAAGATGAATGTCACCGACGAGCACAGAAATGTAAAAGCTGCCACTTGACGTCACTTCCTATCAGTGACTTTAGCCTGCCAGCCAGGATTACACCTTTTTGCCACGCAGTGTGTGCCGTGCACAGGGCAACATGTCGTGCTGTATTTCTTTTCTTTTTTTTTCAGTATTTAAACTTGTGCTGCAAATTAAAGTTGAGAAATCATCACAGAGCTACCTGGTTCTGACCCTTACTGTATTTATGGATAAACACATGGGCTTTGTCTACATTTGTATGTATGTATTTAATTTTCTTTCTCTTTTCACTAGCCTCTCCTTTCTCTTTTTCCAAGGTCTCCAGCTTTACATTCACATGCTTGTGGTGTTTTCACGTTACGTGCCTGCGGATATGCTCATGGAAAGATATAATAGTTAAAGAAATAAACAGAGTCTGTGGATTGAAATTACAGCCTCCGAGATCACAAATCAACGAAAATGTGCATTTTTTACATTACTTCTTTATCTGAAAAAGGAAACATCGCGAAAACCCTCTCTGGTGTGCGAGGGCGCTGAGGGGTAAACAAACCTTGGGTCCACATCGCTCTGTGCATCTGACTGTGTGCACTGATGGCAGAGGGTTTGTTTGCGAGAGCTCTGGGTTGTTGAAGCACTCTGCAGTTAATCAAACTGTCATTCTGGGGTCGGGATATAGGGCGAGGACATGTGTAGAGTCAAACTACACGACACAAGGTGAGCAACAAGCTCTCCTCCCCGACCTCTCTCCTTCCCTGCTATCTGTTAAGTCTAGTTTCTGCCCCCGTCATTACCTCCCTTCTCTCTGTTTACCCTCTACGTTTACAGTACAAAGCCCTCCTGCCTGTTTTGCTAGGACAAAAACACATCACACTCCCCCTCCTTCTGCCAGTTCTCCGTTGTGTGTCTTAACATTTTATAAGCAGGACACCTTTGTTCACCACGCTGCCTCCCGCTTTCTTCCCCTCTCGTCTGTGATCTCTCGTATTCTCTCAGCGTCTCTCGGCTGATGTCGCCTCTTCGCCGTCTCCCGCTGGGAATGTTTGGCGCCAAAAGCATCCACAAGGGAGCAGGCACAGAGAGAGGGAGGGAGGGAGGGAGGTGGTGAGAGGACAGAGCAAAGGAAGAGAAGCGGGGCAGAGGCATGGGGAGCAGCAGCAGCAGTAGCAGCAGCAGCAGCGGTGAGGGTGTTGTTGCTGCGGGGGCTGACGGAGGAGCAGGTGGTGATTTACAGAAACAATGGAGGATGATTGTGTACATGATCTGCTGTAAGGGACAAGTGTCACAGAGGCCACTTTTCTGACAGCCCTGCAATCTGTTGGGCTATAAGGTTGAATTAAACACTGCAAGATGTACGAGATGAGACTCAGTGGAAGTATAGCTCAGGAGCTCACTGCAACAGTTTGAACACAGAGAGCTTCAGGCAGTGACACTGAGACAAAGCTGAATATTGTGTGACGGCACTCTCAGCATAAAAAGTATTAACAGACACATAGTGTCAGTGCTGTTAATATAAGTCCCCGGTTTTCAATTTGACTGCTCTGAACACGACATAGGCGAAGTGTGTGAATACGTAGAACATGCTTAACATTCTTCTATTGGCAAATACATGTCTCTGTTTCAGGTTCAACAAAACCTGTGAAGCTGTAAAGGGACACTCTTTACTCGTCACAAGGAGTACTGCGCAGCCTTGTTGCAATATGGGAAATGCAGTAACCAGCGTTTTTGAAGTTTGACCCATAATACGGATTAAAAGTCAGAATGTCTCAGCTGCTACTTCCTCGATTTTGACGGTTTTTGTTTGTAATTTGTCTAATGTGGGTCTCTCAACTTTATGGAAGTGCAACATTTTGGCTACAAAATTAACCAGAAATCAACACTTTTCCGTTTGTTGCTATGATTGCTATGGTTATTATTATATTTTAATTGACTTAAGACTTTAGTTTTTATCAGTCTAATTGTGATTTTTTTGTTTTTTGTCACTAATGTGTGATGTAAAACTACCTGTTCTCACTCCCAACGTGTAAAGCTTGGCCTGTTGCACTTGGCGTCTGATACCGATACGTAGAACATCAGCCTGAACGTATAAGACGTGGGTGAGCTTAGTCTAAAAAATACTGAAATTAGTGTTTTTAAAAGAGCCTTTAAAAGGCCATGCTGACCCATTTTACAGCGATTGTACATTAGAGAAGCTATAGTGAGCTGTAGGCACAGTGTGAAGCCTTTGAGCTGTTTTAAAACTAGCCTGTAAAGCACTGCCTTGGGAAACATATTGCTGCATTGAAACCCCTTAAAAAATAAACTACAGTCATATTACTGTAAATGAGCGCAAACCAGCTTCAGATCAGATGCTTAAACACCGTGAGTAGCTGGCATGTGGTAACAATCCATCGGACGCCAAGCTCTGTGAACTAAACATCACGGCGCTCTGGACAGGGAGGTCCCAAAAGCCTCCTTCCTTTTTTAATGCGGTGAAGTGGCAGCACCACCGCGTATGACGCATCAACGCATTCATCTGAAAATAGCTTCAGGTGCCTTACTGTATAAGTGTTGTGACTGAACGGCGCAGATTTATACTTGCAGCCCAAGGGCCAGTGCGAGTATCCCTGCCTGCACAAGGTGACGCAGCTAATTCATCCTGGCAGCATCATGACAGCTGGGCTGAGGAGAGTTTGGGAAAGGGGAAACGGTTCTGATGAATGACTTTCAGAGTACGCCCGCCAGCTATAGCAAACAGTCTCCCAGTACCCCACAGGCCTGATGCCTCCCATTTGCCGCTCAGGGAGAGATGAATGAATGGCCCTTTGTGAAATAAATGGTCCCTTTCTGCCTGACATTTACAAATGAATCCTTCTTGTAAAAAGTAAATCCATCCATTTGTTATATTAGTTGTGGAGGTGAGCTTGCTGTGCTGGCGCTCGAGATTGTGCGGTTGCCATATGAACACACAGCAGTGGTGATTTAAGAAATGTAGAAACGTGGCAGCGGCCAAGGCTATTTAGGAGGGGTCCAATTAAGCTTTATCACTCAAATAAACAGAAAAATAAAAAGCTATCAAGAGAACATTTATTGGTAAATATGATTAGCGAGATGAGTAGATTGATATCAATATCATATGTGAGTTAAAGACATACATACCGAGAAGACTAGGCCTGTCTGTTCTGTATGGTGGAGAAACAATGAGACTGTGACACTGTTCTTAAATGACCTCGCTCACATCTTTGGCGTTCCTCTGTCCTCCTTTCTTATTATCCAACAGCCGACATCTACCAATTTATCTGCCATATTCTAAGACAAGCTGATATATCAGACCGACGGATTATCAGCCGGGCTCTAATTCATAATTATCTTCTCATCTCACTTATGACAAACAAGCAAATTGATATAATTCCAAAAATGTTAAATTATCCTATTAATAACTTTAAATCAAGGACAGTAATGAGATCAAGTGGAAATCCACAGCCGACTGAAAGTTCATATCATTTATATCTGCTCTTCAAATCCAAAAGAGTGAAGAACTCTGGGAGCGGCTTTTCAAATATCAGGGGTAACGGCTTTGCCATTTACACATTCATGTGAGCCATGAGTAAAGACGGACAAACATACACAAACACCCCTGAAACAAAGTATGCATGCTTTCAAACCAAAAACCCAAAGAGCGACATCATGAACAAAGTTTCCCCCCTCTCTTTCTGCAGATATATATATATATATATATATATATATATATATATATACAATATATACAGTATATACTGTATCCTTTCAGTCCGGTTTATTTTAAATAAACGCCTCCACTCCCGGGGAGACAAGTTGTACCATAAAAGTCTTACCCTTTCAAAATACCATATTGAGTTTGCTTTAGATTTTTAATTCAACATAAGTCATTTCAAGAACTTCCTATTAATCCTATTAAGAACAGCCTACGATCACAGGCCTATCAGCTGCTGTTAACCAAAATAAAAAACACTGAAACAAAATACTTTGATTTCTTGCCTGCTATTTACGTATTTCCAAATTCAGTTCGTCCAGATTTTTTGTTTTGTTTTGCGCCAAATACGCGGGCAGCTTGTTAAACTACTGGCAAGAGGTGAGTGTGTGCAAGTGCGTATTGTGTGTTGCTCCTCATGTCAAGGGGATGTCAGAGATGCTGTGAAAGCGGGACTAACGAAGGCGGTCGATGGTAGTTCGACTGGCTGACCACTGACATGCACGCAGACACTGGTGTCCGCACACAGACAGACACACAGGAGAGTCAGGCCGCCATAAAGGATGAAACAGACAGTCCGAAGCCAACCGCACGGTGGGTTGCACGCAAATGGATCTTTCATTTCGGCGCGCAGCATAATGGGCCCTCTGGAGATGCATTCACTGAAAGCAGTATGATGGCGTCCATTTTTTATGTATATGTTGTGTACGCGTGTGCTTTGCACTTTGGGTGTGTAAGGTGCGCGTAGCCGAAACAGTCGCTAATTGCCGCCATGATTTATGTGCTTTTTGTCTCCCTAATAACTCCCAGTTGTTAGCTGCCTGAACACGGTTGTCCTGATATAAACCTGTGAGCAGAGAGGCGGGGGTCTGAATGGAGAGAGCACATCTCCCCGGTGATGTCTGTAAATCTTCCAGCGTATGCTACTTAGGCAAACGTTATTGGTGTTAAGATTTGCATCAGCTCTGCTTATTAGGTTGTGGCGCTTCAATAATATAATCAGCCCCTCCTGTAGTGTTGCCTAAAGGCACCAGCGCTGGACCCGTTGAGATTGACTCTGAGATGAAACAACAGCCACTCAATCAATAGACCTTCCACTAACATTAGCACAGGGCAGGTTTGTTTGAGGAGACCATTTATATCTAAGGCAGTTTGACACCGCTCTTACCACGAGCATCTCAACGTGACAGAGCAGATATGTGTTCAGAGTCTTAAAGAACTTAATGCTTTGAAGACGACAGTGTTTGCACCGCTGGTTAAAGTGATGAAACCTGTGATGTTATAGGGAGCCGCCCACTCTTCAACCGCAATTTTGAAACTGCATTTAAAGCATATATAGGTTCAGATTTGTATTGATCTATTTTGATAGAATACTTACATGATGTCCATACATTGAAAGAGTTACTGTAATCATTCCTCCTGTCCACACCAGGTGACCAGTTCTGAAAAGTGAAGCCAAATGCTGAAGAGAACTTGAACTTGCATTTTCTCTCCTGGCCATCAGCAGGGCCAGACTCCGGTCGCAAAAAGAAGTTTGATTGTATGGAAGTCGATGAGAAAATAACCCTGCTTCTCGCTTGAAGTTGTTAGCAAATTATGATCCCATTTAGGGTAAGATAGACAATAAGGCAGCGTTTGCTTTAGGGCGGTGCTACCTTGTGATTGACAGGTTGCTACCAGAGCTGTATATCTACATCCAGTCCAAATATGGTCAATTTCGATCACTGATGGCAACGAAAAAAATCAAGAAGGCAACGGCCAAAATGCCGAACTCGAGGCTTAAAAAACAACAGTTCACAAACCAGAGGGTGAACTAGGTCCACTTGTTATATTTTATGGTCCAAACTGGCTGTGAGAGAGATCTGTTTCTACTGAGACTACACTGTAAAAGACGGGGGACAAATTCAAGTCTTCTGACTCGGACTGTGTATTTTGTCCCCCATTTCTTACAGGAGATCTGAAAACGTGGAATTAAGAAAGAAAATCTGAATCGTATAATGAACTATATCATCATAAAAATCAAATGACTACATGTAATATGAAAGATGTTGCTCATAGTGCTGAACCCAAAGCAAATTATTATCCAACTATGCAGCTTCACGTACATCATTGTTTTGATTTACTGATATGACCCCACTAGGGTTGAAATGTTATCACTCATTTTCAAGGTGAAACTAAGTCGCCGTTGTTTGTCTGTAAGTGTGTTTTGGAGTTCTTCTCTAAAGAACTGGTGGCTTAGAAATCGATTTGTGCAGCTTTAACTTTGGCATGGATCCACGTAATCACTCAACAAATTTCCATTAAAGGGATGTTGCACCGTTACCGAGCAAGAGTCAACTACTGAAAGGCGTGTAATAAGAATTCATGGAGATGTTAACGCACACTCTATTAGAAAAAATGACTGATACTCTATCTTCTTGGGTCTCATTCTCTTGCAAACACACATATAAAGACACACACACACACACACAAACCCAAACGCACACATATCTAGGGAGAGGTAAGCGTCCTGCAGAGTGCACACTCGCTTGCCAAGGGAGTCCTGCTGACCAGGACGGATGCAGTCATCTGTGAAACTGCGGAGAGGAGAGGCAGCGAACACAAGTTCAGCCGCAAACACGTACCAGCCTTTAGCCAGCCTCCGGTACCCCCAGAGGCTGGCTAAAAAAATGGCCGTTTGCACATTCGTGCCTGCAAGAGCGCACTAAGCCAGAGTCCCTGTGCTCCTAAACTGGACAACATCTTCCTACTCACAGCTCCTTCTGAAAATCCATTCTGTCGTTTGGAGCCAAACGTTTCATTTCAGCTCTGATATTAAGTAGAGGGGAAGCATCCTGTAGGAAGCCATTAGGATCATCTCATCAGCCTAATTAGCTGCTAGTAAGTGGCCATTGGCCCCGTATAGGACACTCGCCATATGTCTTATTCATACGTAATTACTCCAACAAGACCGCAGTATCCCTCATTTTCACATCATTAGGGGTCATTTATCTTCGTCGCAGAGTAAAGTGAAAGTTTCATCCTTTAATTTATGCCACTTTAATAATTGATTACCGTTTGTGTTGTGAAGGGTTGGCCGATATTGAGGAGAGGTAAGGGTGTATCCGTATGATGCAAATGACCCTGGCTTTATATCGGATTGGGCTCATCTTAACAGGGAGTGAGTGCTGCCGCACCTCTTGTCACCAACCTCCACACAAGATTGATGAGAGATTTAATTAAAATGGCTGCATTTGAAAACACTGGTCCATCACTTGGATGGAGAGAGACAGAGCGAGCTGACAGAGTATCTCTGTGTCTCTCCTCCCGGACTGAAGTCGTCCGTGTACAGAAGAGGTGGAGGGAGGGAGCGAGAGATGGAGCGAGAGAGAGAGAAAGAGAGAGAGAGAGAGAGAGAGAGAGAGAGAGAGAATGAGCGAGGGATGCGTTGCTGCCAAGGCCGTCCACAGTGAACAAAGCTCAGCTTCGTGTTTGATTAGTTATATTCTTTTTTTTTTTGTAATCCCCACAACACACAAATAGAGTTTAATCCCCCAGGAAAACAGTTCTTTCAACAAAAATGAAATAAATATGCGACCACTGGCAGCAGCAGCTCTGCTTCTCCGTGAAGCTTTGACTGAGGAGGGGCCATCAGAGGGTCTGATGTTGTACTGTAGTGGGAATCAAAGGGTTTCCTTTAGAGGTGGGATTAACTATATTTCTGAGCGATTTTTTTTGTAAACAGAAAGAAAAAGAATAACAGCATGCAGCATCTCTGCGCCAAGAACTACATGAAAGCCGCTTTCGGTCTTTAAATAATTGTAAAACACTGCCCCCTTGTGATCACTGTTTGATATGAGTTCATGCCAGCAAAAAGTGGAATTACACATTCTGGCAAGCAAAATGAATCGCTGGAAAGCCTTGAAAACAAAGCAGAAAGAAGATGAGTATCAGGGGTACCAATTTCACTAATTAGATCATCGGGTGGTTTTAAATGGAGATTAAGAGAGAGAAGCATTTCTCTTATGATTAGATATAATGGTATGTAATTTAAGAGAACGCAATATATATATATATATATATATATATATATATATATATATATATATTTAAGCTCTGCGCTTATGATGTTATGATGAACTGTAACTGTGATGGAATAGCTATATGAAAGAGAGCACCTCTGAACTTCTGATATGAATAAAATCTGAATAATGGGCAAAGAAGATGAGAGAAAGTCACAGACAGGTATCTGAATTTCCGTGTTAAATATTTAATGGCCCTGTGCAGTCACCACTCAAGAGCCCGTCATGACCACCTAACAACCGAGGTGGTCATGACGGGCTCACTCAAACTCGTTGGGTTCGCTCACACCGGGTCAGGATGCATCCGTGTTGTTGTGCTAGCGTCGCCTGATGGATCCGAACCTCCAACCAGCTAATGGAACGGCACAAATCAAACACAGATCAAGGAAAATAACATAAATCACAAAATGACTACGTATTACAAACGAAGGCACAAAAATCAATTTCAATTTAAAGGAGTGACAGTTTAATTAGGCTAATTGCACAAGGTGCAGAGTAACTGTTGCGTTGCTTCACACACTCAGACACCGGCGGTGCCACATCCAGTCAGTCTTTGCTCTTTGTTGGTGGAACACACATTATGATCTTTTCTTTTTTTCCCGAGGGATAATTTATATAATAATTTACTAACATCTAATTCATCACGGCATATGCTCGAAGATAATTACATTACACTCTCCCTGATACAATCTCTTCCCAATGGCTGCTTAAAAGAAGTGCTGAACCAGAACGAGGATTTACAGCTCGGAGCCAGATGGCGAGGCCAGCGCTGGCATTTGATTTTCTTTTTTCTCTGAAAATATTCCCCTCGCAGGCTGGTCTTGCCTATCTGTCTTTCTGTTAGAGCCCGAGCCCACATAGACTGATGCTCTTGAGGAGAAAGGAGAAGGGCGTAACCGGAGCCACTGGCTGATACTGTTGACAATGCTGAGGTTAGCGGAAAGGCAAGCTGTAGCCAACGGGGCTGTCTGTGGAGCAGGAAGCCGGGATTTGGATCACTGCTCCGAGTGGGGGGCTCAGATTCTGCTCTGGGACAGAATTCTCTGCAACATGAACCGTCGGTCTGCAGGGCCTTCACTTCACTATTGACCCCGGCCCGGAGCCAGAGCTCATCGCAGTGTGCGAGCAAACACACACACAGACAGACAGACTTTCTCATGACCAAACAGCAGGCAGACAGAGACGATCGAGACAGAGAGAGATGGAATGGACAGAAAGCCCCAGAGACTGAGAGAGACAGAAAGCAATCAATCAGCTCACTTCCCTCTCACTGCCCCTCCTCAATACTCCATCAATGGAGTCCGAGGGGCCTTTAGTGGCTCTTTAGCAGATATAATAAGGCACTAGCAGGAGTCCAGTGTTGACCGCTTTGGGACCAGTGCTGCTGCCAATTGCCACATTACGAGAAATAAATACACTTTATTGATTTGCTGTTCAGAAGAAAAGTATGACAGAAATAAATAATGCATGCTGTTAAGTGAGTCTGTCTGCTCTGTGGAATAGAAGTCCCTTCAACTTGTGTTCTCTCTAACAGCCATCAGGGGGCGACTCCTCTGGTTGCAAAAAGAAGTCTAATTGTAAAGAAGTTTCTTAGAAAATGACCCGATTTCTCTCTTGATTTATTACCTCAGTAAACATTGTAAACATGAGTTTATGGTCTCAAGTCGTCTTCAGTACAGCATGATGTTCATTTAGTAAATGATGGTCCATTTAAAGTCAAATAGACCATAAAGCAGGGTGTGCTTTAGGGCGGGGCTACCTTGTGATTGACTCACTACCACTACTACCGTTGTCCGGTCTGGAAGTTGTCTTTCACAGTGTTAATTGTAACATTTTAGTCGCATAGAAAAATGTCTTATTCAGTGTTTGGTTGTACTTAGGTCAACTCTATCGTCATTTCTGGTTCCAAAAAAACAAGATTGGCGAACTCGAGGCTTCACAACTGTAGTGCATGAACCAATGTTACGGTGACTACGTCCATCTCTTATACACTGTCTATGATGTAAGACTGTCCTACATGCCAGAAGCACATCTAACTTGTTAGTGATTGTGCTACTCCCTCTTTTTGCCTAATCTTGCCTCATTTGTTTTCTCTTTAACTGTCAACTGCTTTTTTTTTTGCTGTACAGTTTTCCTCCAGCTTACCTTATGCGTCTACTTCAGTTTGTGACTTCCCAGAATGCCCTTTGACAACTCCCAGGAAATGCGCTGACTCGTATTGCTTTTAATCAAAAAGGGGCTTAGCTAATATGCTAAGCTGGTTAACACTCTCCTGAACACTGAGATGTATCGACAACTACAAAATAAAACATACTGTGTGGTTGCATTACATCAGCCTACTGCAGCCTTCAAAGAGTCCCGTCATCTTTGATTCTGAAATGTAACACCACACATGATATACACCACGTTAACGTCGCTGAAAAATATCCCAGCAGATTATTGCATTATCAAAATAAATCTTGTTATCTGCAAAGATAAAACAAAAAATACTCTTCATATCACCAAACAACACAATGCGCGCAGAAAGACGTCACAAATAGCTGTTTCTAAGCAGCGGGGAATTGCCTCAAAGGGGACGTTTTCCTTAAATGACTCGTTATAAAATCTGTTCTTGAACAGAACAACACAGAACACATTTCAAATTTGCTCTGAAGCTGGGCAACAAAACAGTGAGAAAGCATAATTTTTATATTCCCTGCATGGGCGTGCATGAGCTGGAGGAAAAATCAATGATTATATTAGTGGGAGGCTGCAATGCAGGAAGGTTCAACTTCAAGTTAGACAAGTTCTTTAATTAGTCCCATTAGACCTGACAAAGAAATAATTACTTGTCACTCGTGTTGGTCAGGTCTTTAACCTTAATGCAATAACAGCGACACCTAAACCAGCAGGCACGCACACACCATTTCAGCAATGATATACAAAGACTCCCATGGCACCAGCCATGTATGAATGACACGTAAGAAACGGGGAACAACAATGTTGCACAACACATTCCATCAACACTCTCCTGTTGTATTTATTCACGACGGACTGCTTGAAGATAATCGGGTTTAAAAGGACACCGTTATGCAAGAATCTGCCTCGGCTTCCTTAAGGTGTGCAAAAATAATAATGTGATCTAAAGAGCACTCCATCTCCATCTGATTCAAAGTAAGATGTAATGACAGCAGGAAGGAGCTTTTGAGCAGCACCATGGCAGTCACGTCTGTCATTGAATAAAGCCTGGTCACTGACTCCCTCTCATGGTAATAAAACGGCAGACTGCACTGCAGTCACAGCGCCTTGTCTTTTAACAATCATATCAACAGAGGATGACGGCTGGCCCTATTTCACCTCAAGGACATTGGCCATACACCCCATTTCATTTCCATCTGTGATACTGATTGCCCGACCAGGACATTTTTCAATTTTTGCTTGGGTAAGATCAGAATAAAAATATGTAGAGTAAGAGCTCTAGTCTGCTGTCAAAGCAACATTTTGCTCTCTTTTAGGAATGCAATGAAATCCTGATGCCTTTTTGTACCAAGTGCCAACATATACAGTGCATGGCCTCACAGTGACGGTAAACTGTCAGAGATTGTGTTCAATTTCTTTGAAGCCAAAAATACCAGTGCTACTACTATTATGGAGACTCTATTTTCAATCTTCATATTCTTCACTGCAGCAATGAGTCTATTTCACTGCAGGATCATTAATTTCATCCTGCTTGCACACACTGAACTGAGATAAAAAAAAATACTCATTTTAATTATTTTCCCTTGCACTTGAAGAGTTCACACCTCCATATATTCCAAATTCATGACTTTCATTTCACTTTCCCCAAACTCACAGTCCTGCGTTTTGGTTGACGGGATGCAGCCATGTACAGCTTTCTACTTCAGAAGCTCCCAGCCCCAAAATGTCAGCGCTGCTTTCTGTGTTGACACTGTCAAGTTTTGAATAAAAGAAATTAAAAGAATCCCCTGTTGAGACAGACCTTTTTGTTTAATGCCTTGTCACTCTGCTTTGCTCTGCCTTCCTCGTGACAGATGTTAGACTGTAAATGAGTTCATGACAACATCTTAGAGTAAGTACATGTATAGTTTTGTGTTTCATAACACTTATTTTAACTCATAAAACATGTCTCTTAAAAAAATTGCTTTGGCTGAAAGTACTTATTATTTTCATCAAGATTAATCGATTAATCATATATTTTATAAACTCAGAAAACAGTGAAAAATTCGCATCACAATTTCTTAGAGCCCAAGTTAGATATTCAAATTCCTTTCTTTGTCCTACCAAAAATAAAAAAAATATTAGATTTACTATCAATTTAGACAAAAAAACCCCCAAGAAATAATGACATTTAACCCACAACGAGTGATTTTTTTGGCATTTTGGTATAAATATCACAAAAATGATTGACAATTATCAAAAACGTTGAGATTTACTTGCTCTGTCAATCAACTAATCAATATGCGACTTCTCCTTTAGGTGCTAGAATCACTTGTAACTACAACTTTCACTAATGCTATAACAATTTTACAACAACTAAAACAGCATGATAGAAATAATTGAAGTGTAGCTCAACAAAGGCATCTTGTCATCTAGTTAGTCTAAATGGGAATAGCGTGTCATGTACAGGCTTTTACACACTGATGTAATTGCAGCTCATGTAACTTTAATGGATCCATTAGCAGTCGGTGCATACCTGTGCAAAGGTCAAGGGAAATCAATAGACCAATAACTGGATCTGGTCAACACTTCTTGGTAATTCAGTGTAATTCAGTATTCCGCTTGTGTGCTGACCGATATGCACACTCAAGGGAACACAGGGCAGCCGCTACAAAACCAAATACACCCCAAAAAATCAGGGAAAGTGTGTCCAACGAGAGGCTGTCCTGAAGTTTCTTAAATTGAGTTAAAGCAGTTTAACTCAATAGCAGCTGTATACCAAGTTTGCCACTTTAAGTAATGGGACCTGCTTTTATTATGTCTGCTCTTTTATTTATTTACAATAGAGTTTCATTGAAGCAGACACGCTGACTTACAAAAACATTGATATTTACAGCAGAGACTTGGGATTGTGAGTCACTGAATTACCGCACAGCTGTAAATAAACAGTTTCTCCTATATCAGGGATTAAGTCAGTGAGGACGACTATCCTTGCATTACAGTTTAGTTTTTAGTATTGGATTTTATTGGACGTCCTTATTTAACCCCAATCAACCCAAAAAGAAGATTCTTCTTGATCCAGCAGCCTCAGCTATATATTCCTTGAGGCGACGTTCCAATTTTGGATCCCCATATGGAATATCACCAATCAATCAAAACCATCAAGTCTACGAGACGCATGTAAAAGACCTCCAGCTCAACTCGCACTGATGATTTCCAATTTATAGTCTGCTGGTTCCCAGACGGATCAAACATTTGAAAGTATTTTGCAGCGGGGTCCCGGTGTGACCTACCTCTCTGAAGTTCTCGGGGCCACAGTCTATGCCTCTGAAGTTACACTCCAGCAGCATGTCCTCCATGCGGTGTCGGGTGCGGTTGTAGAACTCGTCCAGGCTGAAGCGAGAGCCCGGCTGGCGGTCCGGCTCCGGGGCGAGCGGGAACCCCGGTGCCATGCCTTCCTCGAAGCCCAGCAGAGGGCCCATGAAAATCAGGTCGCTGTAGCTCATCTGAGACTTCCGAACATAGTTGTAGTTACACATGGTGACAGCCGGAAAGGTCATGTTGTTGGCCACATTTTCGTCCAGCATGGTGATGTAATCATATTGGTAGTAGTATATGATCCTGTCGACCACCTGGAGCAAGAAAGCGGACAGGGCCAAGGTGAAGACCACCGCCCACAAACCCTGGCGGATGCCGAACTTCTTGCCCTCCACAAACACGTGGTTGGCGCCGTGGAGCGAGCAACCGTCGAAGAAAGCGGCGAGGTTGTCCACCTCCTCGAGGCTGTCCTCCTCGTCATTGTAATCGTCCACCTGGCCGTCCAGGTAGTCCTGCGAGTCCCCATCACCGTAACTCTTCTTCACCCGCTTGTAGTGGTCGTCGAAACCGTCGTGGCCGTACCCTCTGCCGGGCTCGTCGTCGGCAGAGAAGGAGATGGTGCACATGATCCGGACCGGCATGGTGGCAGGATCAATAAGGTATTAACGCCTTAGGAATAAGATAATCAGTCCAAGATCCGCGAAGCAGTGAAATCTGGCAAATCTGTCTACTGACACAAAACCATCAGGTGAAATAACCCTGGCATCAAGCAATTAGACAACAACAAACGCCTACAGAGTGTTACTTCTGTCACAAACTTGGTCGGTCCTTTAAAGTCAAGGTCAAAATACTGACTCAATCAACCACACACTGCACCAAAAGTCAAAACATCATCTGAAGCACAAGCTGAAAAGAGCCAGACAACTCCAGTCGCTGCCATTCACGTCTACTTTGAGTTCAACTGAGATGCCTTGTCTGGGTTTGTCCTTGTGTCCCGGTGCAGATCCATCCCGTAGAGCAGTTTTGAAAGGGAGAAGAAGAAGAAGTAGAAGAAGAAGAAAAGGAGGAGGAGGAGAAGGAGGAGGAGGGGAAAGAAGGTGAGGCCGTGAGGAGTATAGGACACAGAATACTCCCACAGGGCCCAGCCACAGGTCACCGTGCCGGGGCAGAGTTTCACCATTTACAGGAAAAAGAAAAAAGAAAAGAAAAGGAGGCTTGATGCAGTGGGAGAGAGAACGTGTAAGAGACTATGTACGGTAGCGAAAGCACAAAATGGGCTGTTATTTCTGCTGATTTTATTGTTCCTGTGCCTGACCCCCCCCACCCCCCCACAAAAAATGATCTCAGCACAGTTGTGTAATCAAATGCAAATAATACTTAGGTGTTATTGAAATGACTACAGATGAGCAATTGGAGAAGAGTCACACACTGGAAATGTACAACACAACCGCGCATGCAATGGTTTCATTGGAAGATGTGCTCTGACGATGGATGTTAAAGCATAGCAACAAATAAGAGGTGTTGTTTTAGAAGATTCAGGGAGAGGAAGCAATAAGTTCATGTGCGATGCCTAATCAAAAAAAAAGAAGCTATTACAGAGCAACCGCCAAGGAGAGAAGTCAAGGAATTTAATTAAGACTTCCATTTGCTCATTGTTATTTTCAATCTATCGGTTCATTTTACCGACAGATATCCACATGGCTGCGAGCAGGTCTGTGGAAAGCAGATTAAATTCAAGCAAATATGTACAAGTAGTGTGGGGGGGGGGGGCATCTGAACTGGATCCTTTCATTATTGAATATGGAGTTAAATGCAGATTCCCAGAGGTGGTGTTGGTTGTTATATGAAAAGGAAATGTAAGAGACCGATCCCTCTGTATCGATCCACCTCCATTAGACTGAGATCATTTTCAGAAACATGATGGTGGTCGAAGATGAAACATTAGACGCGTTTAGGGAGATGACGGCACTCTTTACAATAAAAAAAACACACAACAGCTAATGATACCACGGGACACCTCTGAGGAGCAGCTACATTAAACCTGTAAAACACATTACCCAAACCGATCCGTTGGGTTGAGCTTTTAAACCACAACGACCCGTCGGCGTGTTTTCATCGTGGGCGGGGAGGGGGGGCTCTAATATCAAGTGAGAGGGTGAGAAAGGTAGCAGACTTGGTCAATATGTACTTAACTGCAGCTGTGAAGATTGTCCATCGAAGGAGAAAAATGCTGACGATAAGAGAGCAAAAAAAGACTTGTGGCTTGGCCTTGATCCGGGATGTTTGAGTCTGCGCCTGATAGCCTCTGCTTCTTGAATATGTATTAGTGATCAGTAGATAGCCTCCGACATCGAGCCTGAACTAACAAGAAGGGTCACAGAGCTCCCTCAGCTGCAGTCCCTTAGCCTTCTGATGGCTACTACTGAATATTCACATGCGCTAACAACTTGCATTTGGCACAAGGTGGCAAGTTGTGAAACTGCTGTGGAGGAAATCGCAGTAGAACAGTGCAGTGACCCTCGGAACAAAGTCAGATGATTAGGTTCATGCACTTGGTGCCAAAATATCTTAATTACGTTGTCATTGTAGATTTATCGACGCTCACAGGGTTGCAATAAATCCGTGTTTGTTTTGGCAACTGTGTTCGTCTCCAGAGAGATAAATCCAAACGCAAACACGACTGTCTTGCTCCATTCTTTCCCCATTTATCTTTTCTTTTGCGTCTTTTCATCCTTCCCTTGTCATTACTCAATGCTTTGAAAGCCATGTTCACTGCGCCTCATTATGCACACTGGTGTCCCCACTAGGGGGCAGCAGCAACACATCTAATCCTGCAGTCTTTCCTCAGGGCTGAAACTGCCATGACGAAGCATTAGAGGACTTTAAAGGCAACCCATCAAGAGTGAAGATGCCAACTGTAATACAAAAGTGCTTTCTCTCTGTCTTATGTATGTTACACTAGCTATTATTATATAAATGTGTCAAGCGCATTCAAATCGTTTCTTTCGTAACAAGAGGTTTGGATCTTAACGAAGGACTTGCCACCAGAATTACACTTAATAAACTGTAGAAAAAGGGGGAGAAATTACAGACAATGACACAGTTGTTGATTTTGTAGACCCACACATGTTAGCTTTGCAAACTGTTGTGAAAACCCATTTCATCGTAACACATTTTAGAACCAGAAATGTGACTTCACTCCCTTAAAATTTGCCTGACTGAATTAAACAGCACTTAAAGTACATTAAATCATCCTAAAAGGCAGCGGCCTGTAGAGACTTAAGTATCTGACCATTAACTACTCCCACAGTCAAATCCAGCTGGGAGCCTTTGTTGTGTGTTGTTCCCATCTCTGCCCCCCCCCCCCGCCACAGGAAAAACATCATCCTGAGAAAAATCTTGTTTCTCTCCACGGACGAACCCTGACCTCACAGTGAAAACAGGAACTAATAAAACAATATGGCAATGTTTCGAGCGTACATTTTCAAATCAGGTCAAAAGGTGGCAGTGTTGTGACGCGAGCGTCCGAGGTCACGGCTGCAGCACACACACACACACACACACATACACACACACACACACACACACACACACACACACACACACACACACACACCTCGGGCTGGGATTTCAACAAGGCCACGCATTTCGCCATGGTCAGAGTGAGAGGAGCGCAGGGCAGATGAGAGGAGAGGTTTAACGCTCCCTTTCAAGTCTCTCTTTCCAGCTCCGCTTACAGCTAGGATCGACCTGGCGTTGCCATGGATACATCCTGGCCGTCAGCGAGAGAGGATGCACAAAGCCCATTACTCAGAACACGCATATAGTCCACACACACACACAAACACACACGGACACAAACACACACATTTAGGTACACACACACAGACAAACAGACACACTCAAAAAGAAAAAACAAACATGGACACATGACAGTCTGTGTAGCTTTCACACACACACACACACACACACACACACACACACACACACACACACACACACACACACACAATGAACGGACGCTGACTTGCTTTCACATGATATATGCGTGCCTCATAAACCTGATTTGACTCAGGATTTGAAGTGAGAGCGGAGAGAGTCACGATGACAACATGAAGATATCACAAGGAAGAGCCGGGACACTGAGGGGATGATATTACTTTCTTAGAGGCATGGTTCAATCAATAGTCTAGCATTCGTATTCTTCGGTTATTGTGGTATTCAGTGGATTTCGGCCTGCGCATGAAAAACAAAGAGCAAGAAAACAAGCGCCGAGCTCGGCCCATTCCCAAAAGATGCTGTGGTAGAATGAGGCAGAGGCCAAAGGCAACGATGCTGTTCTCCAAAACACAATATTGTGTCCACACCTTTCAACAGGGGCCACTGTTATCTGATACACACAGTGTTGTGCGCAGAAGCTTCCCTGCTGGGAGAAAATAATACGGAGAGAACAATGACCTATTTTTTTTAAGTGAGTTGTTGTTGCCAAACAACACATTTCTCATTTAAAGGAGTGCGGAGGTGATGCACAACTTCATGACTTGTCCTACAATACATGTGATAAGAACACCAGTTTTGTGATGACACACAGAGCAGAGACGGGGAACCTCCGGTTATGAATGTGAAGCCAATGCGGAAGTATCTTAAACGTGCATTATCTCTACTGGCCAGCAAGGGGTGACTCCTCTGGTCGCTAAAAGAAGTCAGATTGTATAGAAGCCAGACCAGCTCCTTTAAACGCGACCTTGTCTTTTAGCTATGATGAAATGAAAGATTTAAACTGGCCGATTAAGTTGGGCTCACAGTTATGTGTGTCGGCTAGTAAGCTTTCGTCAGAGGTATAATGGTCAGGTGCTGCTTTTCAGTGCTGTGTGAATTGGTTATGCATTCAGAATGACGGCTTCTATGGATGAAGACCAGCCTCGGCCTCACATAACATCAAGTGTTTGAAAGGAGGTTGAGCATCAGTAAATGATGACTTGCCTGTCAAAACATTTTTGAAAAAGTTTTCCTCGAGCCCAAGGTTAAAGTCCTGGTTTTGTTCAAACAACTTACCATCATGAAAGACAAAGAAAAGTGGAAAACCATCACATTTGAGAGGCTGGAACCAGTGATGTTTTTGTAATTTGACATGACAAAATTACTTGACGGGTTATTTGATTGGTTGGCGATTCATTTTCAGTCAAAATTGCAGCTTTAGACAAATGTTTTTTTGTCACTTGACTAAGACGAGAACTAATGCCTCATTGCATTGCATGGCTGACCTTGACTCCCTTTTGGTACCAGGTCCTTTCCTCAATTTCGTTCTCTACTGCCGAAACTGCCGTGACATCATCTTCAGCGCGACACTCTAGCAACCAAACAGAGGAACATCTGCACGTAGTGAATTGCATGCCGTAGTTTTGAAAAAATTGCTGGTTTGTGTAGGACCTCAACAATTATCTCTGACCAATCAGTGGTTTGCAGTGTTTTGAACTCCACCTTTTATTATCGTCTCAGCTCACATAGAACCGAGGTGGTACCAAAAAAAGTACCAGGTACCATCCACAACCAAGAAAGAGCGAGTCGAGTTGAGTATAGCTGTGCTGTGCCATGCGGTGGACATGGGATACACAATTTGCTCACTACTTGTGGCGTTCTATTGGCCCAGCTGACTAAGCACATCATAAAACTACAACGTCAAAAGTTTAAACCCAGCCCAGAACTGCCTGTTTAACTCCCATTATCTACCAATTTGTTCAGTTTTTCTCATCTTTAAGCAATTATCTAAACTAGAATTAAAGTTTTCCATGGTCATCACTGCCTGTTTAACACTGCAGAGCAGATCTTGCTTTCGACACACTGACGTTGCCGAGCAAAGCCTTCCCTTCCACACTTCTTTCCCCACGTTTCTGCCCACCTTCACCCACTGCAGGGCCCGGGCTCAGACAATGCAGCAACGGGGCCATCAGCGGGCGCTGCTCAGTGGGCAGTGGAGTCGGGTCTTGAGAGGGATTTTCATTGTGATGCAGGCTGAAGTCAAAGACAAATATTCATACGAGGGCGAGCTACAGGCAGAGCACGAGAGCGCTGCATCTCAAACTGCGCCGATATTTATGACATGCCTTGAAATCCACACTACGTAGCGATGGGAATCTAATGGCCTCAAGTGCTTTTAGTGCAAATAAAATAAAATAAACAAGACTAACGTGAAACAGAGACAGAGCGATGGTGTTAAGGCTAGTACAATTTGACACGGCATTGAAGCTGGAGACAGATGCCAGATTGGGATTCATAGCAGAGGACGACAGATGAAATCAATGGAGATGTCGTGTCTCCTTTTTTGAAATCATTGCAATCCATTGAAATGCCAGCCTGTTCGGATCAGTCAGGACCTTCAGAGCCTCCTCCTCTCAAAGGGGCTCTGATTGACATGTCAAACGTGAACAGAGCTGAGGTCAGAGGGCCACGATAGCCGCTCTTTGATTGGCTCCACATCCTGCAGCATTACACAGCGGCGCCGGCTCCCCCTCCGAGCGTGATCATCACTCGGTGCAACCCATTACCTCCACGGTGAGGTCTCCACTGTCTCCATCTCACCTATTTGAAATCAGCCTGTGCCCGTTCCGTCTCTGTTTGATTCACTCCGACTTTATCTCTCTCAATTTCTCCCCGCTCTCTGCCTTTCGCTTCCCCTCCCTCTCTATCTCTATTACCAAGATGAGCACCGGTGGGGGCAGCAGGCTGCCTTTTAACACAAGAGCCGAGAGGGACACAGTTATCAAGCTGAATGGTTTAAATATGTCACACGGTGGCATTTTCATAAAGCCAATTCATAAGGGCAGGCCCGGAGTCACACAGCTCGGGGATCTCAACACTAATATCAGCGAATGCTACGTCTGTATTCAGCACCTCCATCTGCATCGCTTCATACATACCAATAAACGCTAGGCGAGCTCCCTCGATACGCACGCAGTCACTAAACTCTTTAAATAGACAATGAGGCTTGTTTTTTTTTGCAGGTTTTAACAGTCATCTGGCGTACCTATTATAATACATGGACATGCTGAGGCTGTGTTTTGAAACGTCCAGAGTCTTTACTGGGGCTCAGACATAATGTGTTTTTGTCTGTGTCTTGTCATTATTTCTGTCTGAAACCCATGCAAATAACAAACAGGAATTACGTGAGAATCACCACATTCGCTGTATTGCACCCTTTTCCCAGGTGTATTTTCTTCTATTTTTTTGTTTTTCAAAGTCTGTCAAAAATGATGTTATATGTTCAGCAAGAAATTCTGATCTCAGTGAATCATTTCACTCGCTTCGAGTGTTGAATGTTATCAGCATTATTAGCCTCACAGATTCGGGTTGGAAGAGGATTTTGTGCAATCAAATAGTAAAAATGTACTTATTTTACCTTTTTGTTACATAACTTAAATACTTATACTTACTTTAACTCAAACCACAATCTCTTCCTAAACCTTGCTATGTAGTTTTGTTGCCTAAAAATAAAGTTGTTAACGTTACGTTTCACTGAAACAGCGTGGTGGGTGCAGATTGTCCTGTCTGAAGCATTAGTGTGGTAGTTAGAACCACTGATGATGCCCATTAAATTGGCTGATAACATTCACAATGGAGGATCTTTTTCACTGTGGTTGCAGAACAAATACCATTCATTTTGCACTGTTCTAAAATAAGTTGCTCAAAACTCAGCGTGGATTGTGACTCAACTTCCTCTCTAGTCGCACAGCAGGAGCACTCTGGTTTTCTTAAGATTCAAAGGATGTGGAACTGACTGAAGCTCTCAAAAAGTAGCAGGGAGTTAGCAGGCAGGACACGTTTTTTTCTCTCAAATTTAAATTCTGCAAAGCTTCACACAAAGAATGTTTTACTAATGAATTAGTAAGGGAAATTAACTTTGTAACAGATAAATCAAATTGATTACATACATTTCAATGTTTTAAGTCATGACAGTCGTGTAAAGAGTAACATTGTATAAGCATCTGCCACAGTTTACGGGTCGGTGATGACATCATGGGGCTTCCTAACTCCAGCTGGATACCTTGATCTCATGATTTCATAGTGAAACTGAATGTCTGGGCTCTAATTAGTTGAAGCATCGAGTGGTGACAGTCCATAGTTGAGTAGATCTCCTGTTTTCTTTGGAATCTGCACAATGATGACAGCCCTGCAGGTGGTGCAGGACTTTTATGAATCTTGCTGAAATGTTGCACATGAAGTCCCGAAAATATGAAGTTTTAGTCATAAAAAAAAAATTCAAGAGTAATGGCACGCCTAAATGTGATGTTAAGCTATAAACTAAATAATATGTGCTGTGATGAAACACATCAATGCTGCTGTTAAAATTGACACTCACTAAATTCACACTCATGGTTAAAAATGGCTACTGTTTTGAATTAGTCCAAATATTGCAAGGCCAATTATGAGACTATAATCACAGCACAGCACAAGCTGTTCTCTTCTATCTGTGTACTGGAAAATGAATGTGCTAAAAAGCTAAACTTTATTTTCAAAGCACATTTCATTCCAGGTGGAGGCACAATTTGCTGCACAACGCGTGAGCTATACCATTGACATTGCAGCCACAAACACTGTGTGGATAGTGTAAATTTTAAAACCTTAGACATAAGTTATATAATATATGTCAGTGAAGACCATTAAGATGGAGGAATATAAATTAAAATAATAAAGATCAGCAACTCATTAGTAAGAATTAACAAGACATGTGAATTAAAACCAGTTAGAATAAAATTAAATCAAATAATAACTAAGTTGACTGATAAAAAACAAAAACATTTGTAAAAACCAATAAATGAAGTATGAATTCAATAAAACTAAATAAAGATTAAGACTGGCAAACCAGACAGTTGAAGGCGCAGCTGCAAAGGAATGTTTTCAGACTCATTTTAAAGGACGACAGTGTTGGAGCCCTTAACATGATTGGGTATGCTGCTCTAGCGGCTTGGAGCATAAAAGCTACCAGTTTCACCAATTCTTGCCCATTATGTGTATTTTATTCTGTCCTACAGTCACTCACACAGATGCTCAAACACACACGGCCATGTTGACAACGACTCCATCACTGCCACGAAATGTACGGGACGCTTTCAGGTGGCAAACAAACCTTTGTGTCCCACCACCACTCCTCGACAGGTGACGGACAGTCAGCCGAGGCCAGATTCATCACAGACAAACACACATGAAGGTCTGAGCGACAGCACCCGGTGCATCTCGGCTTCGCCATTCAGCGGCGCTACCTCCAACGACCCCTCAGGGGAGAAGGGGGAAGGGAGGGCGGTAGAGGTAGAGAGAGAGGGTGGAAGAGGGAGTGAAGAAGGTGTGGTATAAAAAAGACTAGAGGGAACAAAAAGAGGAGGGGGGGGCCAGATGCTCGCGCTCAGATCTATTTGTCATGTCAGATAATATGACAAGCGCTTCAAGGGGGAGTTTATAACGAGATTATTGAGAGTACCTCGATTTATTTGCAGGACTAAGAGAGCCAAGACTCACAGGGGGGGCCTGACGTGCTCATCACTTTTTAAAACCAGATTAGATTTTGTTCATTTGCTTATGGGATTATCTTGTATCTTCGAGTAAAACTCAAAATTTGTCAGGGACGTGGATAGTTTAGATAATTGGGGAAGCGTCAGCCTCGGCTGTTGATCTTGCCAATTTTACTGAGAAGACTGCTTTAACAACCTCCGTCATGACGGATTGCATAATGCAATAATGCATGCTCTCAGTCCTCTTGCTCAGTGTTTCCCAAAGTTTTTTATTTTTTTCTGGAGACTCACTTTGTGACAAAAGACAAACTATCGTGGCCCAATTTTTTAAAAAAGGGCCTAATCGACTGTACATATCGTGAGAAGAGCAGATTTGTGCGTAAATGAACGCTCTGACAATTTCTCCTGACATTTCTTTATCACCTTAAATTATCTTCAATAGGTAAATGAAAGAGACATACCTTTGATAAATGTGTTATTAAGAACATATGCACATTAAATATTCAATAAATGAGACAGAATAAATGCATTTAGGCGGAGTAAACAGGCTGTTGTTTTTTCCTCTCAGAAGTAAAACAAACAGCATGTACACTAGCCTTTCATATCAGAGTGGAGGTTATAAGTGGGCTAGAATAACCAGAACGAAACGAACATTCAGGCTCTCTCGTGTGGCTCAAAGGTGTACTGCAGATAGAAATGGTAAATAAACGACTATGGAAGAAATTCCTCTAATTTATTTGGCGACCCAAATAAGAATTCATGGACCCGCCTGTCGGTCCCGGCCCAGTCTCTGGGAGTGACTGCTCTAGCTATCCATCCATCTATTCGCGTCATCACTTCTCCGCCTGCTTCATTTTACACACTTGCATTACAGCATTTCCTCTGATTAAAACGTGCTGCCAGGTGCAAAGTTCCCACCAAAAGGCAAGGCATCAATTTCCATCCCTCAGTGGAGCAGGTGGGCGGAAGGTTTAAGTCACACTTCAGTCAGCAGAACCGCTGTGTCCAAAAGGTTCATAATGAGTCCGTCCCCATGTGACCGTTTGTTCCCTTTAAATGCAACAAAGGGACCAAGCTCGGACACCGAACAACGTCGTAAAAAAAAAACAACTGTGGTTGCTAAAACACAGCAGAGGGATTTCTCTTCATTCAAAGTCTGACGTGTGAAAAACCAAAATGATGAACAAAAGAAAAAAAGAGAACAGGAAAGAGTGCTGCTTTGTCTTCTATATCATAATGAAAAGAGAAATTGGAGTGGTCTGTTGGTGGGCTCACCTCTCGTCGTTGGGTGCACCTGTTGTCACTCTACAAAATTAAAATGAAGCCAAAATCACAAACTTGTTTTTTGCTGCCGTGTCACATCCAAACTGTGATTAAATCCTTTTATGAAGTTCTGAGAGAATGTCCTGAGAATTAATGCGATGTTTAACACTTCACATTTACCTCCTTGGCCTCTAATGAGTTGTAGATGGTAAAAAAGATTAGAGAGCCATCAACTAGCAAAGATTAGGATGTGGACAGGCCTCGACAGGGGCTCACTATATGAGATTTACCATTTCCCCATCCCAAATAAGGGCCTCGCTGCTGATGAGAAGGGGGCAAAATCAATACGCCCGCCTCGTTCCCATGCTCGGCAGGAGCACGAGGCACTAAAAGAGGGTCAATGATTTAGCGCATCCCTCGCTGAAGGAAATTAATAAACATGAGGGTGCGGGTTTGTGCCGTGGCATGTACGGCGTTCACATCAGAGAGGTGAGAATGATGGGAAAGTTAATTCCGCCTGCTAAGATAGCTGGCACCGGGAGATGGGAGGTCACTTCTATTTCGTTTCGGCAGAGAACACAGTTCTGCCTCTCTCCTCCTCGAGTTTTGTTCTATCACCACATCACTCTTTCCTGGGAGAGAAAAGTTATCAGTATTAATTTGGATGAAGATATTTATTTTTCAGTCTGCATTCTCTTCACCAAGTATGTGGCTATAATTCAAATCCAAACATTCAACTTTCCACTTCACATTTGTAGATTCGCTAACTTGCAGCCACTTGAGGCAGAAACACAGATGAAAAAAAACCCCAACATAACGATATGTAGGGATTTACATGGGAGGGAGTAAACCCACATGGCGCCGGCATCAACAAGAGGCAGTCATTAAACTGTGTCCTGAGGAGGTGCAGTGACAGCTTCAAGTAGTTTGGTATTACACCGCCATGCCCAATTTACAAGCCAGATGATATTTGCATCAGAGGCAGAGAAATTCCTCAGTGAAAACACAGCTTAGGGAAGAAAAGCATCTTCTGTTATCAGACTGATAAGGACAGCGCTGCTCGCATCGTCGTTATTTTTCTTGCTAGTTTTTCCTCCTCTTCTAGAGTAAGCCTCTTATACAGTATGTTCCCCCCCCCCCCACCCAGCTGAATAATGTATCTGAGAACCGAAAATGTGGCCGTATGCCTACACTTTATTTCACTGATTCCACTGATACAGGGCTTACGTATGATTTGTATTTACCCTTCCAAAGTCTGCATTAACAAAACTATTGTTTAGCATTTTCAAACAGCAGGTTTCTTAAGTCATGAAATGAACCAATTGCCCTCTTCCTTTTTGTCCAAGTTACCTTTAGACACTTTGCTTAAGGGGGTGAAATCCTGCCTTTAAGGGATAGTGCCTCAGTCCTCTTTGATGAGTGCTGCAGGCAGCTACCTGGCTCGATGATTTCAATTCAAAGAGAGAAAAAAGAAGCCTCGGTTCATTAGGGCAGGAGAAAGTCGGATATTATAGAGAGAAGCTGCTGGCTGAAATAGAAAGTCGCCCAAATGAGAACCCAAGCATGTTTTCCATCAGGCGGCGTAAAACTGGTGATAACCACGAACTTTCAAGTGAACGACTCTGGGAAGCTGCTTTGATGTTAGTTGACAAGGAGCCAGTAATGAGGAGGTTGACTTTGCTCTCACTGGAACCCCCCCCCCCCCCCCCCCCCCCTTACCCAAACCTCTTCTCTTTGAATCAAATGATTGCATGTTAGTATGCTGAAACTGCGCGTCTGTCCATTTGTTGATACTGCTCGTCTCCCCCGCCGAACACCAACTGCCACTGTTTGAACTGGGGGGTCGGTCACATTAGCCTCCTGCTCATGACTGAATCCCTTCACCAGCTGGGAGAGTCTGTGCAGCGAAACTAAATAAGACGTCATGGAAGCTAAGGCATAAAATCCAACCAAAGTACTGTACTTGACCCAGCTCTTGAGCCAGGCACTTAACCTCGCGCCGCTCCACCTGAAGACGGACGGACTGCATTCCTTTTCGTTCTTTCTTTCTTTATCCGGGTGGCATGACGGTACGTAACTCCTGCATCTTTCACCAGTTTGGCAGCTGGGCTGAGTCAGCTTTAGCAGCGAAAACAACAAGACGCAGAAATGTGGAAAGAGCCGGAAGAACAGCACACTTGACTTTAGTGGAGACGCCTCAAATCAAAACTAGAGTGGACATGCACTGTAACTGAAATGTGTTTGAAGCAAGTGGAAGAAGCACAAAGTGGAAGAAAACAGACTGAGATGTTTTTCTTGTTACAGTTGCTCTCTGCTTTTTGCCTTTCTTTTTTTTTTACTTCGCTGTCAGTTTATATGGTATCAGATATGGGTCACATCCTGAAATAGATACAACCCGTCACCCCCCCCCCCCAAAAAAAAGATGCAAACATAAGCAGCAACTCAGAATTAAGCATGAAAGACTAGAGCCTTGGTTATGAAGACAACATTGTGCCGTTAGCTTGCACTGCGATCGTGTCAGTAAATATTGGAAGCCATGTTCTACAACAGCCAGTTACAAATACTTAACAGCTGTAAAAGGCAATTCATCGCTAATGAGAGCAAATCGCACCACTATTCTTAGATGAAAAGGTGTACCAGAGATTTGGTGTTTGCTTGTTAATAGCGATTTTGACAGGGATGAAACAAAACAACAGACAACCCAAAAGCAAAAACTTCCTTCTGCCTGCGTGCGTGAGAGGAAGTGAGAGACTGTGATTAAACAGGGACTAAGTAATTGATATTCCTCGCAGGCCTCCGGGGCTCTGCCAAAAGAGGGATGGGGGAAGACGGAGAAGAGGGAGGGGGGAAAACGGAAATGTATTACTCGACGTCAGTAATGACCATAAACATATAAATCACGGGGAACTGAGGCTGGTGCTGGGAAAATGAATCGGGCACCGCTATGAGGGGGGAGGTTGAAGGGAGCACATGAGGGATGAAGGAAGGGATGGAGGAGCAGAAGAAGTGAGGAAATGAGGGGGAAAGCCGCAGGCTCAAACAACACTGCACTGCAGGGCGTCTACTGGCGTTATATCACCACTCACTTACAATTACTGACACGTCTCAGCAGAGGACTTCTTTTGATAACCCGTGCTTGATGCATGGGATATCAAAGGCTGGCTTTTTTTCCTTAGACAGCCCTATGCTCATCTTTTTAACGGCCTAATAATAGTGTCCCTGCAGGACGCGCCCATGCAGATTCAACAGTAGTTAAAGGGTCCCGCGACTAACCTTGAATGTCATCATCAAATAAAGAGGCAGCTGGACAGTTCACCCCCCCCACAGAGGACAATGGAGCCAATCAGCTGACCAGCAGCAAATCAATCATGATTACCTGGCTTTTCAAAAAAAAAAAAAGATCGATGGAGTTAATGACCAGTATGACTTTGTCTTGATCCACATGAGAAAACAAGGACCCGAGGATACATGCGGGACACTGCTCTTACAAAGCACAGCAATGTCTCTGGTGTCCTGTCAGTGTTCGTGTCTACCACATAGCTGAAAATAGAAATGCAAAAACAAATGAGGGTTTTAATTATAGAGTTATCTTGGTTTACTTGATTCATTAATTCATTTTGTATTGAATATATCAGGTAATGCTGAGATAAAAAAAAAAAGATTGAGAAAGGACAATAGCTGATAATGTGTTGTTTTTAATGTGTGGCTGTGCTTTTCATTTGATGGTGGCATTAAAAGTTAAGCAGGCAACTTCATGATTGAAGATTTCTTTCATGAAGAACTTGGTTGGTTTAGTCGGCCATATTTACTGTGTTTTGTAGTTTCAGTGGTTTATTTCGTCTATAAGATATGTGCAATCTATCTGACATGCGTCTAATCAATTTGAAGTCCTCAGGAGGGGCAGGAACAGCTGCTGAGATAATCTGCAGATACCATGCATAGGCACAGAACAAAAGAGAAATTAAAAACCAGCAGCAACCGAGACATGAACCACAAGCAGATCTGTGGGAGAGAAATGAAACAGGCAGCCTCACACTGACGCCGCGAGGCCTCCAACACCGACTGAACAGAGACACCAACTCATGATATCTATGTTACTGCGAGCGGCAAATACGTAGCTTAGTGAAGTGACACAGTGATCTCTGGTATCTGAGTGGAGGTTAAACCCTCAGGGAAGAGATGCCACGGTCCAAAACTGTCTGCAGGGAGACAGGAACAGTCTGCTTACGGCTCGAAGGAGTCGTCTGAGGCAGGCAGCCTAGGTGACAAGTGGCTGACAAACATATTTGGGGATGCAGCAGGGTTTTCCAGCAGCGTTACAAGCAGACGGCAACCTCCGGTTCTGAAAAATTAAGCTAATGTGGAAGTGTCTTAAAATTGCATTCTCTCTACCGGCCATCAGGGGGTGACTCCTCTGGTCGCTAAAAGAAGTCTGGTTGCATAGAAGTCTATGAGAAAATGACTCTACTTATCACTTGAGTTATTACCTCAGTAAATATTGTAAACATGAGTTTATGGTCTCAATCTCTAGTTTCAAGTCGTCTTCAATACAGCATGATGTTCATTTAGTAAATGATGGTCCATTTAGAATCAAATAGACCATAAAGCAGGGTATGATTTAGGGCGGGGCTACCTTGTGATTGACAGGTTGCTACCGCTACAAGAGCCGTTTACGCCGTCTCTACGTAACTCGCTTCCAGTCCTAATATGGTCACTGCCGTTCACTGGTTGCAAAAAGCCAAGATGGTGACGGCCAAAATCCAAAGAGGGCATTTTAATAGACTGCTAAACAGACATCCTTTCATTCATCTAAAGCCATCTAAAGGCATTTGAAGGCAAGGTTGAAGTGTAGCAATGCTACATGTAGCGACACCACTAGTTTACCTTTAAAGGCAATAGTAGCAGTCAGGTAGCGTAACTTTTTCCATCATCATATCATCCAATATAATCACTTAATAAAGGTTTCTTGATGCAAAGCAATCTTCAGTGTGTTAGGTTACTTTCTTTGAGTAGAGTAGCTTGTAGCATAGCTTGCTAACAGTACTTCCAATAACGTACTGGTGCTGTAGCTAAACTATGTTTAATGAGGAGTATTTCAAAGTAGCTTACTCAACAGTTTGTAGGATCTTTTTCTGTTAAACAGAGCTGATGTTTGCTCATCTGGGTCGTGTTTTAAGATAAATAAGAAACTACTGTAACTTTGTTCAACATGGTAACGGAATCACATAATATCTTACTTGCATCTTTGGATTAACCGTCAACTCTCGCCTCAAATTAAATGTGTGAGGGAGCGGTCAAGAGAGAGGAGCGGTGAGGTGCAGAGAAAGAATACTGTGAAAGTTTTTACTTAACAATGAGGACAATGAAGTCTTAATGATAAACATCTTCTACAACACATACACAGAAACCAATTTGGAGCGACTGTGTACATTCTCGACCTTGATTTTAATCTTGAGGCAAAATTTAAAGACTTGTTTTTGTCCCAGACACTCACCTCATTCGATTTTGCCCTGGCTTTATCTAACACACGTTTCCTGTTGAAGTCTCATTCCTCTGCCAGAGGCCAGAGTTACTAATGCAACACCAAAATATCAGATATTAGACAGACCGACTCCATTTGTTCTTTGTTTTCTTTTCACTTGCGCGTGTGCCAGATTCTAGTATCACTGGAACATTTTCCAAAAATTAGCCCACTGCTTTAGTTTTGGTCTCAAAGGAGACGAGTCGACCGATTCCGCTTTTATAAATAAAACTTGTTTCCTTGCCACTGGGTAGAGGGCGAGATGAAGCGAAACACTTCAGACACGATAGTAAAACACATGACCGTTTCTCACAACACTGACACCATAATTTTATGAGGCCTTGATGTATTGGACTTGACAGCAAATCAGGAGTGAGCTGGAAGTATATTTTTCCACCAAGCCGTCAACAATCACAGAGTGCAGCTCTTCCTTGAAGACGTCTTTTGAAGACATTTTCCTGAGGAAAATCCCTTATTTCATTTTGGCTCTTTTCATTCATCATGCTTCGTTTGTTCCTCTCATTAAAACATTTGCTCATTTGTCGTTTTTCTCTCCTTCTTCCACCTCATCCGTCTCCTCACCACCATACCTTTACCATCAGCCTTCACAGCCGTTCCTCACTCTTTCATTTGCCTCTTTTCCCTCCACCGACCCTTTCCGCTGTCTTCTCTTACACTCCCGCCAACTTTTCTTGAACCACGCCCCAGGGACGCTGCTGTCCAATCTGATTGAGAACTGGCCATTCACGGCTGCTTTTTCTTGCAGAGATTGTGATTAGATCCCGTTTTTTTTCGTTCTTTTTCTTCTTCTTCCATCTCTTGCAGTCGTTGTTTTTTAACAGAAACACCCCTGTGGCTAAACCTCCTCATTAGCTGTCCTGCGGAGTAGCGCAGTAGAACTATACCTGCACCAATATGTCTCCATTTAGCCCTCTCCCTGCCTGCAAGCCATACAGCTAACCCATTGATCAGTCTCACTTCGCTAACCACAGGTGCAGATATACATTTTTATTTTGTGCGCTTCCGCTAGCTTGCTAATTTCAACACAAACGCAGACAGTACATACATAAAATCAACCTCCAAAACTTGACATTCTGAGCGGGATTGAACTTTCCGGTGAGCCACATCCCAACAAATCCAGACATCTGTGCAGCGCCGTTGCTAGATAGTGAGCAGGGTAGAAATCAGAATGTGTACTTTTAAAAATACCTCGTGGTTCACCTCAGAACAAGATCCACTTAATCCACGTTCACACTGCCAGCAACGTGATAGTCAAGTGAAAAAGAAAAGTCCTTGTGTTCCCATTGTAGCGGCGTGACCAGAGAAGCCGAGTGAATGGTTAACAAGCTTGTTACCTGAGACACATCCACCATTGGTGAACTATTCACAGTGCGCTTCATCCTTGATGCAATTATATTCAAACAATGGAAGGTACAAAATGGAGATGAAGTTCATGGTCTAAAAGTATCTGCACAGAACAGTTCAGGGCACCAATAAGGTAAATAGAATCTCTGAAATCAAGCCACAAAGGTTTTTTTTGTTATTTAGAGGAAGCTCTGTGTTGATTTGATTTATCTGAGTAACTTCACCTCGTTTTCCTTGGTATGCAGTGAAAATCTCATGGTCTAAAACATTATAACAAAAATAATGGAATCCACAAAGACTTGACAAACCATACATATGCTGACTCCAATTAACATACAAATTGGTTTTGGCTCAAACTGAAACATTTGAATTGATTGGAGGGAAAACTGATTAATCACTCAGCTCCACCAAACATTCTACAGATCCAGTTTGTCCAATGAGAGGACACTGATGTGCTGCTCTTCTCTGTCTATACCATTACAAATGTAATGTTTGTTTTTTTTGACTATTCAAGACATTATCTTGGACTTTTGTGATGAACATTCT
Organism: Cebidichthys violaceus; assembly: GCF_023349555.1. Lineage (NCBI taxonomy): Eukaryota > Metazoa > Chordata > Actinopteri > Perciformes > Stichaeidae > Cebidichthys > Cebidichthys violaceus. The sequence continues at coordinate 8,289,525 of NW_027176340.1, read as the reverse complement.
AGATTTGCATTGACAGTCAAAACATGTCCTATTCTATAAATAATTTTTTCGCCCAGTAGTTTCTGTCATGGCCAGGCGGTGCCTCCTGTTTTCCCCCTGTGTTTCCTTCTACCCTGACTGTCTCTGTGTGGGTGTGGCTGCTCCTGGTCCTCCCCCCCCCCGGCTCCCTCCTGATTACGGCCCATTCACTTCACCTATTCAGTCTGCTCAGCTGCCTTCCATCTTCTCATCAACTCAGCACTATATCTACCCCGGCTTTCCATCCACTCGTGGCCAGACCGTTGTTGCAACCTCAGTGGGAGTTACTCGTGCTTGGCCGCTCAGTAATTGTGAATTCTGAGTTTATTCCTCGTGTGATTGCTTGCCTGAACTTACCCTGTGTCTCTGTGCCTCCAGGATCATCCTCTCCGGTTCCCTAGCCTGCCCTGCCTTGCTCGGCTCAGTCATCCACCATCGCCCTCTCACCCTCCGTCTCCGCCGCTCCATCTCAACCTCTTGCCATTCTCACCACCCATTATCCCCGAAATAAAACTTTTCACTTATTTTACTTCCCTTGTCGGTGTCTGCATTTGGGTCCAAACCTACAGTCAGTCACATCTGCTGATTTTTTAATGTACAAAAAAACAAAGGAAGATGCATTATTAGATCTCTAACAGGAGATACCTCCAGCCTCCTGTGGTCATTAACTCGCTGATTTCATACAGTCATCCATGACAAAGGCATGTGATTCATCCTGTCATCATTTTGTAAGATGAAATTCGATGTGTTGCTTTGAGTCATGCTTGATTGTGACTCATTTAGTTTGCTGGTTCAACAATGAGCAGTCCCTCACTATCTTCAAACTGTAATATATTTCAGTTATTAATTTCTGGGATTTCCCAGTTGAGTTTCTACTCTTTCGTGCATGAACCTTATTATGAAGCCAACGAGAAAAAAAAAAATTAAAAAAAATTGCCTTCTGAACAAACCTGGCCACGCTAGATTGAAACACGGCCCCGTTCCCACCTTTGCGTTGCTGTGATGATGGCGGTTACATTAGCTGGAGACAAATTCTACAGATTGCTTTAGAAAGGTATGGAAATGAGCCTCTGTGCTGCTTTACTTCACTCTGTCTTTGATGTGCGATATCACAAACAGGTCTGCTTGCGTTTTATTACAGCTGGCACACAGAAGTTGAGCAGAGGGGAGGGGGGGGGCGATGGAGGAACATCTTTCATGAAGTCTTTCCTGGTTTGCTGAGCACAGTGTAACCTATCTGATGAGCGGTACGCATTTATGCGTTCTTTTATGGCTTCCCGGGAGGGACACGCAAAACATAATTCATCATGCATGCATTATGGCGGGGCGGCCTGTGGGGGCACACGCCCGCCTTTTTATAAGTGACATTCAACTATGTAGAAAACTAATTGGGCTGAACCACTTTCTACAAACCAGAATACATTAGAAGTGGTGGACCGGGCATCTCGTGAACAAAAGGCTTCCAGTTGGATAGAAGCTTATTCAGGCCTCCCGCTGCATCAGTGACAGGTGTCTGTCGAAGCGCGGTGTGATTTTTGAAAAGACAGATTTACTGATCAGTGACGGCCAATTAAAGAGTAAAAAATGTGCTGGCCCGTGTACCACACCATTAGTCCTGGAGAGCTTCACGTTGCATGTCCTTATCGAGTTAATGCTGAGAGACACCACTGACTGCCTCAGCATGCCAGAGAGTCGGCTATTTCATATTTTGAAAAAATAAGAAAGTAAATGCTGATCCAGCATATGCCCTTGGTAACAAAACCTCCTGGGGCGATAGCATCGGAGTGAAAGGGGGAGGAGGAGGAGAGAGGGAAGAGGAAGGAGGTCACAGAGAAATACAAATAAATGTTTCAAAAAGAAAAGAAATCCCCCATAAATGTATGTTAAGTATCAACAGCTTTGCTTCCTGACATTAACAGAAAATGCTTGTAATTTCTATTCTTTTTTTTTTTAAACAATATTGACTGGGGAACTCATTTATTTTGTGTATGTCTATCTACAGACAAATATACAACCTCAGGAGTTTTCCTGTGAGCCGGAGGAAGGCTCAATCCCTTTTTGCTCGTATAAGCTCCTCTAAAGCCCCAAACCTCCTATTTGGGCAGCTGCATTCTATGCGTAAAAATGGCTTAGAGCCCTGTCAGGCTTGTAGGTTATGCAAACCACAGCACAGAATTATCTCTCTAAACACGGTGAGTGGAAATCCACTACCTTGACGGCGACTTCACAACTCAATTTGAGAATACAATGGTGAGAAACTAGGGTGGTTTAAATGAGAAACCTCGCATGGGAGCAGGGGCGGGAAAGAGGAAATGTCTTGGTTGCCGGCTTCACATAGAAGATTTTAAGTAATGTTTTGTGTCATAACAGAAAAAAAGAATAGCAGAGGCCCATTGGGTATAATCTCTGAAGACCACGGTCAAATCATAGTTTTCTCTCAGTTATGGCTCAGTGGCACACAGTACTTTTACTTAAGCATTGATCAGTGTTCATTACTGTCATTTTAATACGTATTTATACATGCATTTGTCTAAAAACAGAAAGGACTGCCAGAGACAACACGTGTGTGTGTGTGTGTGTGTGTGTGTGTGTGTGTGTGTGTGTGTGTGTGTGCATATGGAAACAAGAACTCTACATTTTCAGGTTTATTCTAACTGATGCTGATTGTGGCTGTGTAATAAGGCAAGATAACAATCTCAATAACTTGAACCAGAGTAATGTTATTTAATAACTATGACATTATTTAATTATTATTCAACTGTATTATTATAAATTATATAACTATCAATGGCCTTGTGAGAATGGACCCCAAGGACGACAGCATCAATTGTTTCAGGCAGTGCCCAAAAAAATTGCGTTTTTGTTTCCATAAACGTGACAAAGCCCCATGTGTTCATAGTTAGAATAAGATGGGATAAGGAGGAAGTCAGGTGACGTTATTATAGAGCGCCAAAGTCCACATATAGAGGAGGTGAGGACGGATCAACAGAACAGTTACAAAATAGCTTTTGGTATCGTGTTTCCAACAGACAGTCAACGTTGTGACGGTCCCCTACCTTGGTTACTTGTTTGTGGGTGTTCCTTTAAATCAGCAGGTACCCGGAGGTGGTGATCGCGTCTAACTGGAGACACCTGGGCCCGGTGTCTCCAGCTATAAAGCTCCGCCTTCTTGGTAACATGGGCGTCTCTCCCTTTTCACCCCGGGGAAGCATCGGGGGACACGCTCTTCGCCACAGTGCCGAGGTCGCTGTTTATTTGTTACTTTGTGTGGTAAACGGCCGACTGCGTCTCTCTATCTAGTGTCACGGCTTCAGAGCCAGGTCGTGACATCTAATATGTGCTAATTTGCATACATTTCCAGAACAGACATCTGAACATTGAATAAAGCAAGTTCAAAACTCTTGTTCCATTTTGTTGTCGTATTAGAGTCAAAGGTTTTTATAGAGGGGATTTATGATATCTCTTTTTATCACTTCATAAATTGGAAAACACTTTCAACAGCCATAAAAAAACTAAATGTGAAAAAAAACCGTCAACAAAAACCTTCAGAATATTGATAGGAATTAAACTGGAAAGTTAAGTGTATGTAAGTGCTACTGAAGTGGAGATGTCTGGCTCTAAGAGGGAAAACTCATTTTGAGAAAAATGACAACTTCTATAGATTTAGCAAGCCGTGAATAGGTCTCCTCAGAGGTTTGAGTATCTACCTAGCTGAACACAGGAACCATCAATTACTTATATAATAACATGACAATAATAACACTTCAATCTAAAATGTTAAGATGAAGCATTTTGTGCGTGTGATGAGAAAAAATTTACACCCATTTGATGTAATCAGCCTCTTAAGCTTGATTAAACAGGTCCAAAGAGGTGCTTGATTCCTCTCTCAGGAGATTCAAGGATGCAGCTATTTCTGTGAGCTTCAGCTAAAAACACATCACCATGAAACTTCCCCAGTTGATTACTTACATTAGCACAATCATTTTTTTGTATTATACGTTTTCTGAAATTCTATGTTGAAATATGTCAATGAGGAATTATCTAACTTATGTTGAATTTTCGAGAAATGTAAAGGTGCAAATATTCAAAAGTGTAGTAGAATAAACACATAAATGTGTATTTTGGATGTTTTCTTTCCCCTCGTCTGAAAGAAGATATGTAATGGAAGCAAAATAACCCAAAATCTTAAATTGACCTTAGCTTTGTCACACCACCATCAACAGTGGTTTGTAACAACGTTGTCCTGCTGATATGGAGTCAGATCAGAAAACACTATTCTGTCGTTTCGTTTGGAGGACTTCTCCCGTCTTGCTTTACATGCACACGAAGAACATCAACATCAGTATATTTGATAAATCCCCAACAACGTAACCTTGATTTGACGGTTGTAACACATGACACCGCCAACTCCCTGTTACATGTGCACACAATCTCACCATGGCATGCCTCTGTGTATCTGTGCACAAATCAGGGTGTGCATGAGTGCACTAAGCATGTGTGTGTGTGTGTGTGTGTGTGTGTGTGTTTGTCTGTGTGCGTTGCTCCTTTCAAAGCACGTGAAGCAGCCGGGGAGTGGGATAAAAGAGAGCCGGCATATGAAAGGAGGAGGAGCAGAGATGGTGGCTGATTCTGTGGGCGGCTTGTGTTGCAGAGATACAGAGGGAGCGACAAACAGGCTCAGACGGAGGCTGACACCGGCTCCAGCATATGGTGCTGTCGCTCTGTCAAAATGCGACGCCAATGAAAACACATAGGTTTAACACTACACGCTGCTGTGACTTTTCCCTCTTTGTAGCTTATCAAAGAGCTGCCACATGCGTCAACTTCCACAGGGAAACAAAAGATGGGGGTTATCGTAAATTAATGACATCCGCGGTGCCGTGGCGCATAACCTGTATATTCATCAAGGTTCACTCAGCACACTAGTGTATCTCATGTAAAACACAAGATGAGAAGCTTCTGCGTTTTTGTCAGATTTCACAGCTCTTTCATATGTTCTTGGCACAACAATGAGCAGAAACAATAAACTTCTTCCTCTTTAACGCCTCGCGGGCACAAACGTTGGAAGCTAAAAGGGGGCTAAGCAGAATGGAAAGGTCAGACTTTCTAGAGCAATTAAAGGGGAGCAGCGTGTGTTTGTGCGATGGGAAGAAAACAGGCAAAGAAACAGTTTGATTCGCACACATAACTGTGCGGCTTGCGAAGGTGTGTGTGTGTGTGTGTGTGTGTGTGTGTGTGTGTGTGGATACAAAAATCCAGTGTCTCTGTAATTTGTAGAGCGCTGCAGAGAAATGAGCAGTTGTAGCTTCCAGTCATGCAGCGGTTCCCCACCTCCAGTCTGGCTGTTGACTGAGGCCCCGTCTCCCAGTCAGCCGGGATGGAAGGCCGCTGTAGCAGATATGCCGCTAAAGGTCATTGTACTCATCAACTGCCCACTGCCTCCCAGTTTGATGGAGTGCAGTCTAAAGATCAAATGTCTGGCTGTTAGGCCAGCTGTTCCACCCGCCACATCCTCATCGCGGATCTCATTGTGCTGGAGAAAAGGCTACGGTTGGTTTGAGTTGTTATCCAGACTTTGAGGCAATGAAAGTGTTGATGTTTCATTAGAAAGATTGTAGTTGTCTCTAAAAAAGCAACAACATCAGTTCAGCTGAGGAGAAATGCGCTGACGTGTCTGAGGCAAAAGGTTTTGTCTGTGGGTAGAACAGGTGCCGTTTGTGAGACTGTGCTAGCCGTAGCTACTTCCAGTTAAACTTGTGTCGAGCAGGAGACGCTTCGGCGGACTCAACACCAAAGTATTTTTAATCTAAGAGACTAAAGAGCTTTACGGGCAGAGAGAAAAAATGGAGCGCAGAGGAGGAGGAGGAGGAGGAGGAGGAGCGACAGGAGAAGGCAGAGAGAAGTAAATGCCAACAGGTCAGTAGTGGACAGCCTCAGGCTGAGAGCCACAGACGCAGAGCTCATTAAAAACAGACCACTGACTTCTCTGAGCAGGAGGACAATATGGAGCCAGAGAAACCCAATTGCACTCGTCTTTTCTGCGAAGAAGAGGGGGTAGTAAGGGAAACAGACAAAACAACAACAACAACAGAGAAAGACAAATTGAGAATGGTGAGCGGCAGTGACACAAAGGCAGAAGGAAACACAGTAGGAGAAATGCAATTTCCTTCCTCTCAAGAGGAGAGGAAGGAGAAGAGGAAGCAGGGAAAATCCTTAAGAGAAACTTTGTCACCGCCAAAGATATGAATCAGTGTGACCACAAGTGTGGATGAGTGAGTTTCTCTGTCCAGATTTGGTCTCAACAGTCAACTACACCGGAAAACTATGGGGATGTGCGCTGATAGATTTTGCCTCTCGTACGGCAGCGAGGCAGCAACATCTGCAGCTGCTCCTTTCTCTCCAGGTCTTTTTATAGGGTGAAAGGAAAAAAAAGCATTTATACAATGTGAACCAAAGATAAACGTGAATACTTCTCTACATGACATATTATAGGGCTACAAACACAAACCTAAAAGGACAAAAATAATCCCGCCTCAACAGTCATGAGTCAGTACAAATGATGCAAATATCTACGTATAACTTCCCACTCTGGCAAACAGATTTTTCTGTTTCCGCTATACATTATATTTTCTTTGTCCCTGTACAATGCTGTACAGCCTCTTGAATCATTTCCAACATCTCTACAGGTGTATGTGTGTGTGTGTGTGTGTGTGTGTGTGTGTGGATGCCCTCAAAGCACCAAGAGAAGCATACAAGATGGAGTTAGCGGCCTGTCAGGCATCCAGGTGAGCCTGTCAGGCCTGCGGACATGCTGAAGGTTAAGACTGAGATTAGAGTCGGAAGATGACTCCTTGCCCTTTGGTCCTCTGCCCTTCTATTGATCGCAACACCCTTTGAGTCACAATTGTTTAAATGAGCTTCCTTTGCTCCGCCACACATGGGGAAGGTGTCTGAAGACAACACACACACACACACACACACACACACACACACACACACACACACACACACCATGTGCATATCAGAAATCACAAAAGGTTTAATGCCAAGTACGTTACACATACAAGGAATTTGGCTTGGCAATTGGCGCTTGACAATGAACATAGTGCAATAGTAAAAGGCATCATTTGAAAATAGAAAAGGTACAATAAAATATCCCAAAGGTCTCCTACGGTTTCATTTTGATGAACTAACTGAATGTCATGACTTACCGGCAGACCGTCAACTCTAATCGTGTGTTTGCTCTTCTGTCATTCATTATTGTGTGATGGAGCAGCTGCTCCTGATGACAGTTGGGACAAATATTGCTTTTATTTCACACCAGGCAAAGTGAGAAAATTTCACAATAATGACAACTTCTTTGAAAATGAGGTAAGCACGAGAGACATAATTACTTTGGAGGACGGGACCGAGTTGTACTGTACTGTAATGAAATACACTTAAACATGTACCCAGCAAACAAAGGACCAAAAAAGACCAGAGGAGAAAGTGAAAATGCCAGATAAAGAAAAGACAGAGCGAGACGGGGCTATTCTTTACTCTTTATGTAGATCTTCTATAATAACAACAATGTTAATGTTGGTTCGAGGATAATGATTCTCGAAGTGACACGTCAGTGGAGCGTAAGCGCTGTGGAAGCATCCATCTGTCCAATCCACACCGACGTCGGACTTTGTTACAGCTGTCAGAACCAGCTGTCCTGAGATTCAGCTAGCAAAACTATCTTCATCCCACAATATTGTAAAATAAGTTATTCTGTGGTTTCCTTCTTCTCTTAAAAGTTAATTATATACATAGGTATACTGATTCCAGTTTATGTATAGAAATGAAATGATACGTACTGGAACCTGAGAGAAAGTCACACTTAAAAATGATAATCTGGACTCATTTTGGTATTAAAAATAGTGAGTTAAACCACACCAAAACCTTAACAATAACCAAAATAATTTTGCATGAAACAAGCAAGAATTACCTCATGGTTGTATGCCTCAGTCATAGCAGTTTACATCCATGTCTGTCCAAAACGTTATCACCTCATCATCTTATTCTAATATACATTTGAGTGAAATTCATTCATAATTATACTATGAATTCTTAAATTATGGTTCAAAACATGTGGTGCCTAACTTAACATTATCTTTATTATTTCCCTAAAAATAGAAATGAAATGTATTCTCTGTGTCGGATTAAAATATTTTGTTGGAAATGTAACTGGAGTCAACAGTCTCAACGATGTGAATGATCAAAACAGCAGGAGGCAATTAAAAAAAAGAAATATATATATATATATATATATATATATATATATATATATATATATATATATATATATATATATATATACATAAATAAAATAAGTGTAATTTAACAGTTTGTGTTGCATTAGTATTTGGCAAGCAAGGCCAGAGAAAGTGTCATAACACACGAGTCCATGTACAGATTTGGCTATGCTCATTAATTCATCATCATTAATGAAGCTAAAAAGAAACTGTACAAAGTTCTTGACAATTAATTACAAACCCACAAAAACAAGGAAATAAAATGAAGCCTCCATTGTAAATTTAAAGACTATATGAGGGACAAAGCATGGCTATATATTTGCATATAGGGACGTTTATTTTAACAGTGCAGGCAGTGCAGCCCAGCGAGCAGTCTTACCTTTCAAACATAATAGCAGCAGTTAGACAAAACGGTAGCTAAACTCCCTGAATTAGATTCCTTTGGCTTTTTATAGACAGCCACTAGTAACTAGCCTGAGCTGTGGCCCTTTGTAACTGTACGTCTTCATAAATCAAGACTTACTTCGTCAGCAGAAGATTTGTTTGGTTTCTACACGCTCATATGCGGCCGGCGCATAAACATCTATAACATCCACACATTCATTAGGAAACCTAAAAGCTACCAGCAGGTGACACCAATGGAGGTTAAGTGGTCCATTTTATTGCAGCAAACAAGTTTTCTTGAACACCACTTCACACACACACACACACACACACACACACACACACACACACACACACACACATAACTATCAAAACGACCCCCCTTACAGATATAAGACATACCTAAAACATGTTATTTTGAAATTGAGAAGATATTTGACGAGAGATATGTAGCAGCAGGCTACTGTATTAAACAGGGCGCCTATCATGGCATCTATTTATAATATGGAGCATGTACAGTACTTCACAACACTGAAGACAAGCGTTCAGAGGGAAAGAGATGTGAAATGAAATACATTTGAGAGAGGTTGTCAGGCTGAAAGACGATACTAATTGGACATTTTCCACAGACCACCACTGAGGCGACATGTCCATGTAATCTCATGAAGTCATAAAGGTCCCTCAAATATCCGCGCAATTGCCCACCAAGAGGCTCAGTAATACACAGCAATGATGCAACGTTAGCACATCGTTGAGGGTAATTGTAATTCAGTGCAGTAAATTAGCTACAGTGAGACACCCTCCCAATCAGGGAAATATTAGTTCACTTCATGTCAGATGAAAGGGATTTAATGGTGTAGCGGTGCCATCGCATGAATTGACGTACACGAAGAGTTCATTAGAGAAGAAATCCGATCCCCGAATTTAACTGTTGAACAGTTTACAGCTTGTGTGCTGCATCTATCAGTTGCACATTAGCCCCATTATCACATTAGCTATATCATCAGCTTAAATTTGGACGACCGTACATCTTCTTCATCCGTATGTTGCTTCATCGCAGCGGGTCAGTGTGACGCCAGCTGTCTGAGTATTTGGCAATTTCGCCATTTGAGTTTATTTCAAGAAAAAATCCTGAACATTTGATTTGTTTTGATTGGTCCGCCAATTGAAATATGCTTGCTGATATGTTTCCTGAATGAAATTTGGGAGTTTATCAACGAAACTAGTTGATTGGATGTGACTGTACTGTTTAACGCTTAGAAGCTAAACAATGTGTGAAACCTGTGAAGTTCTAGTAACGTGACAAAACTGTTCAGCTGATACTAAGACTTAGCACTCACAGTTGTTACCGTTAGCAGTAACAAAAGTGTTACCAGTACATTCAGACTGTCTAGACAGCCCATTAGGGTAATGTTTCACTGGAATCACAATATACAGTATGTGTCTCATCCACTTCCCACACTCGCTATGGAAATATAAGCTGATGGGTGGCGGGAAGAGGTCAGTGGGGATGTAACCACCATTAATGACGTACAGTACATTGGCACCACTGAAAGTGAAGCTGGCTAAAACTAAAGTAACTACTAAAGTATAGCGACTCGATATCATGCTTTAGGCTAGCTTGACCGCATGTTGCCGCAATACGATAACGTCACCTAGTTTCTACGCAGCTTTAGTGAAGTGTTTCCATAATGTACAGTGTGTGTAGTGTGTACTTTATTTTGGATGTTACATGTGAGGTTTTTTTCACTTGAAATGGAAATGACATCACGTTACTCAGGCAACAACAATAAAAGGTAACTTTCCTATACCTCCCTATTGACCCAAACAAAGCAATTTTAAATTTGTAAAGTGTACTCTGCTCTTAAAACAGGGCACGAAGCACCTTTAGGTTGGTGTCATTGGCGTGTCATCAACGCTTTAGCGTACAATTTCATTCCTTTCTCCCTTTCACCTTGAGTATTATCATTAGATCTATGATGTTAATCTAAACAGCAAACCTCAAACCACACAAAGTGCTTGCTTTTCAATAAATTCCCAAACCATTAAGCAAAATTAATGCAGTCCTTGGGAGCCAACAGCACTTAACATTTCCATAATGGTGCAAAAATAACTTGTGAATTGAGGCAAAACCGAAAACCTTTGCAATGACAGGCCTTTCTCAAGTCAAGTAGGTAAATGTTTCTTAAGATGAGCTGGAGCAACAAATCCAACAGCATTGCTCCCTGGCTATTAAACTTAGATTAAGTATTGCTTTAAATCTTATTCGTGCATGGTATCAACACCTGTGTATGTATTCAATTTTCAATTCTCTTAAAAAAACAGTGTCTAATTCATCAGCAGAGGTGACAGTTAATCTTACCCCAGCTCTGAGAGGAATGACAAAATGCTTTTCCATCGAGCAGTGGGGAGGCTTTAACTGACGAATTAAGACGCATCTAATCAGTTCAGTTCATTGCTTGAACTGTAAATCATTGCACTGATCCAACAGTGACCTTTCCAATGTAAAGACAAATCACACTGGCATGTTGACGTATGGATAACCTATAATGCAAACCTATGTCGGGGGAGCGAGTGATTTGTATGCAATCTGTTAAAGACGACGGAAGCTAACAAGAGACAGAAGAAGAGTGTTGAGATCATAAAAGTGTTTATCCTCTAGAAAACATGAATTACTGTAAAAAATATGTGTCGATCGATCCATCCATAGGGGTAGAGATATTTCATTGGATAAGTGGAAACTGTTGGGGGGCGATAGATGAAGAGTCAGGGGGATCACCAAAAAAAATGGGGGTTTATCCATTAGGGACCATGAATGTCCTAATGGCAATCCATAGTTGTTGAGATATTTCAGTCTGGACCAAATTGGGGACTGAACAACGGACATTGCAGTCACACAAATATCATCATTGATATCAAATCCAAACATTCCTTTTTACTCAGTAGTAGTAGTAAATGATTCGATGATGAGATATTATGTAAAACATTCAGTTCCCTGACCTGCTCTGCTGACACATTGCAGTACATCTGTGTACGCACTCTGGCCCTGTGAAATAGCCATAACCTCAGAGTTTGTGGTGTGAAATAAGAAACTTCAATAATGCTGCATACGAACTAAGAACAAAGGCTCTTGTCTCCCGTCATCATCAATAGCAGAGCCAGTGGGGAACAGACCTCCAGCTGAGATATTTTTCTTCTCCTTTAAAGTGAACGGAGCTAACCGACTGTGAGTGCGAGTGTGATAAGTCATCCGGTGTCTGTCTCACCGCTGCAACTCCAAGGTGTGTGTGTGACAGATGTTGTTTTAGTTCAAAGAATGCGATGTGCTACATTGTCAATCATACACTGGTACCTGCAGTACACTCTTCACTGAAGTCAGTTATTGTTGAGGACAATTTCTAAAAGGGAAAGTGGGCAGCCGGCAGCTGTCTGGATCTACAGCACATGAAGAACAGAGGGAGAGCGATACAGAAAGAGGCATTACACAGCTTTAAGTATATTAATACAATTTTCTTCGGACTTGTATAACGAAAGACGCAGCGTCCTACCGTTTGAGAGTGGGAGTTCTAGGCATCTTTCCAGAGACTCCTGTTATGTGTGTGAGGGTTACTTTCATAGCAGAGAGGGAGTTTTACTACTACAGCATGCTCCTGCATATATCATGCAAGAAGAGAGAGTCTTATCATTGCTGTAAGGCTATAAAGAACAAAAAACTCTGCTCGTTCTTACAGCTTACTATCAGGGCAGTTTGAATGTGCTCATATCACGGCACAAAGGTCAAGACTACCATATAACATCCACCTATGTATTTATTTATGTAATTAAAACTGAGCTGGCTAACATGGCCCAATGCGTGTTTGTTCGTTATCTCATAAATAATTCAATGATCAATTGCGAATTGCTTCTGTTGTACACTGATGTTTTTAATGAGATGAGGATGTCACACATAGAGTCAGGTATTGTCAAGATCTAATTGATACCGGAAGTGCTTATTGGCATAGACACTAAAGGCCTTCTCACAGCCGGGGGCGATTCATTTGCATGTCAATTTTTCCAACGGTTGTTTTTGTCATGAGTCCTTTCACACAGAACCAAAACGAAAAAGCAATGTAATCTATTCCAGAAAGACTTTAATGATCCTGAGCGTTCACATTGTGCAGAATGGACATATTCAAAACGTACAATATGATGTCCAATAAAGCAGAGACGGGACTTATAACTCCTTTCAACCTTGACGAAGGCAGCGGATAGCAGATACACTCCTTCTAGACCATGATGTAGTCTCACGACACCACAGCCGTGTTCACACTACCAGCGTCAAAAGCAACAAAACGGACAACCGTGGCGTCACTGGTGTTTTTATGTCGAAAAATACCACTGGGAACTAGGCAACAGCATTTTCTTTTTGTTGGAACGGAGTGAAACAATCACATCTGAATGGCTGACACTTAGCTGGGTAATTTGAGCGCTGAAAATAAATAAAATAAAAAAAGCTCACCTTTAATTTGCAGCAGGTCACGGCTGTCATGCAGCGACGACAAGTGTTGGCCGTCAGTTTGTAGCTTCATGTCACCGGCTTCCTTTGAAAACAACTCGCGGCCTGTTGCTTTGTCGCTCATGGTGCGAACACGGCATGAGGAACACACTATCAACAGTGTCATTGCTTGGCGACTACAAGTGAGAAAAAATGCTACTGTAGCAGCAGGCGAGCTAAAAATACCAAACGTAAAACTGATTAATGAATAAATGATGTTCAAACACAGATAGCAGGACAGCATGTTGAAGGCCCTTATCGGTGTTACAGTTCTGACCAATCAGGAATCAGAAAAAGACATAAGACTAGTCCTCACACATAAACATGGTAATGAATAATAAAAACATCAACCTAAAAAAAAAACTCAACACCTCAATGCAGCATAAAGTCACACAATAAAGTGTCAGTGTCACCGTGAATGTAAAAAGATGTCGTCTGTTGAAAGCAGTGCGTGAATATTGAAGAAAAAGTGAACCTGCCCGCTGGATCACCTTGTGTGCTGCAACCAGCGGACTTTTAGCCACGGTGCAGCATGTATAGATGGAGACAGGTCATCCCTTTAAGCCATCCACTCAGCCCCTGTCAGTGCAGAGTCTAAACCCAGCGTGATCTACTGCAGACTCTCCGTATCCAGCAGTATTAGTGCAGTATCAGTGATATATGAGGGCTAAGCTGAGCAGCCAGAGTGGAGGGGTCAGAGAACAACATGTCAGAACACGGCCATAACAGCAGGGCTCTCTGACTGATTGGCTGGCTGACAGCGCCTGCTGCACTAAGTAGGCGCTGGTATAAAAAAATCATACTGACAGAGTGTAAATCATAATGTAAAGGCGAGAGGACGGACAGCATCCATACCAATGGTAAATGGACACATGCCCATCATCCAATGACAGCACCTCTTATCTCTTCATTCGTCTTTACAAAGCACGCATTCCTTCTATTCTCTGGTTTGACTCTTCAGGCACCCACCTTCATTGCTTCAAAGTGTTGTCGACAAGTCATAGTCCATTATGTGTTGTTTGATGCCAAATATCATCATGCCTGGCATGAGGACAGAATGCAAGAGCATGAATGTATTATCTCAGAGAGGAGCCTCATTTAGCCTCCAACAGCATAGTTAATGGTGTTATTTCTCAAATGTAGGTTGCATATTGTAGATTTTAAAAAGGGTGAAAGAAGCACAACTGTGTCTTCTACTAATTACTTTTTGGCAAAATGCCCAAATCCACACGATGAATAACTTGTGAATGCACAGGGCTTGTTGGTATAATGAGTACAGCGACTACGGACAGAACTCTGGATATATATATATATATATATCTACACCTTAATTAATGAGAGTGGTGACAGGATAACAGATCTGTACAGTGCATTGCATGGATGTTAGAAGTAGAACTATTGATGAACTTTTGCCTGCTTTTTGTCGTTGACTTTGGAATGGCTGCCAGACACTTATCAAAGAAGACAAATCAGTGCATATTTTTAGAGAGTACAATTAAAGCCAATCTAAATGATTTCATACATTTCTATTCAGAGGTTTGTACTTTACACTTTATGTGCATGTTTTTATACATTCTCTTGCAATTAACAACTACTATTATGAAAAGTGAAGATATGAGAAACGTTAACCTGCTTACTTACTTCACAGTACTTCCTTCACATACGCCAAGTTCCACTATATACATCTACTGTATGGCTATGAACTACAATCTTCTGTTGTTGGCTCGTAAATATCTCCACTGAGGACATTTAGAGCTAATTGCCTTGCTCAAGGGCAACTATGCAGTAATTGCTTTGGGAGGAGAGAGCATTAAGGTGGCGCGGTGGTGCAGTGGTTAGCACTGTCGCCTCGCAGCAAAAGCTTTCTGGGTTCATACCTGCTAGCTATTTTTCTATGCACCCAAAAATAGTTAACTAAATTAATTTATATATAATAATAATAATAATATATATTTTAGATATTTTTGTGTGCACTGAAATCTATTTTTCGTGAGGTCATTTGTATAGAAATCCCAAAATCCCCCCCCCCCCCCCCCCCCCTTCAACCCTGAATATCCTGTTCTAAATTCTTCAATATCTTAAACTGACAGAATGTGATGAAGATTTATCCAACTACAAAGTAAGGAATCTCCGTCTGTCTTTGGGTGTGTCCTTCGGTTATCTCGTGAAGCGTTTATCTGATCTCCTTCACACAAGTACAATACTAATAAACACACTCCGAATGGGTACGCCCCCCGGCGACAACGCAGCAAATAGCGTTATCGGGGGCCAAGCAATATGCTTGTTCTGATTGGCCGCTCCGAACTGTGGCACGCTCGGAGAGGCCACACCTGAACGGGCGCTGCACTAGCTGCTATTAAATACAAAAGTAAATACAATGCATCCCTGTGTGCCATCATATGAAAACAGCATGTTGGATGTGGTTCATGAGGTGGGCAACTCTTCACCCACAAGAAGCTGGGGAAGAACACAGCAGCCTGTCTTTTACAGGGCTGTTGATATATCCTTATTGAATATACAGAAGAGCTATTATCGCTGCTCTCTAGGTGGCCTTTTCACAAACAAATAAAGATCATCTGTCCCCATCAACAACTCCATTTCATAAGGTCAACCTTGGATTGGCTTTGAAATGTGCGCCACTTCATATTACTGCACTCTAAATTCAAATGTGAGTATATAATATCGTTTACCATATCTGAACATCACAGAGACTAAGGCTATAGAAATAGTCCATCAAAAGGTTTTGATGAAAGACATTAAACCTGAGGACCAAAGGTTAGTCAAAACATGTCTCTGCTCCATTTCTAAAATTGTAAAAACATTTCTCAGATTTTACTTGTTTGGGTTCTTATGCTTAACGAATGCACACAAAATAGTCATTACACATCAACATGGACAATGTTGCCACAAACACAGCCACATGTGACACATAAATGCAAAAAATTCCAATTTGTGTGCAAATTTTGCAAAATGTGTCAACCTAATAAATGCACAGACTCTGACAGTCACTACAAGTACACTTATGTCCCTTTGAGAGAGACATTGTGTGGGTAGCTAAGCTGTAGGCTAGCAGCTCTGCTACGAGAAGCTCTCAAGTGTGTGTGTGTGTGTGTGTGTGTGTGTGTGTGTGTGTGTGTTGGAGGAATATTGTACGACATTGTTTTTACGCCAGCGCCTGTGAGAGCGTGCTAATGCTAGCACAGCAGCTATGTGGGAGAGGCACTAAACTGGGGCTATTATACAGTCATACTCAATGGTGGACAATTCAATGTTCTTTTTCTGCCGACACTTTGTTTCATTGAGTGTGCTGCTGGATATGACAGGAAGGGTGTTGGGAGGATGGGTGAGCAATGGCATACTGGAGGGAAGTTTCATTTTCAACTACTGTAGCCTATGTAGCAACATGCTGTTTACTTGTTTTTTTAATTAGGGGACTTCCATATCATATCAAAAACAGAAAACAAATAGAAGTTATTTTGTTTCATCGTTAACATTTCGTTACCACATTCTTTTTTTTTTTTACCACTTTCTTCCAACTGTCAGGCTTCTGTTGTGTGGGCAGCTATTTACATTCCATCTTGTATTTAAACTAGTTCTTTTGTCCACACAGGTTCACCTGTTCATTTATCTGTTTCTTTCCTCCCAGCTAGATCAGAGCGGCGCCAGAAGCTGTGGGTCCGCCGCCATCTGTCACAGACAGGCTGGAAGGACTAAGGGCATTTTGCTTGAGTGTATATGTGTGTGTGTGTGTGTGTGTGTGTGTGTGTGTGTGCCAGTGTGCAAGGCCACCTCTGCTGTGAGTAATGAAACGGATGCAAAGTGTTGCTTCACTCACTTGTTTGTATTTATGTGCTGTATGCGCTTTCCAGCTGGTATGAGATGGAGTTCGGGACACACAGAGACACAGTGTTTCTTAGAGTTTGTTACTGTGTGTGTGTGTGTGTGTGTGTGTGTGTGTGTGTGAAAGGGGAGGGAGTAGGAGAAGAGGCAGGGAGTGTGATGCTACTGCTGTGACAGATTGATGTGAAAAGCAGTAGAGCATCCCAGCCTCTGCACAGGGTAAACAATGAGAGAACAGCTAATGAACGCTTGTGTGTGGATGTGTGGATGTGTGTGTGTGTGTGTGTGTGTATGTGTGTGTGTGTGTGTGTGTGTGTGTGTGTGTGTGTGTGTGTCTAACAGCGGTGTCTAATGCATCGCAGACATAAATGTCCATGCATGACCACATGTGTGAGTGTGTGAGAATCTGCACGAGTGTGAGGGGGGA
The DNA here is from genome assembly GCF_023349555.1 of Cebidichthys violaceus. NCBI lineage: Eukaryota > Metazoa > Chordata > Actinopteri > Perciformes > Stichaeidae > Cebidichthys > Cebidichthys violaceus. The sequence continues at coordinate 8,272,043 of NW_027176340.1, read as the reverse complement.
TGGTAGATCCAGAAGAACCACAGGAATCATATTTCTTTACCATCTGTACCTCCGTATTTATTTCCCTCCCTTCTCCCATTCACCCCACTTTTATTCAACCTAACTACGTGAACTGAGAGTGGGATGTGGAGGAAAAAAAACCAATCCTCTATTACAGTGCGTAATCATTTCAGAAATTGAAGTGACAATCCCGAAGATGTCTGTCCTCGTTGATTTAGAATCTCTATTCAAGTGAAAACAATGGAATTGTGCTTAGAGTTTAGCCATCTGGAGCCTGTTGGTTGATACATTTGCTTCCAGTTTTCATAATTGTCTGTGTGCTTCCATTTGTCTTGTGGGTCTACAATAGAGAAAAACTGTAATACAGCATTTTTCCCCCCCGAGAATGTTCACAGAAACCCAATATGTTATACCGCAAATACATAAATATTGCAATACTTTCATCGGCGCGCCGTGGGATCAATCACCATTGTGTTACCTCCTCCAGCGATAGATAGTGACTCAACATTTATTTCAATGAAAGTCTTCATGCCACTTTAACTTGCCAGATGGGAATACCTACATTATGAATTGAATACCTGACTGATTCATGCACATGTGCTTCAATTACTTTATGCAGAATTCATGTAAAAATCCAATATTGTACAACCTAATTCAAGCATCTTTAAAGCATAGCTATTTGCTGTAAACATAGAGAAATGTATATTGCCACAGTGTATGTCGTCATATGGTGAATCCCTGATCTTAGTATAACCTCTAGGGTAGTCACCTATTATTCACAATTCAAACTATTATTATAATAACTATTATTATTATACTGCTATGAAAAAAAAAAATCAACCTGTAATAATGTCACTAATTTATAAATTCACAGCAAGTAAGTACAACAGGTAAAGCTCCAGCTTGGCAGATTGTAAAACAAACTGACTTTAATTATTAGTGCGCCTTGTTGCCCTATCAGTTAGGCAACAACAATTACTGTTATCTGTGCTAATGCAAAATGGAGGCTTCGCCGTGCTATATAGACAATCATGACATATGAGAAGTAGCACATGGAATCATTTGGGATTCGACAGATGGAGAAAACTTTGCAGCTGAGTCACCGTGAATGAATGGAACGACAACAATTCTACAATTATTCTGGCTTGAGAAGTTGAATTGAATTAAACAAAGTACTTTTTAGTTGTCAAAACTGATTCTTTGAAAAAGTGCCAGCCATAATATCACATTGTACAACTTCTCATCTCAGTAAATCCGCTATATTCGACCATTTCTCAGTAGGCTTGTATGGCTGGTTGATTGTCTGTGAGTAACCTGATATATTTAAAGTCCTGGTGAAATGAAACATACACTTTCCCACTTTTAATCCTGTAACACGGAGTTCATTTACTCTTTTATCTCTTGTTATAGGCCAAATATATGTTCAGAAATCTACATTCAAATAATCATCCTGCACTCATGGGTGTTTTCAAAAAAATCATCCAATCAAAAGAGACATTGATTTATATGACAGCTAACCACACCTGTTATATAAACCTGCACTTCTAGGTTTGTGGATCGTAGATCGATATTGACCAAAATGAAGAGATGTGTGTTTGAAGAGGGCAAAAACATTTTCATTTCCAAAACAATATGTCTGAGGTCAAACTCATTCAAGGGAACCTTTGTCGATTTTTTAAGCGGCTCTGTGTCGCTGCCGCGTGGGCAGTGACCCGCTTTAGAGAGGGCAAATCAAATGCAAAGATGGGATTCAAATCCCTCTTGTAACTGTACACCACTCAAATATTCCATTTCACAGGGGGAAATATCACACTAAAGTAGCTAAAGATGCTCTAATTTCAGTTTTACTGGCACTTTATTGGCAATATGGCCTTTTTGCAACTGGCTTGCCAAAATGGCCCTCTCTGATGGCTGGCCGTAGTCCCTGGCTGCATTGCTTTACAGATGAAATCAGACTAATAGAAATGCCCTGCTAAGCTGGGCTGATATGTGACCTGTGCCAAAATGTGATACTCTGTGATAACAGTCTGCACGCATCTGTGTTTGCAAGATAAATCTGTGCATGATTTTACCTAATTTCCTGACATGGGAAAAAGTCTGTGGCAATACTATTTTCCACCCAGGAAAGAAGGCAGAATGTGTTGTTTACAAGTGGTCGAGAAACCGACAAATACATTGAAGAGAAATCTAGATTAATGGGCAGACTGAAGGCTGAGGGGATGTGTATTGGGCTCAATGGCCTTCCTGCATCTCGCTAGACTGAATCAAACTTAGAAATAAATTGTGTGAGGAGGCAGTCTAAAGTGGGAGCTGTCCAGCAGCACCATCCTCTCCTTCCTTATCACTCAGACAGTCATTGCTGCTCCCAGCATGCATCAGCCCCTTCTTCCAGAGCCGTTACCAGCACTGCCTTTTTCATGGCAAAAACCATTTTGAAGACACTTGCCAATGTCCTCAATAATTAAGTAGCCACCTGATCCACACAGCTGCCATTCATCTGAGTACATTCATACGTGAGGTGAGCCAAATGTCCCTCCGCCACAGCCATTTGTCATTATTCATGATGGCATTTCAATTAGAATAAGTGCAATGAGTGAAGGTGGATGAGGGAATGAGTGGTATAACATGAATGGAGAGACTACTAAATACAGTCATAAATACATCTCAATGGCTTTAAGTGATGTTCTGCCTTACTGACTGGGAGTCAGAGATTTGAAAGTGTTTTCAGGTGAATCACAAAATAAATAGGAGCACCACTTCCGCAATGTATCTTTGTACATACGTGCACACTCAATGTAATACGTGCCTGAAGATGATACCTTCACTTTTGGGCCTTTTTACATTCAACAGAAGCTCCAGGAACAAGTAGGGCAATCAGCCCATGTGAAAGCGTCTGACAGCTTTGCTGAGTCCAGACTTTTGCCAACATGAGCTTTCAAAGAGCTTGTTACAGTAAAGAGAGTGTTTCTTCTCTTTGATGAAAAGACTCCGCTGTGGGAAACTGCTTGTTTGCTTTAAATGCGACGTTATCTTTTATGCACATCCTGAATGTTTTAAAAAGATTTGGCGAGAAATAGACACACATCACTGACTGTAAATGTGAACATAAAAGATCAAGATCATAAAAACAAAAAATGTCAACCTTGTTGGGGGCTAGAAGTCAAGCCAAGGGATCACCAAAACCATTGTAGTACATCCACACAGACTGCATGAAATATGGACGTAGTCTCCGTGTTGTCACCCAAAGGTTTCTGTAGGGCCGTTGTGAAGCTCAAAGTGGGCGGCTCCGGCTGTCGGCCACTCCCAGCTAATCCAAAAATGAGCAAAAAGGTGGATCTTTGGTGGAGCTGATGTGTGCCCTGGTGTAGCATCAGAGCAGACAGCTGGCAGCAAGAAACCTGATACGGCAGCCACCTGTCAATCAAAGCGGCCACGCCCTTAATTAAGCCTTGATACAATTAAAACGGTGAGTTGTATAAAAATCTAGCCCCATACAGTTGTTATTGACGGAGGAATTAGCTGTAGAGACTTGTTCATCCACCATGAACGACTGTACAAAGTTGGTGCCAATCCATCTTGTTGTTGAAATATTCTACTGAATGTGAATATGTTGTCGCTGGAGGAAAAGTCAGGGGATCGCCGACATTATTAAAATCTATCCTTGAAGGGGCCTTGAATATCTGTAGCAAATTTCACAGCAATCCATCAAATAGTTGAGATATTTTACTTTACATCACAAATGTCAAACTCATGGTGGCGTTCGTCTTCTGGGGACCATGAATGTCTGCACAAAATGTCACGGCAATCCATCTATTAGTTGATTTAGTCTGGACCAAAGTGGTGGACACACCAAACCAACACTGCCATCCCTAGAGCGCAGCTAAAGAAATCCAAATCACCAAATACAGTATTACCTACACTTCAGGCATCCTCTTCATTTATACTTTAAACATGTTGAGCATTCAGTCAGTTGTTTCTCCACATTCTGTTATTTGGCACACCAGCCTCCTGATCTCTGTAGCACTGTTTCCAGAGCACCACTGCTACAGGTTACGGGTAGCTAAACGCAGATGAGATGAGCGTCCATGTGCACAACGGAGCTCAATACGGTTGTTCCTTCTCGTGGGAGAACTGAAAAAAAAAACCCAGAGCTAATTAGACCTTTGAAAGTGTGAATAAGGATGGGGACAACATCACCCTGTGCCAGAGTGAGATTTCCTTCCAAATATAAATGACGTGGAGGGTGGATGAGATTATCACAGTGACACAGGTTGTTGTAAATGGAAAGGTAAGTGGACTTGCATTTACAAAGCACATTTCTCGTCTTCAGGCCACTGGCAGCGCATTACACTATATGGCAACATCTTCCCAGTCACACAAGCACACTCATAAACCGACGGGAGAGGCTGCCATGCAAGGTGCCATCTGCTCATCACGTTCTAGTCGAACCATTCACACTCACACTCACTCGCCGATGGCGCAGCCCAAGGACACTTTGACGAGTGGAGGACCGGCTCTACCACCTGAGCCACAGCCACCTATTCATATACTGTATGTTTGATTGATGAGACAAACATTCAGTGAACAGCTCCTTGTAATTGCTTTTGCTGACTAGTGTGACATCAACAGAATGCCATTTTCTATACCTATATCCGACCTAAAAGACCAACATGAATGAATCATGTCAGATTGAATGAACCCAGTGGAAATTCGGTTGAACTATCAGGCAAATCCCGAGTCACTGTCACTGTTCTGGTCCGCTGGGCTAACCAGTTGGTGTCAGTTTAAAATGTTCAAAATGGCTGTTCTAAAGCTGATCACGCCAAAATGTTTAGTTTGTACTGAACGATACAATATTTAAGTATTATGTTACGTTATTAGGTCATTTAACCTGGTAACACAGTGCTCATTACACTCTAGTCCACTAGAATATCTACAACACAAAAAGACATCTTTACACCAGATGTTTTGAGTGTCAACTCAAAGCTGAGGAAATACAGAGAACCCTCGGCTACCCCGTTCTCGACCTCAATAAATGCAGTCAATGGCCTGAAACAACCTTTGTGTACAAGCACATGAGTAATTGCCGACTTTGTTGTTGGAGACATTTACACAAGCAGTATCAGCTCCTGTTTACCCAGAAGCCCCCCACAGCTCAGTGTGTGTGCTGATAGGTCCATCAGGTTCTTGAGGTCATGACAGACTGCTGGAAGGATCTTCGTAAGTTTAAAAAGGTCACAAACTCAGCCATGCAGAATAAGAGTAGTATGTTTGTAACAGCAGCACATTGCCAAGCTCAATAGGGTGTGCAACTACACTCACACATACACAATTTATAGCACACACACTGTATATATCCAGGGATTTTCCTGGCTCAGACGGGACTTTATGGACGGTAAGCCTGATCGGTCTGCGTACAATAAAGGCAATGAGTCTGTGCTAGATCCTTTGACAGACATCTTTACATTCTCCTGTTATTTCTGACCATTCAGTGAAACTAAAATGTCTATAAAGCTTGAGTAAGTGAAACCCCAATTAACAAAAAAAAAAGAATTCAATCAAAACAATGAAGCTTAGCCGGCTGAATGTAGCGGCTGTGGATGAGACGGAGAGACGACTGCTGGAAGTCGAAGACGTTGTATTGAAGTTCATGTTCTGCTTCTTTAGCAGTTGTTTGATAAATTGTTATTCAACACATTTGGGCAGGATTTGAATTGCAATTGTTATTCTCAATTCTTATCATTTCAGTGCTGGGGATTTTCCTTTGGTGCTGGCGTAAACCTCTTCGGGGGCGCCTACAATTGCACTATGCTGGAAAAATCTCAAGTATCTGTAATTATAGTTGCCAGTAATCGCAGGTTTGCTTCTGTTTGGGTAACTTCTACCAAATTTAAATTTAAGTTACGCTGCAATGAAGCCAAAACTAAACTCTCTTTAGGGAAAATAGAAATGTTTTACACACAACCACATGGTCTAGACTGGAGAAAAAGAAATGGGTGCCTGGATATATTGCATATTGCATGTTGTCTATTTTGTATTAATTTATCATGATGTCTTATATCTTTGGTTTGCCTCTCTTGCTCAATAGCAGACGGGATTGTCTGTAAAGGTTGTGATGAATCATAGTCTCAGCAGGATGGGCCTCCCTGGCCTCTGTCACCGCTCATCACACATGGCCAACAGCAACGACGGTGTGACGAAACCAGGAACCATGCATCCCTATGGACCGACCGCGCTATCTGTTCCTTGGTTATTATACAGCATCTTACCAGCTTATGTTTTTGTATCTCCAAGGCACATTTCATTTGATGCCGTGTCCCGTCTTCAGATTATTTAGATGTAACCTTATCTCTCGCAGAAAAAAAACCCCAGATAGCTTTGACTGCCTCTGAGATAACATCCCAAGAGCGTGGAAAAAAAAAAATGTGCGAGGAAAACAGATTGATCTTATTTCACCAGTAATTCATAGCAAAAGAGGAGCCACAGAGAAAACAGGTGGCAAATAGGAAGGCAAAAGACTGGCATCAGGTAACCTGCATGCAGAGTACCTCACAGCTTTTTGTAATTTTGTCTGTGATTTGTTTTTTAATTATTGGAAGAGGACTAGATGTATGACGAATAAGACCTCAAGAGTCGTCCAACTCTCTCTCTGTAGAACTCATAAACAGTGTCCATTTGGAGGAGCTGAACAGATTGAACTGGCTTACTCAAATTAAGCAGCACACTGCAGTTACTGGGAAGTGTCTTTTGCAGCCAGAAAACCCTCGTATTGTCTGCTAGTATGTGGTCTCTGCAGTATTCAACAAGTCTTATCACAAACTCATCGGAAGAGAGGAATTGTTGGGAATTGTGTGTTTTTATGGGGGGAATAAAACACTACAAGTAAAGTAAAAGGATAACATTTAGAATTTTTGATGGTTTACAGACTTCAGAGTGGTTGAAAGGATTTTAATAATAATAAAAAAAATAATAGTCTGGAGTCTTGCAGACCAGCTGCTATATTCAAACAACAAGAAGGGTCATCAATGATCGGCAATTAGTGTCAGCGGCAAAAAATACGTGATAAGGGATCTCAAAAAGTTATATTTGCTCCATTGTTTTTCGGTTGTGCTGATCCGATCTTTGATCCAATCCGTGACTCTGACCCGTGATACGATCCGAACCGTGAGTGTTGTGGCAAAAGCATCACCATTATGTTGTGGCTGAAATGAAGAGAAGAAACGTAGTTCTTGGAGTAGCAACCAGCGGGAAAATGTCTTTATTGCACACAAGTTCAAAGTATTCTCTCCACGAGACGGTCAACTTCTTACAAGCCATGTCCTTTCCTTGCCCTCTTAACATGCAACACAATGACTTGTATGTACTTAATTGTTTGTTGAACTTCCGATAGTCAACACTGAGCACAGACCTCAGGGTTTGTCCTACAAACTGGTTCAAATCGGGTGAATCCCTTTGAGGCACGAACCTCGTCATTAAACGCCACATCCGTATTCAGCACAATGGTTTCATTCATTGTAATGCAATCGAGAGTGAGAGGAGAGGAAAAACAAACACCAAGAAAAAAATCTGCAAATTTATCTGCCAAGAAAATTCTATGAAGCATAGCCAGAAGGGATGTTGCTCCCAAAAACCTGTCTTCCTCCCTTGAGTCCCCTCTTCCAACATAATGAGGCGCCCAGTGAACGCCGATTCCAGAACCCTAGCATTCTGGGAAATACGCCCACACAGAGGGGGCTCATAGGTCAATTCACTTAAAGAGCTGCACCACCCTGAGCGGATCCAGCAGAGGTGAGCCAGAGACACATGGATGCATGTCTTTAAATGACTGCCTGCGGGGGGACATGAAACCAAAAACAAGCCAAGCTGAGATGCAAGTGGAACACTCCGAGAACAGATGGGCAGGGGGAACTCGGGGCTGCATAATATATCAAGTGTGCGTCTATACACACACACCAATACATACAGCGCCGCAGAGCTTTGAACACAACTTCTATTCCTCCAAATTTAAATGTTGCGGATCTCTCCCAGCACCTGAGAACAAAAGGCCGCCGATGGTAACAAGTGAGGGAGCGAAATTGGTCAATCAAAGCGCTCTCTGGCCAAGATCCTCATTTAGTTCGCCCCCGAGTATCTTCCCTGGTATCCTCTCTAAACCGTTTCCCAGCCTCTCTTGAGTTTAAATCAACACCTCACTTCTTTACTCCTCTATTCCCGAACTTGCCTTTGTGCTACCTGATCCTTCTCAGCCTCCTCTCCTCTCACAGAGAACAGATCATTCATTACTTTGGCAGGAAACAATCAACTCAGTTCAGTTGTTTATTCCACTAAAAACATGAGACCATTTCACTTTTACGAAGGCAGATAGTGAACATAGCTGATGTGGGGCTCATGGAGTCTGTCATAAAACTTGAGAAAAAACTAACTGCCACCTTGTCTCTCCCCTCTCTTTCTAGATTTACAACATCAATGAATGACAGCACTTTTTCCCCCCTGAAATGTCAGTTTGTGCTTGGTTGATACAGAGTTTTATGGTATTCAAAATGGCACAAGACGTAGTGGGTCCTTAATCAAATGTTACAGAAAAGCAATTCTCCCCAAGGTGACCCACGTTGCTTTGCACCTAGTCACAGTAATGAGCATTTTAAAGCCAAAGCAGAGACAGGTAACCTTCTCCTCAGCTCCGTATCCATCACAAACACAACCTTCATCTCACAAACAAGCAAACAAACAAACCAATCTTTGTAAATTAAGTTCCACAAACTCCTAATCAAAGGGCTCACGCTGACGTGTAGCGGTGTAAAATAAACGCATCTAATCTCAAATAACATTTTGCAATTTTCCCGCCCGTAAGCGGTTGACAGGAAAAGCAGCGAAACTCTCATATTGAAACGAGCCCGAGGTTGTTTACCAAGCAAACACAGACACACAGTGCATCTCTTGTCATGAAGAATAATAGTCATTAGTTAGCCAAGAAATAACCTAATCACACTGAGCTGCCTTCAAGCCTGTTTTGATGAATACAACGCCGATGCTAAACCGCCGCGGCGACGCCAATGCAATAATCATCGGGGGAGCTCTTTCCCAGAGAGCAGACGAACATGACCTGGAATCTTCGGGATCCATTTGTCTTCCCTCCGTCTCCCTTGCTCACTGCTGAATCCTTATTGAATAAATGTTAAGGCGACCTGGGCACAGATGACACATTGCAGTCTACAAAGCAGGGCCTTAATTGAAGCCTATTTGTCACTAAGGATAGCTGTGGTGCTGGAGGGAAGTAAAACCACCAAAACGGAGGCAAAAGCAACACTGAATAAAACAGGAGGGGGGCTGCTATGAAAAGCGCTTTTTACTGCTGTGATTACAAGCATGAGGTTTCACAATTCAATTGTTTTCATTAATAAAGATAAATGGTACTATGTGTTGCATATTTGTTTGGTATGTGTGCATTTGGTTGTGCATTGAAACATTAAAACTGTGAGGAAGTGGACGGACTGCACACCTATTTCTTTTCCTTTTTGATTTCAATTTCTCAGACGTCACAGATTACATTTTGAAAGATGCGCCTCAGCACTAAAAGGCACTATAGATATAGTCATATCTGAGGATCAAAACACTGCAGCATATTTGTTTTTATACTGGCCCAAAGAGGACTGAATCATACATGGGTGGTATGTTAATTTTTGTTTGTACTGCGCGGGTTTGCAGTTGCAGAGTTCTACATCATGTGTGTGTGTATGTGTGTGTGTGTGTGTGTGTGTGTGTGTGTGTGCGGGCCTGTGGGTATGCTGTCATGTGTCTGTTTGTGTGCATAATACGTATTCTGCCAGAGTGTGTCCCATGACATCGACCCTGGAGTGTAATTAATCAGGCCAGTCAGGTAGCGCATCAATCACCGCACTGTGACATGGTCATACGGAGAAACACAGCCTACACACACACACACACACACACACGCACACACACACACACACACACACACACACACACTAAGAGACACAGAGAGAGGCTGTGGCACATTCGCCAACACACCTCCTAGTAGGTTTCTAAGAACAGAACAGAACAGCAGGCAGACAGACAGCAAGCCCAGGCGGTGAGTGACGGCCTGTCCAACAGTCATCTGTAGTACACATGGGGATTGCAGGACTCGCAGAGCACAGGGAAAGATGGAAACTTAGTGTGCAGGGATTGTTTACAGCCCATGACACATAGGAATAGGATATATTAGGCTTTAGGCTACACACAAATTACGTGTTAGTAGGATAAATTCATCGTTGGTTTTGATCTTTTTATGGGGTTTGTTGGGGAGGTCGACTGGAAAAGTTATCTCTTGAATATATAACGCAACGTGATCAGCTCTTGATCGATGTCGGCCGATTAATCAGCTTTTTCCTGCTCCAATGGGAGAAGGCAGGGAGACAGATAACTGAGAGTGTGATTGTCACCAGGCTTCGTCTGTATGTATGAGTGCGTGTGATAGAAGGAGAGAGTGTGAAGAAGACAAAGAGGGAGGGGGGGGGGGGGGGGGGGGGATACACGTAGAGGGAAATCAGGGAGCCGACAAACAGCCCAGAGACGGTCCAGCACCGAGGCATATGGCAGCGACGGAGATAATACCCAGCAGCGGGCCAGTATGCTGTGGCTGGAGGCCTACGGGCCAGCCAGCTCCCGGCTGCCAGTGAAACCAGCCATTGGACTCCATGTGTTGTTTGTGTGGATGTTTCCCAGTGTTAGGTGGCGAGGCAAAACAGTGGGACTAGAGCAAATCCCTGGCAAAGCAGACATGGATACAGCGACCAAATGGTGATGGGGCTTAATGTTTGGTCTCAGATCAGAAGCAATAAACACATTAGTGACACAAGCTTTTTAATAGAAGGCTTCTCATGCAAACTACAAAATAGAAATTATAAAGCCATAATCTAGAGTCACTTTTTAGTGGAGTCTTTTTTTGTTGAGTATTCCAAGCAGCATCTTGTTTTGTATTATGCATTGTGCTTTTTTTTTTTTTTTTGGATTGACAGGGAAAACCCTCCCCTCGAGAGGAAGCAGTTATTATGCATAGCAACTGCGCGTGCACCGGGGAGATCCAACATGGGGCTGTAGCTAACTACATGAATGTCTAACAAGGCACCGCTGATGGATAACCTGCCTGCTCGGTTAATTCAGGGTTTTTTGTTCTACGCAGCCCTCGTTCAGCTACAATCTAGCAGCTTCATAAATAACAGCTTGAGACAATTAATTAAATCTACCCGATTTGACCCAAGAAAATAGTGTTGGACAAAGACAATTCATCATGAACTGTCCATCCTGGTAGTGGATCTATCAACGTAAATGCTGTCATGGACTCGGGCTGTAAACATGAATTTAAATCCACCTGAATGTTTTACACAAATGTGAAGATTGTCTTGACGGCTAGTGTACACAACGTACAGCCTCTGCCCCGTCTATCAACAGCAGTTGTGTTTCCAAGTAACCTCTAACATTAGAGCTGAGCCAACACATCAAAGCCAATAATATGAACGAAAAGACTTGTCGGGAAGCTTGTTGTGTTCAAATCAAGTCAAAGATATCATCAGTGATTGGATGATGGTACCGTAATACTGTAATGTGAGGATCACTGTACAAACAGGAAAATCTACCCGTGAAGAGGAGGTAATAAATAAATACTCCTCCTGCAGTCACTCGCACACACACACGTGTGTTTTCACTTATCGACTACAAATTTCAGTAAGAACATTCTGCCCCTGTCAGGGCAAAGCAACTTTTACCTTCATCATTCCTTGTATTTCATGGATTTTTTCAGGGCTTTAGGTAATTTCCAGTACAAATCCACACAACCCAAGGTCTAATCAGCCAGAATAACGTGTGTGGGCGTGAAAGGGTAAAGTCCACATGTGCTGGTCTTCCTGTTGAGTCAATAAAGACCCTCCTCGGAGGTTTGCCTAGGCAAAGCCACTGGCATCCTGACATATTGCTCCACAGCTAACAGAGTCTGGGGAGGAGATTGGTGTTTCACAATAACCCAGCAGTGGATTACTGATAGACGTACTGCAGGGTTACAGGGAGCTGGTTTTATATTCCAGAAGTGCAGCTTCTCGTAGGGGGTTTTCCGTCTTCCAACTCGATGAACTACGGATATCTCACAGCAAGTGGTTAATCAGTGGTGGAAAAACAGTGGGAGCTTCTGGACACCGGTTACACACTGTCGCAATGCAAATGATGCACTAAAACTGTGACGACTCGTATGGACTCCAACCTGTTCATTTCACTTCCTGTTGTATTTTGTATTCACTTGCCCATGCTTCCTACGTTGCTTTACTTCCTGCCATTGTTTAGTTTCCCGCCAGTTTTGTCATCTGTGTTCCATTATCTCATCAGATCTCTCAGTACTTACACCCCTAGCTTTTCACTACATATTTGCCAGACTGTCTCAGTTATTTGCACAACTCTCTCGCAAGTGTTTGTAGCCTGCTTCTTTGTTTTTCCTTATTCTTTAGTTTTTTTTTTGTCAATGCCTTTCTGTATGCAGCGTTGACTGTCTGTTTTGTCTTTTGTGACACAAAGCTCTGAGTAAACCTTTGGATTTTTGTACTTCACTTTATTCTCGTGTGATCCTTGCAAGTCTTTTGTCTGATCATCACAAATACAAACGTTGGATCGCTGGATCTGCCATTGCTCATCATTTTGAACAGATTCTGCATTCATATGTGGAATCTGTGGGCAATTTTGCTTCAGGCATCGGGGACTTTCTGGTTTCCGTGTGTGTATTGACCAATCAAGTTGGAGCTGGCTTTGGTTAAATGCAAGTAAACAATCCATGTGGAGAGCAAAAGAGATGCAAAGCATTGGCTGAAATACGATCTCGGAAGCCACCGGGATCGCGACGCAATCCGGTCAAGTTTTGGGATCAATATCAGACAGAGAGAGGGATTGGTGGATTCAAAATGCAAATCAGTGGAAGACGGGTTAATGGAGCAATATGGATATAAAAAACTAACGTTGATCTACATACAACAATGAGATTTGCTCAGACGGCAACCTCCTGTTCTGTAAATAAAAGCCAATGCGGAAGTGTTTAAAATTTTAATTCTCACTACTGGCCAGCAGGGGGTGACTCCTGGTTGCAGGAGTCAGTTGTATAGAAGTCTATGAGAAAATTACTCTACTTCTCACTTGATTTATTACCTCAGTTAACATCGTAAACATGGGTTTATGGTCTCAATCTCTAGTCCCAAATTTTCTTCAATGCAGCATGGTGTTCATTTAGTAAATGATGGTCCCATTTAGAGTCAAATGGACCGTAAAGCAGGGCGTGCTTTAGGGTGGGGCTACCTTGCGATTGACAGGTCGCTAACACTACCAGAGCCGTATACGGCTTCTCTACATCAAATCATATAAATTGGGACTTTATCAATGCTTTCCACTGTCTCATATTATGGCATGACAAATGCTTGCATGTTATCATGACTGAATTTTTGTTAAAATTACACAAGTATACCTTGAAAAACAAAAGGAATGCAAATATCAAATAACAAAAATGAAAGCAAATCAACATTGGCATATCATGTTTGGCATCTGGTGTACACCTCAGTTCGTGGGGGGACTCAGTACTCAGTTCACGCAGCACAGATGAGCAGGTATACACACACACACATACACACACACACACACACACACACACACACACACACACACACACACACACACACAACTCAGACAGACATTGTGCGGCGCCCGCAAGCACAGATAAACAAACATCAGAACACAAACACAACGGGAGGGCACATCCAAACAAGATACAGTACATCGATACTAACACACACACACACACACACACACACACACACACACACACGCAGAGGAGATGTCCTTCACGTAGGACCTCAGCAGGTGGAACGCCCCCCCACCCCCACGCCTTCCAAACCGTCCCTCTGCAGTATCCTGTCTGGTCCCAGTCCATCTGATTTCCTCCGTCTGTCTTCCTTCTTTCTTGTCTGATTTCTTTCAAACTCTCCGTATCTTTCCTTCTCATCTCCCTCTCCTTCTTCGCCATCTTTGTCTAAATCTGTCTTTGCGCCTGTCTCCTTGCTTTCCTCCAGGCCGTCTGCACACAAGTCAATGTTTGGGGAAAAAAAAGGGCCCCCCGCGCCTCACTGTGTATGACAGCTGACATGATCCCATCCCTCTTGAAACCAGGCTGGAATAATTAAACTACACGGAAAGGAATACATAGATATAACTTGGATGTTTAACCAATTGTTGGAAAAATTAATTAGGATCCATGACAAACGATTTCACGGGACAACAGATTGACTGTGTGTTTCCTTGCACTCCATCTGACGGTGTATCAAATCAAACTCTTCCCTCACTGCCTGCCTCTCATTCAGTCGTTCGTTGTTTCTTTCCCGGCCTCCCTCCTTTACTTTCTTATCTCTCTATCCGTCTATCCTCTCGGCTAAATAACTGTCATCTCTATAGCGGCCTGCTTCGCTCACACGCTGGCCCCAGCTGTTCATAAGGCCATTAGTACTCCAACATGTTCCCTTGTTTACAAGTCATGTGTCTCATCATCAGACTTGAAAGCTCTTGTATTACAGAGAGAGAGAGACAGAAGGATGCACACACAAACACAGTCTGGGAGAGGGGTGATATTTCTGTCTCTCCTACACACACACACACACACACACACACACACACACACACACACACACACACACACACACACACACACACACACACACACACACACACACCGTCACATCAAAGGCACTGCAGCCACTGTCAAACAAGTTTGCTGGCTTGATTGGTGCCTGTAAACTTGTATACACTGCCAAAGTCGTATTCCGTTGCTATTGTTATCAAACCCGGACTGTCCCTGCCCGACTGGTGGCTGGGTTGATAAACGGCCTGCGATCCTTTATTTTTGAAACAGCAGAGCAAGAAAATGTCCCTCGCCTCAGAGACACAAACTGATAACAAAGACAGAGTCTCCGTGGACGTTCACAGAGGAGCCAAAAACAACAGCATTTTGACAACGATAACACGGGTTACAGTTTTTGAGGGAGATTATCCACGGATCGAAAAGGATAAATGCAGCGCTGCTTCTGAAATCGTCCAGTGATCGATATCATTCATAAATATGTGGTTGCTGTAGACAGTTGGAATGCATTGGCAAAATAAAAAAATTCTGTTTTGAGCTGGAAATGAGTCCGTCTTAAACATGAACATGTGCTCAGCGGGCCCGCGGAGAGAAACGTTTCATCTAGAAAGCAGCTAATCAGAGGTTTTATGTCTCTATGTATTACTTTAATATTTGTGATTGCTTTCACAGCAGACGAGACACCCTCAGAGCACAGAAAACATCATTCTCAAAGCCCAAAATCCTTCCTAATAATTTATCTCGAGTAGATTCTAACCTGAAGGTGATCGCTGAAGTTAGACTAAAATGAAATTGGTGTCGTCTAAAACTTATTTAGCCCCTGAAGGGTCACATGGGAATTTGTTTTCTGAACAACTCTGCATTCCCCCTGCTCCATAGTTGCGTTGTACCCGTCCAGTCATGGAAAATGCTCTGCAGATACCACAGAAAAGAGAGATGATGTGCAGCTTTACATTATGCACCTTTCAAAAGCTTGAGTGAGCACGTCTGCAGCCGCTGTGCCTGGCTGTGGTGGTTCGACGACTGCATTTGTGGTTACACTGACAGTGTCACGCTTCTATCAGATACGACTGATGTGTTACCAGAACACCACAGCGGTTCAGGACTGCAGTGGCCTCAACAACAAAGAGTGTTACACCCGTAATTGACAAAGTGTTACATAGCCATAACCATAACAACCAAAGCCATGGCAACAGCCCCAATCACAGCGACGGCAGCGGCCCCGAAGCGATGTCATCCGATTGTAATGATCACAGCCTGTCGCAGTCAGCCTCGGCAGTAAGTCACATCACTCTGTAGAGAGCTATAGCTACGCTAGCTAGCTCCACCGGCTATCTGACTGGCCTGAACCCACAACTGAGTGTGAAACCCACTCGCACTGTGGTCGCACCCAGTGGCGGTGTATTACATAACGCACAATACCATATCATAACACAGCTCGGCTCTGCTCTATGGATCAGAGGGAATCAGATCATACTGCCAGGTAATGCTCGTCTTAATGCTGGGGAATTTATGTGAGGCAACACAAAAGTGGAACAGAAATCAAAGTTCCACCATAACCCGTCTGCATAACAGCGAGAGAAGGTTTTTGTCTCTTTGTTTATTGAAGATTGAAATAAGACTATAAAACTAAATGAATGTCTACAGATCTGGTACATTAAAATAAGACAGAAGAGACTGAAGATGAAGTTCATTAAATCTGACTAAAATCTCATAAGCCTTTTTTTTCCCAACTCAAGAATTTGTGAGAATAAATTTCACAGAATGGGGAAATTACTTTTCCCTAACTTTCAATTTTTACCACAGATTTCTGTCATCAACGCTGGAGATACACGCATGAACCTGTGGCTCCTTGGGTGTAGCTTTAGGCCACATTGCCCAACACTGCCCAGCAGCCCACTGCTCCTAAAATATGCTTAGGATGGGTAAAATGCAGATGTCAAATTTCATGTCTGTACTCTAAATGACGATTGTAATAAAGTTTATAAGTTCATAAGATAAGCAGGTCAGGTTTTCAGCCGGCAATGGCAAGCAACATTTGAAGAAGAACTGTGAAACGAAAACTTTACAAGAAACCTCACAGCTCTCTCTTCTTCACCTTGATGCTGTCTTTCCCTTGTTTGTCGACTCCCCCCGTCTTGCAGTGCTGTGTCACTGTCCTCATTTTGTTTTTTTTATCCTCCATCCTTCCCTTGTCATTTCATTCCATCACCGCCCTGTCCATCTCGTCTCATCTTCTTTCTTCTCCTTTCCATCCATCTCTCTCTCTCTTGCCGTCTTTCACCTCAGTTTTTCTGTGGCGGTGAATGAGAGATGGGGGTCAGCTTGTTTGATGCTGGTGTAAGTAAAAATCTTATCGGCTCACCGCAGCTTTGGAATCAGAAGTTGCTGCAGAACACCTGTAATATTTGCTCTCCACCGCTCTCAAGGCTACATTTGGCAACCGTACGTAGAGTATGAGATGCTGAAAGATAACCTTCGATTCGGGATCAATCTACCAATCCTCCTAGATGTTTCTGTATGCCAGGCTTCACCGGCCCATCCTGGTACACAACACCTGCAATATCGCTGAATGACACCAGAAAAGAGGAGCGAGGCTTTAGCTCTCCCAGCATATATGGAGATGAAGCTTTCACTGTGGATCAAAGCACAGCAAAGGCCTAATGGGAAATCACTCAAGATCTGCGACTAAAGAACCAAAGACTTTCTTTGCAAGAGGAAACAACAGTGCTGCTACTTTTCAGAAATACTGTAACAACTGATGATTACCTATAATGCCAGAAGAGCCTTCGCGAACCGTATGGCCCTGTTGTGCGTAGGAGTGTGCATCATGTGACGCATTTGAAGACTGCAATTACTGCATGTTGTGATAGTGTTCCACCATGCATTTTTTTTTCAGCTTTTACTGCAATTTGTATACATTTGAGTCTAGGACCCCATTAAAACCCCGTAAAAGCCTGAGATGTTTGTAGCGTGGCCTCAACAAGCTGCTGGAAACGTTGCTCAGAGATTCGGGTCCATGCTGACGTGATAGCTTCATGCAGTTGCTGCAGATCTGTCAGCTGCGCATCCATGCAACAACAATATTCAAGTAGCCTAGTTGTATTGCGTGCCAAGGGAATATTCCCCACCTCTGCACACTACTGTAGTAACGCATGCTTTTCTTTAAGTAGCTGTAAACCAATAACCCCTGGACAAGCACACGCCCATGCTTACTCTCACTCGCACACACTCACACAATTACATTTTCTTTTGTCGTTTGTAATGTATTGATATTGTTGTTGTATTTCATATGTTGTAAAAACATCTTGTCAATAATAGTTTACGTAGTCATATCTTATGCCTGTTAATGTTATGTTCTCTGTAATATTGTGACATTTTAATATTATATAGGTGGAGGCTTCAAATAAGCCCAGTTGGCTTTTTGCCTCGTCCTGCACTGTGATATCATTTATTATTTTATTGTTTAAATTGTGCAAAATAAATAAAATAAAAACAAAACCTAAATTTTTTTTTTTTTTTTTGGTTTTGCTGGAGCTGTTGCCCCCGCGACCCGATCTCGGATAAGCGGGTGAAGATGAGAGATGAGAGTCAAAAACCTAAAGTGTATTGATCCGGACAGATATGTGAACCAAAAGGACCAGAAGGATACGTTGCTGCCTTCACGCTTTGGTCCGTTTGGTGTTCACAGTAGCAGTAGTAGAGTTGTACGTCATGCGGACTGACAGGTAACAAATTCAGAGAGAAGCGTTGGTGATTGTCATCCTGCATCATCTCAGCTACATGGAGGTCAGGCAGCACTTAACTGAACCGGAGGTGTTTATCTTCTTTGATAACCTCCTGCAGAAAATTATGACAGACTGCAACTGGATCTCATATATTATAAATAGTGATGGACGGGTAGAAACGTGCAGCATCCCATAGTGTTGTATTAAAGGGGGTGAAGTTACTGTGTAACCGCCACGTTTTACTCTTTTTAATGAGGAACTGCTAAGCTACACGAAGTAGCGCACAAACACGGCTGAGAGCTGCTATTAAATGCTTTTTGTCTCTCAAATGGAACAGCAAAGGTGTCACCATGGATACCGGACCACATCGCAGGAACTAAGAGGTCGCTTTCTTGTCAAATGGCCAAAAGCAGATGCATTTAGTAGTTTATCTCTATTTATAAATCCAATATCTGCCATCACAAAATCCTGTGTTTTGTCCATTTTATTTTCACGCCACAATCGAACTGCAGCAGAGTTGACAGTTTTCACACCAGTCTAAACTCACCAAACAAAAGTGTGAACTGCACCAAACAAGGATGTGAAAGAAAACACTCCATTGTGATGTTTGGTCTGAACAACAGCTGGACGTGGTGACCGTGTCTGTGTGCAACAAGCTGCCACATGATTAGCTGATGTTTTATGAAGGAGCAGGTGTAACGGGGGGCCTCATAAAGTGACCACCGAGTGTAAATAGTTGATTTTCAAAAGCGGATATTCTATTTATTCTTTTCTTGTCCACCTCTTCGGGGGGGTCAAAGGTCACGATAACATCCCCGGAGCTTTAAAGGACTCTGCGTTCCGCAAAGGACGCCATCAGAACGGACGCCATCGAAGGTTGAGCTCAAAGTTACGTAACGCTGTTGTTTACTTTTTATTTCTATGAAATATGGATAAAGTCTATCTGTAGATGTGGCTGACAGTCCCAGCGTCACGGCTCCTTGGGGAGCGGAGCTGAACAGGTTCAAATGGTCCCGCTGCTGCTCGGGTCCCACTGTTATGACAGTGATACATTGTAATGGTGATACTTTCTAGTCATTGCCCTTTTATGCTGTCTGTCCCCCAGCTGAACATTCTTTATCAAAATACTCCCTTGTTCTCCATCTCTCTTTAAACATTCCCACCATCTCTCTTTTCCTTTCCAGCTTCTCTCTCTCTCTCTCTCTCTCTCTCTCTCTCTCTCTCTCTCTCTCTCTCTCTCTCTCTCTCTCTCTCTCTCTCCCCGCTCGTTTGGACATTTCTCTGGAGACATGCGACAGACTGTAATGGAATTTTTCTATCATCAATCTACAGAGGGTGTGATGCATGGCTCCAATTTCCCCAGCTGGAGCCACCTGAGCGGCTGAATCACTGTTGGGTCCGGCAATGGTGCAGGATGGCCTTGAGAACCGTGAGAGAGAGAGAGAGAGAGAGAGAGAGACCATGACAGGGAGAAGAAGAAGAAGAAGAGGAGAGGAAGAGCATTTCAAAAGGAGTAAGGAGGAAAGATAAGAAGGGAAGAAAGGGAATAAAAGGAAGACAGTTAGAGGGAAACAGAAAGAGAAAGACTAGGTTTTTAGCAGGGTCTTACGTTCACTAGCTCGCATGAACATAAAGGCCGACACACACACTGGAGCGCATGGAGACCATTTCTTCTCATTTAAGTGTGACCGAGACATGTCCCCTATAACCATCCCTGCTGAGCCTGATGGCACGGTGACTTTTTACCGCTCGCTGTTCCTCGCACTTTGTTTTGCTTCGGCATCAACCTCTCTCTCTCTCTCTCTCCCCCAAAAAACGTGTGTGTTCTCTGCGCCGGGCGTGTAACAAGGCCTAAATTTAATGGACCGGTGGCAGGTGAGCCAAGATTAAATTGGACACAGAACCTAACAATAATAAGACAACTGTTTAAAGAGTGAGGGGAGCTAGTGAGGAGCGAGAAGATGGAGCCACCTGTAGGTCACTATTCCCTCTTTACCAACAGAGAGACGCTTTATTAGCCTGTCAGTGTGACGGATTGACCAGCACATACCCCTCTGTCCTGAGAACAACAGTTAACGCTGCACGGGGCGCTGAAAAGTCGAGGTGGCGCTCGCCAGGAACGGTCGTAAAAAAAAAAAAGCAAGTCACTTCTGAAGGGCATACTGTGACAGAGGCAATGTATCCAGATTGTTTATCTCTTTATTTGCTCCCCCTCTTTTTCTCTGGGACATATCGGGTGGAGTTGGCTTGGCTGTTGGGTCAAAGCAACAGGCTTCAGAAGAGCAAGTCTTTCACAGGAAAGAGAAAAAACAACAACTCGCGCAAGACAACATCTGGAAGCTATTGATGACACAAAGAAGGATTCAGGTTCAGAGGAAAGCTAAACAAGAGGATTTAGTTTGCACTGGAGAAAGAAGAAAGAGAGAGAAAGAGGAAGAAGGTGTAGTTTTTCCATGAACAGAAAGTGCCTGAGGAGGAGAGACACACACACACACACACACACACACACACACACAGACAGATGGGGGGGGGGAGAGAGGATCTGTAAGGGTAAAAAGCACAAGGAAAACAAGGCGGAAATTATTCATGAATTAAACTGACACAAACTTAACTGGGACATACAGGATTTCAAATAACCAATCCATTATGTAGAGGGTTGCTGGAAAGACACCTCCCACGATGGCGCAGGCGGCTCCACACACAGAGCGCAAATTGAAATTAAACTCCCTACAGTAAAACATAGTGGACCACTGTTTCCTCATTGTGATGCATCTGTCACACCAGAAGCCAAATCCTCTGTTCTCTGTCGAAAAAAAAAACGGTTGACAGTCGCATTTGGAGGGATGACGTCCTTCTTCATTTTCCTAGCATCAATTTATTATACCCGAGGTTAAGCAAGGTAGCCTGTCTGCTTATTGTGAGGCGTTCAAGGGGAAAGTAAAATAGACACGTTATACTGATAACTTTGTCTGAGTGACTCGGCTCGTCCGTCAAAGGAAACCAAAGCAGGCCGCGTTTCATCTAAAACCATTTCTTCAAATATTATTAGGTTTTACTTGATTTCACTCTCCTCTGATGTCTCTTGTCCCGGTTAACATTTCTCTCCAGGCCAGAGAGCACTTTGCATGTCTTATGCGTGCTGACAAGAGCGACGGGGACGATTATAAAAAAAGAGTGTATCGCTGTCATCAATGCCTCCACTTCTCTCTGTTACTCATGGTCTCACAGATCGAGAACAATGACAATATCTGGAGTCTTCTCTGACCTATATGGCAAAATATGACATGAAAAACACTTGGTTAATGTAAGAGACAGATCACAGTTTTAAGAAACCAACATCCAGACATGGATGTGAATAGCTATCTGATCTTAATATCTCACTGGAGACAAAATGTCAATAGAATAAATAATTTCTGAGTGAAGTTTATGAAGAATGAAGAACACAGACATCCGTCATTCCTCCTGTCGTTGTCCTCCTGGCTGCTGTGTTTCAGTAAACATAGCGGTGGTGGCCAGCTGAATTAGGTTTCACTTTCGTTTACATGTCCACAGATGTATTGAGTATTGGCTTTTTTACTCGCAAATATTTTATTGCACGTACAATAACAAACGTAGAGTTGCCGTCAACTCGAGTATCCTTCATTTCACCTGGTTCACTTCACCACAGCGGCATATCTGCTCACGCTTCGTGCATATGTGTCCATGTGTGTGTAGTTGGAGGAGCTTTGGGTTTTGGGTGATTATCCACCGATTAAAAGTTATGAAAATATTATATTCAATGTCTGCCAATAAACCCCACTAAATGTTACACACTGTCTCTTTAAGAGAGGACTATAAAAAGAAGATACTTTATTCAGTCCGCATCAACCCTCCAAGTCGTACTCCAATCTAAAGTCGGGGATGATTTCTGTTTAATTCTAGTTTCTGTTGAGTCTCTTCTCGAGTTTAATGTAGAAATATAATTATCAAAAGGTGCTAGGGACATTTCTGTATGGATGACCCTGTATTTGACTTGTAATTATTCCCTAGATTGCTATCCAGGGGATCATGGCCAGAGTTCATTCGTTGACGTGGCAAAATGGCAAAATATATTCATTCCTTTTCAGCCATTTGGTCTCTAGTTATTCCAATTTAACACCCACACACACATCTGTTTCCTGTCTCGTCCACGGCTCACTTTGACGCCGACTTGACACACAAGATAAAGCAGAGGCGGAAAGCAAAACAGATATTGAAATTTAGTCTGTTCCTTCCATCTTTCCTATCTTCTGTTTTCTAAAGTCTGTCCACATCTCAACCTGTTGGAAAACAGCCAGCTCTTATACTATATCCCTCAAAAATGTATCTACAAAGTCAATGGTTGCTCGTTCACGCACTCTCACCCTTTCACATTTTGGTTTTCTGGATGCCGATTCCCACCATAGATCCGTTGGCCCTTCAGCATTAGAGTCTTGGATTGCGGTTCCCTCAAGTGACACCAACATCATGTTGTCCATCATCTCTACGTTCAGAAAGGACCTCCAATCGGCCTTCACATACAGGCGAAGACGCTGGGGTGTATCTTTTGCTGTTAGCTGTCTCTATTTTTTAGCGGTTAAAAAGTGCCAAAGGTGATCAAATGCTGACATGCATTTACACACATACACACACACACACACACACACACACACACACATACTCACGCAAAAACAGCTGGAGTCTGAAAACCCTCAATTTCATAAAATGAGAAACAATCATAAATAAATAAATTGAGAAGAAAAAAGACAAAAGTTATTCTAAAATGGGAACTTCAAATTAGAGCAATGAGATAGTTATTGCTTTTCCTCCTCCTCTAGTCTCCACAGTCCTAAATGTGACATTACTACACACTAATTATAACTAACTAACTAACTTTTCTCCCTCACAACTTTTCTATATGGAGCGATTTGGACACGTGAAACGTTCAATATCAATACACTTTCAATAAACATGTAAACGGCGCTATACATCTATATCTATATATATATAGATATATAGTGTTAATGTCCTGTTAATAAAAAAGCTGCAAAAAATTGACACACAGCGTAAATCCTGCAACATCACAACTTTAAAAATGAAATTGGTGCCATAATGTCGATGATTTTGGGTGTTCACGTTCCGTCTCTAATCCTTGTTTTTCACTAACTTCACGCTAACTTAAATCCCTCCCTATTAGAAGCCCCACCCCAAAGAAAATGTGTGAAATGTCAGTACTGGAGAACAACTTGCAGGTCACTATAACTGAAGTTTGGGCATCGGTACAGTAAGCTTTCATAAGTCAGCTTGCAGGAAGATTGGACACAAGCACACATAACCCCGGGCTTATGATGACCAGCACGAGATACACACACACGCACACGCACGCACGCACGCACGCACGCACGCACGCACGCACACACACACACACACACACACACACACACACACACACACTTAGAGTGGCCATCTGGCCAACTGGTAGTTCTGCTGAATACATTCCCCATCTCCAGTGTTCAGCACCTCCTCCTCTTTTGCATGACTCTTTCAAGTTTTAATAAGATAACTTTCACCATTTTCCCCGCTACCCTTATTTATTTATTTTTTTGGTATTCTTTTATATTTAATCTCCGCCGTCGGGACACTGGTTCAGTCTGTCAAGTGAGACAGACTGAAGGAGAGAGAAAAAGGGAGAAGGAGACAGCGAGAGGGGGCTCGGTGATCCCCGTCCGGTGCAATCTTCTTCTTTAATGAAGTCCAATCTGTGAACACACTGTGGTCGCGTACCCCAAGGCGATCATCGCCTGTCTGTGACGCAGAGGAACACATAATAAGCGAATAGCTCCACTGGTGGATGGGTAGAGAGAGTCTGACGCCTTTGAAACATTTCCAACAGCACAGACATGAAAGAGAGTCCACTTGTTTCATATTCTTTTGTGTGATCAAACACAGCACGTCTTTTAAGGTGGGAACGCAAAACGAAGATGAGAAGTTGATCACAGTCTTGAGGTTCGCCCTCTCGAGCTGACTGACTTCATGTCTACCACGGTGTTTTCTGTAAAGACAAAAAAAAACATAACATCTACTCTACTCACAAAACACCCGGTGCATCGCAACGCAGTGAACCCCGGCACTCCAGCAGCTGCTGCTGAGCCTGTCACACAAAAAACGAGTTGCTCTCAGGCTTCCGTACCTTTGAGAGACCTGTACGGGTCGTTATGATTCATTTGTTTGTACATCGAGAACAAATTACGCTGATTTGACTGCACTGAAAATGGATTGCATCACTCACCTGCATCCGGAAATACTCAAGCCTTTCATCATCATAATCAGTCTTCCAAATACTGAAGCCAACTGTTTCAGACGGGTATCACTTCAATATTGTAGCTTATTCTCTGTTTTGAAGAAACATCCCCCTCACTGACAACACGGATCCTCAAATATCTCCACGTCACCTTAATAATATTAGGTTATTATAACCGGCTACATTCCTTACATTTTCTTGTATTCCTTACAAAGCAGGCCTCATTCACGTTAATGTACTACTCTCTGTTGAATATCTGATTGGACTTTGTCTTCACCTTTAGCATTGATATAAAAAAAGGAGGGGGAATGTGTGTTTTTAAATACTACACTGATTAATGCATTTGATGTGCAAGATGTGCAATCTTCAGTTACTGAAATTCAACTGCTGACCTATGGCTGTAAATACATGGAGCAATGATTGAGCTCAAGTTGCAAGAGGTTTGTTGAATATATGAGCACATTTTCAACATGAGTGTGCAAAGAAAAAAAAAGCGATATGGGGTAATTACCGTGATCCTTTAAACCTTGAGAGACTAATTGGTGCTCAGCTCTTGTCAAACCCTTCAGTACTTAATCAAAAGATACCAATGTACCACTCGTGTCAAATACATAAAAAGGTCCTGTAGGCTATGGCGTTTCAATATGTGAAGACACCTGAAGGCTTCTACTGTTTTGATCTGATTGTTTGTCAGTCTGTGAACGCAAACTTGTGTCAGATTCTCAATGTTAAGAACGGAGGAAGAGTAAAAAGGTTAATGTGTCTGTTTAAAAAACCAAACAACATTCTCTCTTTCCCCAATTAAAGCAAGATCAATGCACTATGAGACTTGTGTGACGAGGTCATGCACTCGACATTTCTTGTTGTGCATTCCCAAAAAACAATTCTACTCCAGTGACTGATTTCCTACATTTCCCACAATGCCTTTGAACACTCTCCAGAGGACTGAGAAAGGTCCCTCTGCAAAGACCCTGTGCAAAAAAAAAAAAGGCTGGTAAACAAGCAGGCAATTTGAAGTCACGTTGCAACCTTTTGATTAAAAGATGCGGCTGCATTATGGTGAAAGGTCTGCAAACAAAAGCCTGACATGTGCCTGCGGCATTTCTAGGAGTTTATAAAGTATTAAAAGTGTTGCATCCTCCATCCCCATTATTAGTTGACTGGTCTAAACTCATTAGGTTGTGTGACTGTTCTTTGGGACTGGTATCACAGCGGAAGACTTCCAGAAGGTAGGGGTTCGGTCAAGTGACAGCTTTGCTCCGATCACAACATACCATGCATTATGAATGAGTTATGATCTACTGGGACTTCAGTCAGCGGATGCATAGCCGATACAAGGGCCCTAGGGAAAGGAGATCAAGCAGATTTAAGGATTCTCTTCTCCCAAACTTTTGTCAGACCCTCACACAGAGAGGCTGTAGAAGTTGAGCGTTCTGATTTCACCGTAGAATAAGTCGCTTCTTGGGGATAACAATGTTACCTGTTGCTATGATCACAAATATATTATATATATAACTAGGGCTGGGCAAGTTAACAAATTATTATCGCGTAAATGCAATACACACTGTTGATGCCAGCAAATCACCCAAACAAACGGTGGAGGGAGGCTTCGGCAGACTACATTGGATGCAGCGTGTGGGAAAAGTATAGATAAACAAAAGCAAGACAAGCTAACAAATGCCACAGCGAAGTGGATAGATACAAACTGCAGGCCGATTAGTATTGTGGAAGATGTTGGTCTGAGGAACGTTCTTAGGATCTCAACGAATGACGAAACGTATGAGCCTCCCTCAAGACGCACCATCACAAGAAGAGTAAGGAGAGGACTACAAAAGTGATGGCGTTACAACGTGCACCAGCTGTTGCTCTCACTGGAGACTACTGGACATCGCTGGGCAAACATAATCACCTCGGAGTTACAGTGCATTATATTGATGAACAGTGGGAGCTGCATTCACATGCTCTGACTGTCATGAAAACAGAAGACAGACATTTTTCTGAAACGTGTGAGGAAAATTTGACTCATGTTGCACAGCAGTGGAACGTTTCAAATAAAATCAGCACACTTAGCACAGGTAGTGCAAGAAATATGACTGCTACTGTGTAAAGGGAATACTGCTGTTAAAAAGCACCTTATTTGTTTAAAGTGTTTGCAAACCAAATGTTATTGCATTTTTGTTCATATAGCAGTACTTTTAAAATAAAAGTGCTTTTGAATTCATTATTGAACTTTGCGCATAACAATGCGATTAATCACGATTAAAAATTGTAATCGTTGCCCAGCACAAATTTAAACTCTTTTATCGTGAGTTTGGCTCTTTGGAAGGTGATGCCAGTCGGTCCACTCGTTCTGATCCAGACTAGCTCTACAACTATTGGATGGATGAAAAACGGTGATCTTAGTGCAACCTCACAGAGCAGCTTGCATGGCTCTATACTCCACAAAGAGGCTTCTGAATGAGTGTGTGAAGGTGATCCTGTTAAATTATATAATAGAATAAATAAATACTAAAGACACAGTCCAAAAACCTTACCAAGCAAAAAAAACAACAATGATACCATGTCTTCAATACAACTCAAGACAAAAACAGGTGACAGCTGAGCTTACACAGATCCTCCATTACAAACACAATACACAAAGGCACCAGAATATCTGCTATCAATATTTGCCATCTGTTGAAAGAGAGTGGTCAATATTTGCTGAGCATTGACATATTTTAAATTAAGAATACATAAGCATGAGTATACACACAGGCATGTCTGCACGGAAGCTGCAATGTCTGTGTGTGCACAAGATGATCAGTACTTGTCAAGGTGAAAAGCCCTCACCAGTACAGTTGGAGAAATGTGTACAGGTAAGAACAGTGTGTGTGTGTGTGTGTGTGTGTGTGTGTGTGGGTGGACATTAGCTGAAGGTCTGAGTGAATTTTAAAAAAAGAAGCATATTCAGAGTTAGTACGGTAGGAATCAACTGTGTGATCTCACCATCGTTTTCCAGAGGGAGACACACACACACACACACACACACACAGACACACACACACACCATCTGGAGATATGCCTACAAGCATCCATTCATGCAGCTACAGTGTCATGCATGGAATATTTTCCAAAGAATATTTAGAGCTATTATAGTTAGATGTAATCCTGTTATCTTTCTTTATGAATCTTTACCGTCTTGATGGACTGAAATCTTCACATCTATAACCATTTGTTCTTTTTTTGGGGGACATTTTCTGCTTAATTTGCCAGAGGACAGAGTAGAAATGGGGAAGAGAAAGAGGGAAATGACATGCAACAAAGGTCCCGAGGCCGGAATCGAACCAGAGATGTGCCGTTATACGGCATGCGCTACAACCGTTCGGCTCACAAGGCGCTCCTCGGTGTCTCTTTTGTTCAACAAATACCTCTCTTCTCACTCGGCAGACAGGTTCTACTTGGAAAGATGGACAAATCAAAAACCTTGCTTTTTTTCATTATGTCTTGTCTTTGGCACTTCTCCACATTCACTTTCCCCCGTACCCACTTCTTCCCACTCTCTCCTATTTTTGCTTTCGCCCCCAAACTCTCATTGCACCAGCAATGCATGAAATAAAAAAGATGTGAAAGCATGTGAGATTAGATGTAATGCCCTTCTGCAGTGAAAGATAAAAGGAAATGAGAGAACAAAAGACAAGAGGTCACGTCAAGTAGGAATGGTGACAAATGTGGGAGAGCAGCAAAGTGGAGAAGAGGAGTTGAGAGACGGAGCACAGCAGCTCCGTGGCATTTCTGTAGTCTCCTCTCTGCTGCCGAGAGGTCTTCAAAGCATGGAGAGGTCTGTCTCTTGCACTCAACTACAGGAAGCAGTCTGCCTTCAAAAAGCCAGCTGTGTTTGTACAAAATTGCGTGCCATAATGAACTGTAAGAATATTGAAATTGCTTTTTAAGCAAGTGGGAATTTCCAAAAGGCTGTTGGGGTCAGAGGTCACCTTTGTATAATGGATAACTGATTACACTGCAGGCGGACATGTTGCAAGATTATTCGTTAAACAAAATAATGGTGGGGAGAAAAAAAAAAGCTATGGTGATTAGTTGCATTCAAATTCATATCAAAAATATAATACTACCAAAACCACGCCATATCGATTCTTGACAATATAATTATACTTTGAAGACAAAAACAGTGTCCATAGTTACAGATGTCTTCTCCTCCAATCAGATGCAGCTATTATCACAGGAGTCTTTCCCACAATCAGTCTCTGTATCAGACGACACGGTCTCCAATGCCACCTAAGCATCCAGCAGATAAAGGACAGCAATCAGCTCTCTTTAGAGGTTGAGAGAGGATTCTGACACTTCTCATAATAAGCTGCAAAAGACGGACTGACACATGTTGTGTGTGTGAAACAGTCATTTAAGGGAACAAGGACTCTCATCACACCTTCCCTGGCAGAAGACGGAAGGCGGGCGATGAAATGTGAATTTTCTTCTTGCCGCTTGTGTTTCCGATGACAAGATGTTCCTTTTTTCTTTGAGAGGCAAAACTCTTTAGAAGTCAGGAACCAAAAAATCGGTAAATTATAATATTTCTTTTTCATATTTCCAGATTTAATGACAGCAAAGCTTTAGCAACACAGTGCTCGGCTCTTTGTAAGTGCCAAGACGTGTTCCAGATCAGTGGGAACAATCGGAGCTTTGGGTTACACTTTCCCTTGATGCCAGATGCCTCGTTTCAAACACGTCGGCCTCGTGACAGATGAAACAAATGATTACTCTTAAATACGCCGTAACCGAGTAGTATAATCACTCGTCGCTGTTTATGTACAGCCATAAGTATTTATGTGTAAAGATAAACTCTGATCTAACTCGTGTTCTCTATTTATCGCACTTGTGTCTTGCTCGCCATGCAATACATAAATGTAATGGCGGAGCACTTTCGCAGCACAGAAGCAGTAATCGCCCTACCATGTCGCTTTATTGGGCGACAACTTTTTTGCTTCTAAATACATGCACTTGCGAAATGTCAACAGCAATCATGATTGTGGGTTATAGCTAAAAGTTAAAGGCAAAAGAGGACAGAAAATCCCCATTATCCAAAGTTATTGGTGTTTTTTTTCTTCCATCAAAAGCTTGAAATTTATGCTGATACAAACACGCATGAAGCCTCAATAAATCTGAAGACTGGCGGATGACATTTACCATGCTTTATACGAGACGACGCTCCGAAGTCCTCTCTCTTTGAAGAACTTTGTGGTATTTATCCAACTTCAGAGAGTGGGAGTGTGTGTGGGAGGGATGCATTTTCTCATGCTGACCTCTGAGACTTTGCTGACACAACCCTCGGAGGGTGAATACCAAATGCTCTTGCTGCAGGCGGAGCTCTGTAGGACCATGTCCTCTGAAGCCCATTCCCAGCCTCCTCTACCCCCTGCCACTCCTGTTCACTGTAACACTAACACAGAGGGTTCTTTTTTTTAGCCTCCAAGATAAAGCCTGGTTGTCAAACAGGCAACCTACTGACCGCAGCGCTGCTTTTCTTAATGCCCGCTTTAGCACATTAAGTGGCTCAGTCGTCGCGTCTGGCCGAGCTCCGGAACGCCAAACGTGAAGCGTAGACGCGGGGCGCGAGCCACATGTAACCTCTTAAAGCTGATCCCTGTCCTGTGTTGTTTCTCTGTGTGTAGGGAGAGGTGGCGGTGGCTGAAAGCTAATGAGGGGGGACATCCACTGCATCCCCCCCCCCCCAACCCAGGGCTCGGGGGCTGCAGCATCATCTTTGCCTGAGGCGGAGCGGTCCAGCCGAGAGGATGTACTCGAGCGGCCAAATAAAATAAATCACTGGGTATTGGCTTTGGCTTTACGGACGTGGCCGGGGCTGAGCACAAGCGCGTCTGTCCAAAAAAGGTCAGTGGTGCAAATGCTGTGGCGGTGGGGAGGGGGGCTAACACATTTCAGAGGTCTGCACAACTTGTCCTCCTACAGCTCTGACGGCCGAGGCATCAAAAGGCCAATGGTTGAATCACAGTTTACTAGCACCGCATGGTGTGTGTCTCTGTTTGTGTGTGTGTGTGTGTGTGTGTGTGTGTGTGTGTGTGTGTGTGTGTGTGTGTGAATAGATGAATGGGCATGCGTGTGTGTGTCTCAGCTGTAGGTGTAAACTAACAGTTCGAGACAGGAATTAAAAAAGATTTCTTTCAGAAACGCGAGACAGAACATGACAATGCAGAGGTGCAGAAAGATATGTGACAGACTGAACAAAAGGTGTATTAAGGAGCCTCCTGAGAGGCAAAACTGAGGTAACAGGTTCAGTTTAGTTCAGTCTACAGGAAGAATTCACAAATCCTCAGTAAATCCGGATCAAGTGGATTTGCCCGAATTCTTTCTCAAATGTGTTCTTTTCTTAGAGAGGTCAAAACTTTCTCCCAGTCACACACGAGTTAAAGAATTAGAAGCGAGTTTAACTCATCCTGCGGGGAAAATTACAAACTCTTTACACCAGAATAGTGGCGGCCGCAGGCTAAATGGCGCAACACTTTTGTAACCTGACAAGGATGTGTCTGAATGCAGAATGTAGGCCTGACATTTCAGAGTATAAAAAGTGAGTAGGAGCAAAAAGAAAAAAGATGGTCTTTACTTCCTTCCTTCCTTCCTTCCTGCCTTCCTTCCTTCCTTCCTTCCTTCCTTCCTTCACCGACCTCAAGCAGACCTGAAAGCATGTCATGGTGTGTTCTGCGTTTGAAACTGTTGATTATTATGTCAATCACATAAAACAGGGTTTTTTTGCAATGCAGGCACAAATTCAGTTATACAACCTCAAAGGAGCAGCAGAGAGGATGAACCGGTGCTGGAGAGGAGAGGAGATAAGGATGAAAAAGGTGCAAGAGGTGAAAAGGAAACATAGAAGGAGGAGAAGATGACCTAGGACCTCGCAACTATCTCCTCTGCATCTCAATCATGCAACCGCATGAATATCAAAGCGAAGCTCTTGATGGACAACCGAGACGAAACCAGAGGGAGATAGAGGGAGGTCTTTGAGATAATTATGAGGCTGAAGAGAAGCAAAATAATTGCAGATGCATCTTTTTTTTTTCAAAGGGAGAAGGGAGATGAGCTCCTGACTGCTTCACCACATCCATGTAAATGTGACTGATGCAGCTGAGCGCTCCTTTGAGCTGCCTGAGAACAGGCACATATACACTTTTGATCTTTTTTCTTTATTATGTAAAACAGAGGTAGTGACATACAATCCAACTATAAAGCCAGGTGTGTATGTGCATGTGTCCTTCGAGTATCTTGAGAACCGTCCATCGGATCTACTCCAAACTTGGCATGTGTGTTGCCGGGGACGCGAGGCAGCGCATTGTCCAGTTTGCTGCAATTTTGGACACACGACACATTCTATATTAATAAAGTTTTAATAGGCAAGCAGCAGCGGGGGCGGGGCGCATGTCGTCTGCAGACCAGACCGTGGCGCGTTGACTGCAGTCCACTTGGATGCTGGATAAACTAACCTTAGCCAAATTATTTTTCACTTCCCTGGAGTCAATGAGGGATCAGCGACAATGCTGCAAGCAGCATTTGGGGCCAAGAAATCGACCACGCGCTCCGAACAGGCAGTATTTACCAGTATTAACAGATTAACAAGATCCAATCACGATGGATCTAAACATGTCTCGACAACTACATGTTTCTACGATTCCCTCGTTTTTCCAGCAGAAACGGACTGAGCACGCTTCCTTGCGTTTCCTTGTGCACAGCCACACTTCGGAGCTTTCCAGTACAACGGCAGCCTTCAGCTGGCGGGCAGCGACGCTGGATTCATTAAAATGAGCGTCTTGCTCTGAGGCGTCTCCGTAGTAGTTGATCAGTTGATGGAGCATGTTGTCTTACCTCTGCAGCCATGAGTTTTCTCAGCCAGACTAAAGATCTCACCACAAGCTTATTAGCCTCACCTCTTGGCTGCCACCGTCTCATTATTTTTATTAGAGAATAAAATTTGCCTATTGAAACCAACAGACTTCTCCTTGGGGAGCCATTTTAGAAGCTCATTTAAAGTAAATATCAATGACTGAATGTTGGATTGCAAATAGAGAGATGAAAAATCCACTTACACCAGTAATAACAGCATTAAATTAAAGCAGGTATGGGAGAGATGTCATTTCGGTTCACCTTTCTCACCCGTCCTTGCGCGACCCATCATCTCTTTAATAGTAAAACCAGCCTCATTATTCTCTCTTCTTTTTTTTTTTTTTAAAGAAAAGGATGAATTAAAATGAGAGCAGAGGACCAGTAAATATTCTCATAAATGAGATTTGATTTTGCTCTCCCCTCCTTCATTCTTCTCTGTTAATTAACATGAACTCCTTCTCCCCTTTCTTCCTCTTCCTATCTCTCCGTCTCCGTCTGGCCCGTGTGACACAAAAGGACACCATAAAAAGTCCAGAGTGTTCGCACCAGTGCGCCCAAAGATCATATCGGGCCGCGCCATAAAGAAAAGCACCAGCACCCGGCTGTCGCTCTCGTAGCACCACAGCCCGATGCAATTATTAGTCAGCGGTGATAATAGAACTCATAGGGAGGTGTAATGGCTTTTAGATTTGCACCCCATCATCATCATCATCATCATCCCCAGCCATGGCTTCGGGCGAGCCAACTATTACCATAAACCACAGTATGTATATATATACAGTATACGCCCTGCTGTGAGAATATTGTTTTTTCTATTCTTTGGCCTTTTCGATATAATCTTAGATTGCTTTTTTTTACACACAGTTGCATTGCCATACATATAGAATGGTTGCAGCTCACTGTTTCACACACACACACACACACACACACACACACACACACACACACACACATGCACACACAGGAACAAATTACAAGTCTCCTGCTCTCTAATCCATACTCAGAAGATATAGTGATATAATCACACAGTTTGAATGCATAGGCTTCAGTGCGGTCGGCTGATAAATGCTGAAAACATGGGAGAATAAATTGCACTGTATACGCGAGGTGCTGTGGCTCACAAATCTGACCTCGGAGCAGTGTACGGAATTAACATAGTCTCACAATGGGCTTATTGTTTGGCCTGTGTTCATTATTTGTTCATTTCCAACACAGTGTATTAACTGGAATACAGTGAAGAAAACAGGAGGAAAGCTATTTGTCCAAATGAGAATCATAATCCCTTCTTTCTTTGGAGGGATTGTGATTTATGTCCGTCCTGTCTTTCCTTTCGGTGTGATGGAAACTAGGACGCTTTCATGCTCCCCCGCAAAATAATCAAAGCAAACATGTGTTTATGGTGACTTTATATAACTGACACAAAACTTCACTAATATCACTGTAAATGAATAAATCAATATTTCCTCTCATTTTGTTTTGGTACACTAGTTGTGCTGAAATGTTTGGGACAGCCATTAAAAACCCTGTAAATGTAACACCAGCACAACACAAACTATGAATCCACTGGGAGTAAGCCACTGTGGGTTTGCAGCAAGAGCAAAGAAGAACGAGAGAGAAAATAAAAGGAGAAAGAAATATCAGAAATAATGTGACAAACTAGAAAGTGCCATTTTCTGGAGGAATGCAGCATGATTGCTGAGAGTGACTGCTTGAGCTGCTGTATAGGAAGAATCAGCTGAAGGAGAGTGAACCACAGGAAGAGTGGGAGTGTTACAAGTATGTAAGAATTACAAGACGAGTGGGAGAGGGACAGGAAAAAGAAAACAGCAATGAAACAGGATGTTGAGAGGGAGGAATAGTGGGAACGGTGAAGGGAAGGAAGAAAGGAGAGATGGAAGGAAGTAAAGAGAGGGAGTAGAAAGAGGGGGAGAATAGATTAAAGAAGTGATGCTTCATTCCTGGTGGTGCAGGAACGAAAGGTTAAAAACAATGGAAGGTAATAAAAAAAAAGGGCAGAGAGAAAAGAATTGAGGCATAAAAGAAAGGAATGAATGAGGCAGGAAGGAGATGTAGAGGAGTTGTACATTGCTAATTAGGAACATTCAAAGGCATATAAAAGAGCGGTGTAGAAGCTCGGAGTTGTTAGTAGTTATAAACCTTTTTCATGCTGGTATTAAAGTAAGATTTGTCGCTGCTAAAATGCAGCATTATGTCGCCTTTTAGAAGTCTTGAAAACACAAACGGGTTTTTCTCAAATAACCTATGTTTTCAAAAAAGCTTAACCAAAGAGTGGAGGCATGTAAGTTTGCAGTAGAATTTATGAGTTTGAACATTCCTCTCACGGTCTTTATTACCCGGGGAATTGCAAGTGATCGTGGCCGACATTACTGTCGTTTACAGGCTGCAGCAGGCTCAGTCTTGAAGCTGGAGTGAAGGCATCGCATCAAACTAGACGCCATCATGAATCCATTGGTACCGGCTGTCATGCTAGCTTTTTTTATCAGCATTGGGGCTCAATAACGCTCAGAAGTTGGACAAAATTTTGGCGAGGCAAAACGGGATATTTGAAAGGGGTCCCTTGACCTCTCACCTCAAGATATACAAATGCAAATGAAAATTTTGTATGGGAAACCCACGGGTCTCCCCTTAACAGACATGCCCACTTCATGGTAATCCCATGCAGTGTGGGGCCATACTTGCATGCAGTATAAATGTGTTATTTCTGCCTATTCTGAAAGTGGTGTGTTTGTTACTTCTGCGCACGGGGGTCCCTAAGCAGTCTTGGAGTTGCATAAATCAGGACTAACTAGAGACCTAGAGCATCCAGAGGATGTATGGCTATACTAGGTATGTGGACGATAAGGGGGTTTGCGAGCAACAATCCTACAGTTTCGCAATTTATCCTAATGGATGAATGAATGATTTTTTTTGTGATTTCTGACACACTGCTGAGCTGCATCTCAAATTAATCTCCAGGTTCCCAGCTTTCAGTTTGACTCTGCAGCATATCAGTAGTCCTCAGGACCAAATTACACTGGCTTCAAGAGAGTGAGATTTTCATTTTTCTTTAAGTGTGACCGAACATTTTCCATCACGCTGCGAAACATTAGGAGTCCCACACGCCCAGAACACAACCGGCAACAAATGAGTTTTTTTGTTATATTTGATGTGAACTGACCCCGGAGTGGCCTGGCTTTATATACAGCCATAAAGGAAGGGGGTGTGCTTCCAATACGGGTTTGTGAATCAACCTGTTCTTTGTCCAAAAATACAATTCAACATATTGCTGGTTCATGTAAGGACTTGTTGAATCACGTCACAGAGTGTGAGCGTGTGTACAGTTGCAGCTGCATGGTTAATAAATATCCAAATAGAGTAAGCCCCGGGTCATATCTCAGTTGGAGAGGCCGCATTCTAATTACAGGGACTTGAGGTAAATCTGGTCCCGGGTGGCTAATGATGCATGCCTTGAGGAGCAACCGAAGGAGCAGGCAACCCTGGAGGGAAGTCGGATGTTTTATTCCGTGCGCAACTTTTTGTGGATATGAACGCTGTGGGATTACGTTACAGGCTTCACTGCCTTGCTTAGGCAGTAAATTAATAGATACGTTTTGTGCAAGTTGTGGGTTAAACCAAGTTTCACGATCATATTTGCGAAGTTGTACGAACTGTTTTAGGAGCTCAGTTCAATAATCATGTACTTGTTCGGGAAACACATATGGGTTAGGTCTTATTATTTCCAATATTATTAAATATATATCACATTGATCATACTGTCACATCCCCCACACCCTTTCTAAATAAACACACACACACACACACAAACACTGTAATGTGTTTGGCCGACAGCGTCTTCGCACTGACCTATTGGGAAACCTGTTTCCCTCAGCGAAGTGAGAGACAATAACATGCGGAGCACACCAAGAACACTATTATTAGGATGGATGACTGCACTCTCCCGCCCCAGAAACTTCATTACCTGCTCAAACACAACACGATTAACAACAATGGTGGGAGAGGTTTCAATGAAATGCAATACAAGACACTTATTTCAAAAGCTGCAATTTGTCATCCACATATATATATATATATATATATATATATATATATATATATATATACCCACTGCTCAGCTGCCAGAGTTCAACGCGGGAAACAGAAACACGTTGCGCGCTCCATTCCGGATAGTGTCAATTAGTCTCCTTCTAAATGCTCCGTTCCTTCACATCAGCCCTGTACGCGTCGACCAGATGAGCCGTTTAATCGCCCATTATAGTGTGTCTTTGCAGAGAAAGAGGGACTCATATTTACCCCCGAGTGTATTGGGTGAAGAGCTATTGACGTGGGCGTTCGGGTGCGAGAGTGCTGGATCGCGCTTTCAACTACCTGGCGCTCGATAGTTCCAGCAGACACTGGGATATTAATGACATCCATGCGTGCCGTGCCGTCTGACACATGCTCTGAAGTGTGGGAAGAAGGTGTGTTACAGGTGTAAGACAATTCCACCACTCAGAGCTGGTGTTTTAAAGGCTCGGCTGGTCAGCCAAAATCTTAATACGGAAAGACTGTCTACTTCTAATTAAGTGTTAGAGCACAAATAAGAAAACACAATTCAATAAAGTCTGCATATCAGCAGCGGCCAAGGAGAGAAATTCAATCACATTTCCCTCTACTGTCTGACAGATCCATTCATTTCACCAACTTACTCTACAGTGTCCCACCAACACTGCTCACAAAGCATTACTCATTTCAGGAGGAGCAATATACCAGAAATCTTCTTCCCCTCAGAACAACAATATAAAGCTATTTATTTAGTTAAGGTAAATCAATTTAGTTAAAATGAAATGTTTCATATGTTTTCACTTGTTTTTCCTACAATATCTGTTGCTGAAAACTAAGGCAGGTTTAATATTTTTTATGCTAATATTTAGGCAACTCAAAGCACTTCTAGACAGAAACGGACAAAGTGTCCCATCACCTTTTAACGATCGTACTGGAACGAAAATGAGCTTCTGATGCGACAATTGCTCATTTCCTCCCATGCAGATTGTCACAGTGGGACAATCAGTGCAGCGTCTGGCACACAGTGACCAAACACAAAGACAAGCAGGTTTGAATGATTTTGAAAACGTCCCTTTTCTTGACACTGACCAAAAGGAGCACAGAGGGGTTTAAAGTACCTTAATTGTCTCCATGAGCCGAGTGTCACATCCACTGCTGCACCTCCAGCTGCTGACAGCGATGCAGAGAGAGCCCAATCAATGGGAGAACTACAAAACTACAACTTCCTGCTGCTTTCAGAACACCTGACTCTTTCACTCCACCTCACGTCTCTCTGCCTGCGGCTTGCCCTCACAATTTGAGTACCTCTGATGAATCCGACGCACATCTTAAAAGACAAAAACATTGTGTAGTTTGATCATATTGACTTTTACAATACCTTCCTCTTATCCTTATCAAGTAGCCCTAATCATACATGGGACGCACACTCCAAGTTTTAGGATGGCAAAGTAATTTGCCTCATCAACCCAGACCATTCTTCACTGGGTGAAACACATCCTGAAGTGAAACAAAACTACGCTAGTGAGCGTAATCTGGACTGGGACAACATCTCTAAAACATATATTTCCACTATAAATCTGTATGTTTCTGGATTTCTGGTCACTTTTGACAGCACAACTACCTCTCTATTCACACATCTTCCTCTTTCATTTCACTAGAGCGTCTCAGCAGCTTTGAATGTATTTCTTATTCTTTGTTTCCCTCCCTTGTCAGATTCTGTGTCATCTCTTCAGAGGAGAAGCATCTCTGCCATTGTTTAGCGCTCTTCATCATGCTCTCTCTTCAAAGTCAGATCAAAGATGACCTGATGAACACAGACGTTGTTGTTGAACAGTGCTACAGACGTAAACTTGCTTTGCCATGTGTAGAGACTTTAGGAAGACTTTTTAGCAGATGTAAAGTCAATGGAATTCAATTGTTGAGACAAATCTTTCATGAACACAGAAGCCCAAGCAAGGTTAAATTGAGATTTGACTCCCACGCATGTCTTATGCTGAACTATTCCACAGAGGAATGTGTGTGAATCGCTCTCTGATTGTTAATACTTGTCAGCTATTACACATTCATAATTAGGAGTTGATTGCTAATGATGTGCAGGATAACAGCTAGATTAAGACTTGAGATGTCTAGTATACTGACTGCTGAATAAGGCGCTCGGAGCTTTCTGGTAACGCTGAACACCAAGGACAAGACATTGATTTCGGCAACACTTGAATTTTCTTTACTACATTGCTCAGAGGCACAGAGGTGATTATATACTGACAGAATTCTCCCTGTGTGAAGTGCCACAAGTGTATTTATTTTACAAATGCATTACCACAAGCCTATAACCAAATGTTGACAATAATTCTGGTTGTGTCTATTCCGACAATACTGCATTTATCAAGCCTGATAGCGTGCTGGTAGCATTGTAAAACGGGCTCGATCGTTCTCAGTGTCTCCGTCATGTGGACCAGAAAACAACCGTTGCCTTGAACATAACAGTGTCCTGTGTGCAGGTCATGTAGATCTCCTTAACGACAAATGAATCTACAAAAATAATAATTACATTTCCATTAGAACTCTTCCTCGAGGCAAATATAAGCGCTTTAAGATGGCCTGAGGGTGATGACACGCTGTCATCACTGATGATAAAAACTTTTCATCATCTTCTATCCATCAACCTGTCTCTTCCTCTCGTTTACCCTCTTTGTACTCTGTACTTGCAAACTTCCCAGTATTTTACTGTCGGCCACCGCACGAGCATGTTTTGGATTCACTGTCTTGCTCAAGGGCACTTTAATGATAGATGTAAAAGGCAGCAGTGCTCGTCTCTCTCTCTCTCTCTCTCTCTCTCTCTCTCTAACCTTCAATCCACCACATCCCCTTAATAATGCCTTCCAAAAAGCGTGGTGTACAGTGTATAAACCACAGCAGTGCTAGTGGGATGACAAAGCTTCTCTTTCCTTCTGCTAATTAGGGCTAGTGAGATAATGACTAATAGAGCCTGAAGCTGATGGGTGCCCATAAATGATACATGCATCCAACAAATGTCACCATGGATTGTATTACGGTTGATGATGAGTCAGTTTAGTTCCACTGGTTTCCTAATGGCTTTAACCACTATACCGCCACAAGCACGCCAATGTAGGTACAGTAATGCATTTGAACATTAATGTACTGGGAGCTCCTTCATACTGGAATATGTGGTTCTTTACTTTTAGCAAGAGAAACGGAATATGCACATATCCTGCTCGTGGTCACCCTATGCAATATTGATGTGAGAGAACAGCGGGAGGTCATAATATCAGGTATAATAGTAGGAAATGGAGCCTATTCCTAGTGACAGGAAAGGGCAGGTTTGATGACGAAGTGGACTCACCCGGCGCTGCCGGTTGCCATGTTTGGACCTCCTCATTACCCAAACGGTTCATTAAGACCTGTTTGACTGCAACAAATGATGCCTTCTTTTTTGGGATCTCACATTTTTGAAGATATGGCACTAATTGGCAAGTAGATCCACTTGGACCAGAAGACATGCAGTAATTGCAATGCGGGTCCAGACTGTGAGGCTGCATAGTAATAGCTGTTTACTGCCGCTATCCTCGCTCCTGCTAAATGTGTGAGGTCTCGTCTCTTCTTGAAAATCGGAAGCGTACTTCAGGTTAGAGTGTACTGACCTGTAGCACTTCTTCTGAAAGCTTCAGGGATATGCATACGTGTAATCATGCGCACATATTGCACGTTCACCCTCTCACACTAAGATCAAGCATGCACACTCGGGGTGGGGGGGGCAATACGGCATGAATCCATGTCTTACATCCATGTCTTCCAAGCAGGAGGACAATCCCTGACATGGGCCACAACTTGTAATGCTATTCGTTTGCTGTTTGTAGGATTTATGTGCATGTTATTAAACAGAAGAACTAAAGCTGTGTTTCTATGGCACTCAGTTTGCACTATTCAGAATCAATCAGAGCCCCACAGTTCAAGATCAATAAGCATAATGCAAGTTGAAAAGAGAACAGAGACCAAAAAAGGCCAAACTACTTTGTGAAACAGAATTTCATATCACAAACAGTAGTTTCACATGGTTATTACATGAGTGCAACTTTTCAATCTACTCGTTAAAGACAGAGATGGATTATGTTTGAATAGTTGTTGATGCCAGCGTCATTTTGATAGCGGAGTTTCACTACAGCTATACATTTGTTGATACATTAATCAGCCAAATAAACACATTTCTGGACATTTTCACGAGTGCACACACCCTCCCTCTCGCTCTCAGGAGCTTTTTAAATCAAAGTCAAATGTCGTATGCCTTTGTACATCACGTCAGATTCATTATGATTTAAAGCCTGTACGTAAGATTTGAAAACAATCAACTTGGGTTGCATCCATCATGAGGGTAATGCCAGTAGCACAACTATCAGTGCGAGTGCAGCAGAGCGCTGCTGTGTCAGACTCAGAAAATCCATATCACTGTATTACTTGCGTTTAATACGTTTTAGGGACCAACGCGTGACTGCCCTGCTAATGTTGTCAGGGGTTAGGAAAAGAACACCGAAGACATCAGTGAGCTCCAACCAAAACGGCCTGTCGTCTCTTCATTTCTGTAACTTTTCTCTAATTGACAATCTGACATTCAGGCCCACTTTAAGCAGCAATCGGCCAAGCGTGTCGAGGTCAGTGAGATTTGAACTAAAGTTCCTCATTCTTTACGCAACTATTTCGCTCATTTTTGAGTGTACAAATGAATACAAGACCAGGTATGCCTTCCAGGAAAGTCTGCCTGTTATCTCCACATTTAAACAATTACTGCATCTCGCCCAGCTTTTTTTCCCCCGCCTTCGAAACTCCATATACAGTAAATACAGTGAGAAAACAACCAGAAGCATGGTGTGCATTGTCGGGGTGATGGTACACTGACAGAATGTGCACAAGAAGAATGGAGAGAAGAAGAAACACACACACACACACACACACACACTCCCATGCTCACATGCAGGTGGGAAGACCAGCACCCGTTCTTCCCTTCGACACACCAACCCTCACAGTCGGTTGAGCATAATTTGCAGGATGAAGTGATGCACGGCAGCGTTAAGTGGAAGCTTTTTATTTCTTTGACACATGAAGCGAAGCTCTGCTCCCTGACTAAACTGGGCTTTGAACCAGAATACTCAGGCCGTCTACAGTTTTATGTCTACAGGAAAAGACACCGCGACACCCAGACATGATAACAAGGAGGAATATCAAAACATAAATAAAAAGTAGGTCCTCGCTCTATCAGCAGCAGCCATCCACTTCTTATATAGCCTGCTGGACAAAGTGATGATTATAGCTCTAACTCGCAGTGCCTTGAAGTAGAAGATGGAGGCGTTTGTGTCAGCGTAGTAAAGGCTAAGTGTTGAGACTGATGTCAATAGACAGGCTGGGTTTGAGAACTTCAGGCTGACAACCATCTCGTGAAATGTTGCATGAACAAAATGACCAGTGAATTGAAATGTTTTTTACACCACTTATGCTGATCTGGTAGAAATGTTTATTGTTGTACCAAAAAAGCTTATTCTCTTACAACAAGCATTTTTTTTAAATTTTCTTTCTACTATTTTCTAACTGACACACGCAGACAAGTTGAATCATAATCCTACGCAACCAGCAGCTCTTTAGTTGTTTGTGTCACTCAAGGGGTTAATAAGCACCCAGGGGTGCACAGTAGGTTAACAGGGTCAAACATGAATCAAGTAAAGTGCATTGATTAGCCATGACACATAGTGCTAAACTACTATCTCTGTGTATCTATTTGGGACATGATTATGAATATTATTCTGATTTCTTTTTACATAAAATCCTACTCCATTCTTCCATTATTGAAAGGAAAGGTATTTTACATTAAAATCACTGCAGTGTGAAACTTAAAAGTGGAGTAATCGAGCCAATATCTCACGTTTGCAGTTTTGCTGAAACCAAACTGAGCTCAGGGTGTATCAGGAAATCCATTATAATTCATAATCCTAAATTTGAAAACATGATTTGGGTTATCTAAGCAGCACTCCATTTCGATTGTTGATTTTTAAATGTCAACACAAATGCAGGGGAATTTATGTGTCGAATGATTACGATTAGCAATAATATTGTAT
Organism: Cebidichthys violaceus; assembly: GCF_023349555.1. NCBI lineage: Eukaryota > Metazoa > Chordata > Actinopteri > Perciformes > Stichaeidae > Cebidichthys > Cebidichthys violaceus. Next base: position 8,229,290 of record NW_027176340.1, on the reverse strand, counting down.
TTTACGAGAGCCGCTTTGGCACTCAGCAGTGCGCTGTCTAAAAGAAGAGTTTTCAGTTACATCCAAACTGTCATAAGTTCAGTTCATGATGTCACTACTCTGAGAGGCCTCCACACACCACTGGCTGCATGTGTAACAACGTGCAGCATCTGTCTTCTACCTGTATCAACATCACAATGCAGAGAAGCACTGTGGCCTTTCCTGATTGGAGGTTTTGACCTTTTTCTTATTGTGGCATTATCTGGCCATCCCGTAAACTACTTCAATTTAAATCTAAATAGCAAACACCGGATTAAAGTACTTTTTCAGGACACAGTCAGTGGGTCTTGTTGGACTTTTATTTGTCAAGGGAACAAATTAGTGTCTTATTGCTCTTTCAACGACTCGCACGGTGAAATGAGATGTTCCTGGGAAAATGCTGTAAATGCTAAAAATGACCGAGAATGGCCGGTTGATGTGATCCAGGTATTTGAAATTAAGCAATCGGACAAATATTTATGAGGTTAAGATGACAGAAAAGACTGCACTAGTGAATGAGGCCATCACAGCTGGATATTCTGCTGTTTACGGACACGGGGTCAGATAAACTGGCATCAGCCTCTCTAAGAGAAACAGACTCCCAGGTTGCGTGAGTGGATTGAGACACTCGTCTCTGCTGTTTAGGTAATGTATGAGGCGCCTGCGCTTCAACCTCCTCCTTTCACAAACAATAATCTCAGTACTTATCGGCCCAGCTGTTGGCTCCTCTGGTAAACAGGAGCATAAACTCGGTGACAGAATAAGGGTGTGGCGGCTGTGTTTTTGCTGGGTCCACTCTGCTGCCACCTCCCATCTACTGATTTGTAACCACAGCCTGGCACATCCGTTGGAACTGTCAGTCTGGCATTAGGACAAAATTACTTTCCCATATTAAAAGTGAAATGCTGCAGTGGCCAACAGTTGCAGCATTACATAAAACGCCCTTTCTTTGCCTGTATGACAAATGCAAACTCAAGAGTATTAGTGTATTAGGACGTAACGTGTACGGATATATAGTTCTAGATATCAAACACAAATTCAAAAACACAGATGATGCATGCTATACACAAACACCATCACTAGGGACACAGCAGGAGTTCCAGTTGAGTTAAGCTAAAAAACTGGAAACTTTTTCGATGTGCAGGCTAAAGAGATAGAAAATGGAGGCCATGAACTTTGCTTTTGGGAGGTTTAACCAACAGAGTTGCAGGTCAGCATGTTACTGAATAGCAGAAGCTCTTGAATCTGGATATTTAATTTGGAGCTTTCACTGAGTGTGCCCTGTTCGCACACACACACACACACACACACACACGCCCACGTAACCACATATTTGATACTGAATAGAGCCATAAATTAGATGGACTGCGTGAATATGCTGCCTGCGCCGTTCTGAGGTCTGCGCACAGTGAACTGGGCTGGCGTGAACTGTACACTCAGCCATCTGTAGATGATTTCTGATGCTTTTAAAAATCCCTTCACCAACCGCCCACCGCTGGCGTGATAAAGGTGAGGAGGGTTAGGAAAGGAAAATGTAGCACCAGTGGTGTTAAAGAGGCTAGAATTTTGGTATCAATATGTCCCCAATTACACTATATTGTTAATCAAACATTCAAAAGTGACACTCAGAGATCGCACGGTTGAGGATGAGAAAAAGAGCGCCGCTTGAGACCCTGCAGGCAGAGGCTGAATGGAAACAGCGCTGGAAGGCATGTAGCTTTTAAACTGGCTGATCTCTGACCTGTCAGCTGCTCACCACTACTGCTACCGCTCACTGAAGCACTGAGCCAGTGTCTTCACCCGGGACACCCTGGACTTGAAAAAAACTGTTCCAATCATGAAAGTCTTCTTTTGCTATTTGAACACCGGGCCCTGCAGCCACCTTCTGGTCCTAAACACACTGAGTGTTGGGAGGTCCGCTCTGTGCCCAAGGATTTTTAGCGAGGACACATACAAATAGTCTCAAAGATCGTTCTTTACAAGCAAAAATGTTTTTAACGGATTGCTTTGGAAATTTCAAACCACTTTTGTCCTATTGCTAGAAAATTTCTGAATCCCGTCCATGCTCCATTTTCACAAGGTTGCAACTCTGAAACTTTCGATCAAAACAGCTGAAAACAAACGCAATGAACAATGGCTGAGCTGTTGCCTTCAGGCCACGCTGGGTGAACAGATGATAACAAGGACACACAGAGGGTGTTTGAGTCTCTACAGTATTCTCATCAGGAAGGAATCCAAAGCTTTGTTCATTTCAAACCGTTGACTGACACGTGATGATCTTGACAAACAAGATCCTCGTATCACATCACGATGCAAGATATGGACTCTCACTTTTTCAATGTCAGTTGCTTGTTGATTGATTTTTTTCCGCACCAACTTAAGATATCTTGACCCAAGACACTTCCACATTCCGTGAGTTAAAGAGACAATCAGTGGATTAGCCCACCTCCTGTTCCTCACCTGTAAGAGTCAAGAGGGTGACAAAAGTTAATTAAGTTAATAAAAAAGCACCATAGCAGTTCAGGTGCTATGGGAACCACTTTTAGGAGTAATTCCAAGATTATCTCAACGTCAATAAAAGCACAAGAATTAAGGAGGTGCAGCATCGCCCCGGGCTACATGTAAGAACCTCCCTACATGCTCAGACACATCAGTGTGTTCGGCATACAAATCAGGTTTTAAAAATGAAATAAATCATTTGTTTTTCTAATCGGCAACAAGAATACAACAAACTGTTCATTTCTTACTTTGAAGCCCCATTGAATTGAAAAAAAAAAAAAAAAAAGTCAAAAGGAAGTTAGTGGATGTACCCGAGAGACAAAGGAAAAAACAATCAAGACAATGGCTGCTGAGGAGAAAACACACCGTCCCATGGGGACCTCGTGGTGTTTCAACTGCTCTTTTCTCTCCGTCTACAACCAGCCGCTGGAGCACCAGATGACAGCGTCGGTACTCTGTCGCTCACCTTCCCATGTGTCATATTTAATAATACAGAAACAGCACATACTCTTACTCCCGTTCATCAATCAGCTGCTGCTATTATTATCAGAATCAACTTTAAATGCCAAAACCATTCATCACATTTCCCAGTAGTTTATCTTTTATGAATTCAAAGGTGTTAATGAACTAGAGGGAAGAATGCAATTTAGCAAATGTAATGTACCAAGGCAAATGTACCAGGTTTGCTATAAAATTACTACATTACAAAAATGATGGAAAGGGGAATAAGAAATAAAAAAAAAGTCAGCTCAGCTAATGTGACTCTGGACGGTAATTAGCTGACTAATGCAGCAGTGTGCCTCCTGCCAGAGCCGTGTGAATAATCACAAAGAGCGTCTGCAGAATGTGAACCATACATCCGTTGTCTGTGCAGTGGAGCGAGCTGAGGGCTTTACACACTGTGTGCATGCGGGGAGGACCGTCGCACAGAGACCTCAGAGCCTGCTTTTCATTCAGATCAGCGCCGCTGGTCTCCCTCGGCGGCTATCAATCCCCACTTCTTTCCTCCTTCCTCCCGTTCCCACTGGCTGCCTGGCACCAGCAGCAGCCCAGAGAACAAACAGAGACCCCCCTGCTGGCACACACCGGCATCCTTATTTCAGCACAGTTTCCTGCCCCCCTCCACTTTCTCCTGCTCGCTCATGTTGCCTCTGATCTCTGCCAACGTGTTTATAATTGATTATTTAAGGGATAGGTTCTCTCCCTCTCTTTATTTCTCTCATCCCACCGCCATTTCGTTTCTTCCCCATCCAATTCATTGTTAAAAATATGTTTTGTGTATAGGAGCAGTGACAGTCTCCCAAGCAATAAATGGATTCTCAGATCTAAATTTGCCTTCATCTGCGTTTCCTCTCCTCTTTCCTTCACCTTTCTCCCCCGACACACACATCACATATCAGGAAACTATCTCTGTCAAATCATTGTGCAATTAAAAATTCAACTAAGAGGTCAGGTAGAAGGGGCCCTTTTGTGTCTGTGTGTAGGGGGGGAAGAGGACATGTCAGGTCTAAGCCTGATATCATTCCCCCTTCCCTGGTAAAAAAACTCAACATGAACTATAGGCAATGAGCGGCAGAGTGCTGGACAATAGTTACTGACTTCGTAGTTCCAACACATGCCAATATATAACGTTTATCATTGCCAGAATCATCACAATAACCAGCTCAAAAAATAGTCTATCCTATATAGTGGAAACAAAAAAAAAAACATATGCTGTTTCTGTGTGTTTTGTATGTTTTTATCATTAAAAAAAATGATTTCATTAAATAAAATAAGCTCTATTTGACCAATTTTATAAATACACAGACGCAAAACCACACACACACTAACACACACTCACACACATGCATATGTGACAAACAGAAGTACAAACTGGTGTGAGGCTGAACTTGAGCGCCTCTTTTACAATAACCAATAAACTACCAGTAACAATAGACTGATTCCACCAACCTGAGTCACATTAACATCATGCTTTGCGATTGAGAGTGTGTGAAAATGAGTTAGCAAGCAGGAAAAGAAGTTTTCAAGCTTAAAGTACAGAACGATTAGTTGAAACATCCAAGTGCTACTAGCAAGAATGGAAGCTAAACGAAACCTACTGGAAAAGAAACACTTTGCCTTGACACAATATCTATTTTCAGACATGCAACAGCGTTATATTTAAAAAAAAGACATTCAAAAGAAGACATGAAGAACGTGGTGACGATGACACGGTTCTTGAGGTCGTCTGACAGAGGACAGAGCATTACGCCATATATGTGTGTTCAGTGGAAAAATGTCCTTTGATTCAGGATCTTAGCTGGTTGAAAATATATTTCATCAACAAATTACCTCACAGTTGAATATACAATGTGACAAATGAGAGTTAAAGACAGGACTGTGTCAGGGTGAGCCACTGGCTTCGTTGCACTCAAAGAGAAGGCGCTTTTTTTTCATTAGGGATGCATCCATTACTCAGCAACAACCTAATTGATCCACGTCTTTGAGTTCTACAGTAATAGCAAATTGATTGATTTATCCTCCAGAGGGGAAGTGGTGGGAATTGTTCAGCCAAAAAGAACGGCAGAAAAAAACATCGGCTTGGAGCCGACAACGGAGCGGAATAGCAATGAACAATAAAAGGGTGGAACAAAGGTGAGCGGTGTCAAAAAATAGTTGATGAGGAAACGGATTTAATGGCTAATATAATTAAATTAGATTACATCAGGAATTAAGATGAGATATAGCATGCCTCAAGCTGGCCTCAGCGCAGAGCCTACACTTGACTACCAGTATCCTTCCGCCACGGCTCAGCAGTGAAATACAGTCCCTGCAAACATGAAGGAGACAGTTTCAGACTCAAAAGAAAGAAATCATACAGTACATGTCTACAGGCAATATTAATATTAACTAACAAAAGAGAGAATCATCAGACTGAATCAGACTCCATGAGTGATCCATGGGCAGGTCTCTCACAAAGGATTTCTCTATTGATCTCATCTCATTAGCGACAATCCTCCGTACAACCAAGGGTGTACTCTAAGGGTCAATGCGCTGCTGAAATAGAGCCAATAGCTCAATACAACGATCATGGTAATTACATAAGAGTCTAGGTCACACAAAGGTGCGGGGGGGGGGGGTTGTTGTCACAGACCCGACAGGGAGACTAACTAAAAGGGCTAAATGGGAACTATGAAATGAATACAAATTTTGTCTAATATGGCAATAATTTAAACTTAAACTAATATTACAAATATTTTTCGACCAAGCTCTTTGCTACACTTTATTGAAGCTAACAACACTGTTGAAGTTTTGCAATAATTGTACTATGTGTTCAAAGTCAGTTGTATCAATTTATGCTTTCTCAATTTAATGAAGTTTAAAAGATATTAAAATGTCAACTTAAATTTAATTTCTGAAATTGCACTCTGACTCATAGGGAATTTATCACCAGAGGATGTCCGCAAAATTCCCCAAGGTTGCTACTTTCCTCAAACGGCTGGCAACTCATCATCCTTGTGAGTACAGGAGGACACATCATGCTGTTAACAAAGAAAGCAGAATATGGAAGTGACTATTGGAGTAGTGTTGGAGTGCACGGCCTTCACGAGGACACAGACAAACAAGTGAACTAACCATCAGCGGGGACGTGAATAAAACTGAAACTGTAATGATCCTCCAAAGACAGGCGGAGATATTGTCTAAATACCACTATGACCTATAATATTATTATTTCCTTCTAAACATTTGCATAGAAGCTGCCATTTTATTTTTCAACAAAAAAAATATAAGAGCGAAAGGGAGAAACCTGTTGAGCTCCCATACTTCATTGTGTTCAGGCAAACAATTGGGCAGCTGGAGAAGGGAGATAGAGTCCCGCTCTGCATTCTCTGAGAGGTTAAATGAGAACAAACATGTGTGTCCACTGATAGTGCTGCTGCTGCTGCTGCTGCCGCTGCTGCTGCCGCTGCCGCTGTGACGGCTGCTGCTGGTATGCGTCTTTGTGCCTCTCTGCAGCACTCGACCATTATGTTAGGTTTCTTAGCGAGGAGTTTGTTGTTACCTGGACCTCTTCTCATTTTCTCCTTCATGTGCGATCTCTCTCTCTCTCTTTGTCAGCTAACACCTTTAGCTTCATTTTTGTGAAATTATCAGTCCGTCAGAGGTTTCCCTGGTGACTGAAGTCAGACGTGGGTGTCTTGAAGCTTTCAAAATGAAATAACTTTAACCTATTGTCTGCGGGGGGTTTTCTTACTGTTTCTGTGATTTCTTCATGTGTTGACGCATGTGTTGCTTTAATAAAAAAAAAAAAATGTTTTTAAATGATCCGCCTCATATTTCACTCACTTTTTTTGTGTGTTTTCTTATTATCTCCTCGAGCTACAGGTTTAGAAGCTGTAGGTCGCCTATTAATATTAATTGAGGGTAATGTTTCTTTCCCGCTGTTCTTTAGTATCAGCTGAGCTACAAAGACACAAGTCAAACCTTCTGCATTCCTAATTAGCAAAAGTCTTTCACAAGGAGAAAGAGGAGGCAGGGACACAATGAGTGGAACAGAGGAGGGTCAGAGATAGACGAGTTACTAATCTGTAACACTTCCAGCAGTAATGACTGAAGATTGGTTATATGACACTGTGTCCCACTGAGTATTAGGGCAGTGACCGTTAATTGATAATAACATTGGCCTCTGACAAGGACTGCGCCTCTGATCGGATAATGGTGGACCCAACACCTGAACGTGAATCTGGACACAATGTGAAATCAATTCTATCCAACCGCCTCCATTCATCCATCAGAACAGTAGACTGTGTTACATTGCGGATTGTCACCGTCTCATCTGAGGCTTTCTGCATTGGGCGTTACCATCGCTGCAGTCTGACGGTTATATTCCATGTTTATCAGAACACTGATGTAACGATGCGATGCAACAGGACTCCCTGACGCCATGTGCAACGGAGACATTTGTTTCTGGCCGTCCTCCACAGGCACGCTGCGGATGCTGGAGAGGTAAACAAGCAGAAGCTATAGCGACGGCGTTAATTGCAGTTTTACTGTTTCCATGCTCTGGGGTTGAGACTGGTGGGAGCATTCATCGTATACAATTTTTTTTCTCTATCTATCGCACTGATGATTCTTTCCGCACCATTAGTGTGTGCTGAGCTGTTCAATCCAGGTCCACTACTGTACTAATACAGTAAACCCTGCAAAGCACCATCTGCCATGAGTACAACTAACTACAAAAAAATGTAGTCACATCAGCACATTAGAGGAGCCACAGCATGTGGGCAGGGCTGCAGACCACTGCTGTACTACATGGGGTGATCAGAGCATGACATATTCTACCCAAAAGGACCACTAAAGGTCACAGGGTGTAAGAATGGGACAGACTATTCTTGCCTTCTTTCAGATGCACTCTGCCTGCCTGCTTGTTGTTCATCAAACTGGTGCGCTGGTCTGAAGGAGCAGTTTGCTTGTGATGTTGCTCTCTTTCTTTACGTGCATTTACTATTGTTATATTTGCGTGTAAACGTCTCAGCGTCTAAAGACCCGATCCAGTCCCTGATATGGAAGTCTGTGTGGTGGGTAGGCCTGGGGGATAATTTAATACGATAGTAATACATTTGTCAAGTAATTAGTTCACACAAGAGTATACAAATCATGTGGTTATTTCATAAAGACGATGTTATAACGTGATATATATTGTTATCAAGATATATAATGACCTGTATTCAGATTGCGCTGCCCTAGTGGTGTGCATACCCTTCTTTATAACAGACAGGGAATACAGGGAGAACGTCACTAAATGGTGTGCAGAGGCAAAAAGTATCATTTTCCTGGGAAACAAGCGGGGTGTATCTACTAGTAAATGCAAAGAGAAGATATTCAGTGATCTATGGGACTTTTTATGAGACATTTACAAATGTGTATGAGGTCGCAATTACCACAGGATTCTCAGGAGACATCAACCTTATCAATACAGTGGCATCATCACTCGCCACCTGTTCTGGCGTGAGCATCTGCTGGATAGCTGCTCCGTCTGGATCAGCTCCCTCTCCCACAGCAGGCTGCCACTGGTTGCAATGTGTGACATTTTATTGTGAGGCTCTTTTTTTCCTTTGAACCTTGTTATGTAGAAAAGAAAAAAGGGGCTCACTCTATATTTTGGAGTCGCCCTCTGTCCATCTCAATGTTTTGGTGTTATTTTGCTGTATTTAGCGATAATTGCCTTTTCAGCATGGATGAATTCAGCATTTTAATTGTTAAACTGGTTAAGAGCTTTACATTGCAGAAATGTCACTGCCACAACAAGGTCTCTCCCTTTCATTACAGTAACTTCTGCCTTACTTACTCATATAAAACAGCAAGAACCATTAGGGAAATGGAAAATGAGGAACCAAAAAATGATTCCTCTCAAGAAATGTCAGCCAACTCTGCAGCATTACATTGCATTGTATCATATTACGGCCCAAACATTTATTATGGGCGAGAGTCACCGCACTGTTCTCAGCAAACAAGCTCCGATAAACAAACTGCGTGCTATTCCCAGAACCAACTCACAGACAAACACATTTAGATGTTGAGGAAATGAAGAAAGCCAAAGATCCAGCAAATTAACAAGGAAGGATTGCTAAGTTTCTCTTTTTTTTTCTGCAACATGTCAATGTTTGTAGTTTATCTAAAAAAAATACACATGAAATCACCAACCAAGTGTGTTACAAAATAAGTCAATAATGCAGTCAGTGTCTCGATAAATATAAACAGGCGCTGCTTTTCGGTGTTTTTCACTGCTGCTGTGTGTGATGAATCCATACACTGTACAAAAAGACTCAGAGGTCACACAGGTTCCAGGTAATAACTGGATGTCTGTACAATCCGATAGATGAGAAAAACAAACACTCCCAGAAAATCTCCCAAAGCGACACATTTTTTTAGCTTCTTACTCGTAAAGCAAGTGTTGTGGCACTGACCCGGGGTTCAGCAGAGGACCGTGGTTCAACCTTTTATGAGAGCATTGCTCAACCTTTCAGGGACTGTAGACCAGGAACAATAAGACCAGCCTGCGGGCCTTGCAGCCTTGCCGTGTGTGTCTAAGATGTGCACTCAGTGGCCCTTAGCCAGTGTATACAACAGCCCTCAGTCCCGTCCTCAGGGGGGGGGACAGGGATCTGGACTGATGAAGAACTGACAATTCACCACCTTATATATCCTGCCGTGTCATTTCCCAAAAGCAAAACTTCGGCGACGATTGCTCAATTGAGCTCATATTACACAGATGTTATAATAAACTTAAATCAACGCCGTAAACTTGTATTACAAACGTGCTCAGCTGACCCGTCGTCTTGGCGGGCCTCAGCTGGCCCTGCGGAGGACGTTTAACCATTGACGCGCCTGACTTACCACTTTAAAGTCTTCAGCGCTGCACTCCATGCCCCGGTAGTAGCAGGACAGCAGCATGTCCTTGATGTCGTGGCCCGTCCGGTCGTAGAATTCGCGCATGTTGAAGGGACGAGGCTTGTAGTTGACGAAGTCGGCCCTCTCCTTCAGGACCTGCATGACATTCTCCTCCACCATGTGTGGGTCCCGGATCTCATACCTGGACAAGACACGAGGAAGCAGATTCATGAATACACATAGATGCACCAATAAACCACCCCGTCTAATTTTTTTTAATTTTGGCATGAAACCAACATAACAGCACTGTAATGATATGATTACGCGACAGTGTTTTGTTCTACTTCATAACTTGCTGTAGGAATCATAAGGAAAAGGTGTTTTTGAAATGGGTTTGTTCAAAATGAATACTCAGATATAATCAGCAACCAAACAAACCACTGACATCAAAAAAAGTTAAATACATTTTTATGGACTGTAATTTTTCTTTTTTTTCTTTCAACACAAAACTTAACCTACTCATGAAAGTAAAAATCAGTCTAAAACTTGGACTTGAAGGAATTCCCATAAACTGTAGAGCAAGACACAACATACGCTAAAAGTGCAGTTTGGTAACGCAGTCAAGCATTTGTGGGATTAACATGAAAACAATTAATAGAGAGGCAGCAAAAAAAGAGCATAGTTGCCCTCTAACTAACATTATATAAAAGATGGGAGTATTTTCTTTAACACAATCATGATAATCATTCTGCCAAATAATTAGGATGAACTGTGGTGGCAGAGCCTTTTCACTGAGTTAGCATAACAGTGTTCACAGTGCTGCAATTCAGATCCTGCGCACTCTGGAAAACAGTACAGAGACTATTTAGCGTTTAGCAAAACACTTCACAAGGCATCTGCTGCATTTTAGTTTTTTCTGGCTCTCGGTTTGTTTCTCTTTCCTTCACACCGTAAAACACATGACAGAGTATGATTAATTTGCGTGCATCCACACACATCAAACTGAAACTCGTAGGCCTACTCAGAGACAGAAAAACACCAGGAGAGTAATTTATGACATGCCTCTGCCTGACAAGCACCATCAACCTCCAGCACCTGCTCACAGTCACTCCGAGATATAAATTAACCTCAATTAACTAGCGTGGCCCCGCTTGGAGAAAGGCGGCCCGTTGATGACCCCTGCTGTGCAAAGGGCCGTCGGTGGTACAAGCGTTCCAAATTATGAAATGCTCAGATTAAGAGCTACTGACAGACACTCATGAGAATAATTAGAAAAGACACACAGCCTATCAGAGTGAATGGATCTGTAAAAGACTGCGTGGTGGCTTTTCTTCTCTTAAATGAGCAACAAGATAGTCATTCCTTCCACCTCTTCCAAATTAAGAGTACTGCAAAGAAGTACGGAAAGGGGTTTTGATATAAATCCCTGTGTTTTTATGTAATATCAGAGCAGCAGCCATCTTATAATAGGGTTCACTTTGTGTTATTCCAATAATGTTGGACAACTCAATTAACATTTGCAACTATAAACCAGCCAAAGCTGAAGTAGGAAGCCATGAGAGACAGAGGGAGACAAAGGCGTACCCTTCTCTCCTGACAATAAATCTGTGGATGACTTTGTGGACGCTGACAGCGGAGTTATTTCTCATGGATATGGGCACTATTTCAAACTATAATTGGTGGTAAATCTTAATGGATTTTTTTTTAATTCCACAAGGTCAAGCTTTGTCGGGAGTAATGAACAAGATTGTGTCCCTTGATGATGGGAATAATTTAGGTTGATCCATGAATAAAAAATGAAATATAACATTCCTTCTGTTGTGAGCACTGCCGTAGCATTCAACTGACGATATATCTTCAACTTGTTTCCCAACCAAATGACTAGAAATGTAATATGTTCCACTGCAGCTACACTGTTGTTTACCCGCTGCAAACAGAAGGAAATAAAATATTCACCATAGCAGGCAGCATGTGCTGTGATATGAGAGAGACGGGGATCCGTCATGCTTCGTGTTGAATGGAGTTAACGCTTTTGTGATGGAGAAGATTGGCACTATTGTTCTGACAAAGAGTGGAATTTAATGTCACACAATGTTGTCATCAAACTCACCACTGCTACTTCAAAGATCAGGTGTAACATACAGTAGCACCTAAGACTACTGGAAATGACTACTTTGTAGAAAATGAGATATGTATCACCAGTTAATTACTATGATAATTCATCTAATAACTCCTCTAATAAAAATATTTAACAACAGTATAACTTTCACACCTGGTTAACAGTATCATCAGTGAGTGAAATATCAGTAGAAAGCCATGCAGTATTTAACATGTCTGCATTTAACTTTCTCGTATTTTACACTTCCATTAGAAGTTACAGACTCTTTTAATTTCTCCTATTAATAATATCAGAAGACTATTTAAAGACAAGGACGCTTTGAAAACTATATCACAGTAGCTGTAAATGTGTGATCTAGCTTGCTTTGGTGTTTTAATTAAATCGTTTTTAAAGAACTTCATTACCAACAGAGATGCAAAGGTTTTAGGTGGAGTGACAACAACTCTGAATAAAGCTCAACATGATCCTACATTAATACAAACAGACTCGACTTTATCACAAATTATTCATCTAAGGTGAAATGATTTTATGAATTAAAATTTCAAAGACTTAACTTGGTTTTTAGCTCGCATTATGGCTCCAATGGACTGAAAGTGGAAGCTAGTCACAAAATTCTTTAAAATGATGCATTTCCCCTCAAATAAAAATAAAACTTGTTTAAGAGAAATATGTTCATGTTGTTTAACCTTGTTATAATTTATGATTAAAATAACTCTACAGATTGGGATGTCTTCTGATTCTAGTTTCCACAATGTTATTATTTTTAAGTGAATGTTATATTCAGTGCACTAAACTTTGACCGACTTTTATTTGAATCAGCTAGATACATCAAAATATCCAACAGTAAATGCAGAATTTACCTTCGCTAAGCCCCGCCTCCCACTGCTACTTCGGCTGCTGTCAGAGCTACCATGGAGTCTACACTGTCGCAAACTGCACTACCTGCATTATATGATCTAATATTTGGAAAAAAGTGATTCCAGAGAGAAGCAGACTGAAGGACCTACAATATGTGTTTGAAGGATATATCCAGGATGTCAAACTGAGTCCGCAGTGAAAACAGGTTCAAAGATAAAAATAGAAGCTAAAGCTACAGATAAAGTGAACCGCCACGTCACCTGGCAAGCAAAAGCAGCATTTCATTTGTATATCTTCAGTAGCTAGCAAATGATGTGCTAAAGTACTCTGCTAAAGTTAGCTCCAAAGGTTATAACATAGAAACTCCTTCCAACTTCTTGGGCTAACATCACATGTGCCCCAATAACACTCATGACTAGCACGAAATCTACGAAAAACAGCCGAAAATGCAGGAAATCTGAAGCGGTTGCATGAGAGTCTATGGAGCAGAGCCGATGCTAGGCTATGATTGGCCAGTTTGCGTTCGAGGGGCAGGACTTGCAGAAATGAGAGCCAAAATGTTAGGAAACTGGCCCTGGAACATGTCAGGTCAAATCACAAAGGCCAGTTAATGACTGAAAAAGTTGTCTCTTTGATCAAAACAGCTAGTTCAATGCTCTGTTCCCATCGCAGACTAAATCCCTACATTGTCATGCTTTGTTCTAATAAGAAGATACAGCCTGTTGTGGTGTATTCTGAACTTAATTGAATTGTATCCTCAGACTCTGTCTTATAAGCAACACAAAGCTGCCAGGAGAGCACTTAAGACGCTGTGCTCAGATTCCCCGAGTCAGGAGGCTTTAGTCGAAGCGCATACAATCACAATAATATGGGTAGATTTTTTAATATTGCCCTGCCACTGCTCCCTGAAGCAATCACAGCAAACTCGCTACATAAGGGCGGGGATGACTCAATTGGATTATGGGCCACAAGCACTTTAATTTTCTTGCGGGGACTGAAACGAATGAAAGAGCATCTGCATCACTTTGCCACCTCACTCGGAGCACTGAGTGAATACTAGCAACCGGTGACTCTCAGAGGGAACTGTGACAGTGAGGCTGTGGTCACAGAAAGAACTCACTGAGGACTTCAAACACTCAGCTGGAAAAAAGAACAAAAATAAATTCTTCCCCAGTTCATTCTACCAGTGTTACGTATTCGTGACACAACAATGAACACATCTTGATATAATCTCAGGTAATTATCCAATTAGCGCTAATTGAACTCACACACTACAGAGGATCGGATTGTTTGTGCAGCGTCCTTGAAAATGAATAACTGCCACGATTCCTGCTAGCAGAAGTTTTGATAATCACATCTTAACAACGGTGCACCTGTGACACAGCTATTATGCCACTTTGGGCGAGATCATGAAAATGCAAACTAGGGCCACGGAGAGATGAAGTGAACCCAAACAAAGATCTTCTTTTTTTATTTATTTTTGATAAGCTAAATACAGCACGTGCAATTTGTATAACGACAGATCAAATGAGCGTTTGAAAACCTTGACATAACACTAAATCGCTTACTTATGTCTCCCAAATGATAATCTTCTCTCTGATAAACAATCACAATATAAATGCAAATTAAGCAACATTTGAATAATAAGCTTGGGAAGAAACTCTTCATATTTTCAGTATGATCTGGCCTCCCCATGTCCTTTCCCAAGCACTTTTCTTCCACCAGTAACATCCTGGTTAGGGCTTGTGATCTTGCTGAGACAAATAAAGTTATCGAGCGTTACATTTTGTGGCACCTTTCTCACCACTTAAGTGTATTTGGAGCATGTTTGCAAGCTCAGGAAACATGTGAAAGCTTGCCGAACTGTGTAAGCAAAAGACTCGCTTCTCTGACTTTCATGAGCTGATCCAACACTTTTAAGCAGCGTACGCCACATAAACACCACCTTTTCTCAAACGCCCTTTATTTGTGTTAATTATCATATAATTGCCCTTGCAACTTAATAAAAACAAAAAAATTAGCAATTTACTCGAAGTGTTCTGCACTGCCGAGTGTGACTTCAACCTGCACGAACACATTGAGAAAGCGATTTTATTTTTATTTTTTGCAGTACAGAACCTGCTGGAGTGGAGTAAGTTAACTTCATAGAAGCTCAGCTATAAACTTCAGCGTGTGGATATTGCCTGCTGCTTCCTCCTGAGACACAGATGGACACAGACTCACAGCAGAATGACACTTACTAAAATAAAACCTAATATCAAGAAGCTGAACACTGACATGTTTTCCACCCAATCAATGTTTAATTTAAGAGCAGTGTCTACAGGAAACCCTTTGTCAATAAAAAGTTCTTAGTTAGATTCCAGTTGTTCCCAATTCCTTTGTGTTTTTCCTCAAAGGCCTTTATCACCGAGTTCTTTTTCTATCTCTGTGGGGCTACCACAGGCACACCTGCAAACAAAGCTGGCATTATCATCAGTTAAGAAAACACCACATAAAGAAGCAATCTCTGAGTGGACAGAAAGTAAGGAGACGTCTCCCCCGGGGCCAAATGGACCAGTCGGGGCAAGAAGGAGTGAGAGAGATGCGAGGGCGTTAATCAGCGGGACAACTCTGTAGCTTAACAAACAGTACTAATTACACAAGGATAAAGACTTGTTCATCACATAGCTTACGAGACACAAGTTAATTGCCTCCCCCCCCCCCCCCCCGTCTAAAGTCATCTCGTTCCAAAGTCATTTGGAGCAAGTGCCACCGCTTTAATTTGTCTCGTTTCCTCTTTCTTGTTCATTTAGCGTTTTCCGCCCCTTATTTCTTCAAATGCTTCCCACCTCTCGCAGGAAATCTGGCTGAAATATCAACCATGCACTGATGGATAAAAGAGGATAAAAGAGGATAAAAAAGTGTAAGCTTGTGTTGATATTTCAATGGTTTGCCATTACAGCTGACAGCACAAACACGGGGAAAGAAATCCACGTATGGATGTAGGCACGCTGGTAGAAATCTACACCCTTCAAAGCACTAGAGCTGCAGCCCCTGAGCAATGGAATCTATTGCTTTTAACTTGTAATATGAAAGCATATATATAGAGGTTACAGAGGAACAATATTCAGTATGAAAACAGGGAATGGGATTTATGTCATTCTAGCATGTTCCACGGAGGTACTCTCCAACTGCGCCTGTGGCTGCGGAGCTGTGTGGCTCAATATGCTAAAAATACACTGACTAATGTTTTCAAGGCGGTATTTAGACATGCTTGTATGTAGTAGATCTTTCATTTTTGCAGCGGGCCCCGTATCCATGCTTTGTGTGAATTGAACTGCCACAGCTGTGAATACAGAGTCAAGGACGGTTATCCATACAGTGCTGGTAGACGTGAGCAGAATAAGCTGCGTGGCCCAGAAAAGAAAAAGTGAAGAAATCTGAAGGCAAAAGTTTCAACAGTCAACGGTGAGCTTGTCATGGCTGCCGAAAAAGACTAAATGATCAAAGCAGAGCAGAAAGCAACAAGTGTAAAAGGGAAGGGGAGGCAGCTGTGAATCACACACACACACACACACACACACACACACACACACACACGTCTCTCCACACTTTGTCAGCGAGGGATTTAGAAATCTACTTGTCTACTTATCCAATATTGAGATATTCCTATCGCATGCTCTGTAAAACGATGAGGCAAGGAATTACACCGGCGGCATTTTCTCATTCATCATTTTATATTAACCACTTAGAATTAGGAACAGCTCATCCATTATCCGTTACCTGGGGGAGTCACATGATATGTGATAAAAATGTGCTTTTTTTTATCAAATAGTGTATCAACATATCTCAACAGATTGATGTGAGGGGCATATTTCATGTTGTCGGGTACAGTTTCTAATACAACAGCTGATGTGCAGTGTGGATTTCAGCTGACATGATCTGTACGTCACTACATCATTAAATAATCAACCACAATGCTGAGCCTTTTTAGAGAAAAGAACCCTCATCGGTATCCTTTTTCTTCAGGCTGAGGTCAGTCCAAGTTCATATTCACTGAGAGCCTTAAAAGGTTTTGCATGCTTCGTCCATGTTGTTTGTACATCTCCTGGTGGCCTCACAGTGACGACCAGTGTGACAGCCAGGTGTTAAAACACTACTTTGCACTTACGTGTGACATGTAGGATTTCACCTGAGACGATTCAGACATCAAAGAAAGACTAAGGTCACATTTCCACGAGGCTGCCAAAAACCGAGATTAAAAGAAGTTTCTCTTGTACCTTTGTATATTAAACTGCTGGGCCTAACAAGTAAAGCATCAGCACTACAGTACTACTAAAGATGGAGTTATGCCGTATTTAGTCGGTGGGTTCAGGGGTTTTGTGATTTACTGGTTCTCATTTCATCTTGTTAGAATAAAGAACAGTTCACTTTCATAATAACTGCAGTAGAGTGTATCCAATTTTAAAAAATGTAGAGTTTCAGCAGAATGTTTC
Organism: Cebidichthys violaceus; assembly: GCF_023349555.1. Taxonomy (NCBI): domain Eukaryota; kingdom Metazoa; phylum Chordata; class Actinopteri; order Perciformes; family Stichaeidae; genus Cebidichthys; species Cebidichthys violaceus. The sequence continues at coordinate 8,211,950 of NW_027176340.1, read as the reverse complement.
AATCTTGTGACTGTTGTCTGGTGTCGTGCAGCTGACACAATCGGATCCTGAGTCAAGAACTCCTAAATCCTCACAGGTTTACCCTGAGGTAAAACCAAATCATCAGAGCAGCCTGTCTGCTCGCCTCCAGCTCCTCTTTGACACCATGTATACCAACAGATAGAGCTACTGTGAGCTACAAGCAGCCCTTATCGCACAGGTAAAGCACACACACACACACGCACGCACACACGCACACACACACACACACACACACACACACACACACACCTGCTGTTGAGCAAGGCGAGAAGCTCCCCCGCGTGGTACAGGTCGTTGCGCGTCACCCGGCTGAAGCGGAAGGAGTTGAGGTTGCAGAAGGTGACGGAGGGGAACACCATCATCGGAGCCGCCACCTCGTCCAGCTTGGTGACGTGCGGGTACTGGAAGTAGAACTGCACGCGGTCCACGCACACCAGCACCAGCACGCTCATGGAGCTCAAGAAGAACAAAATCCACAGGCTGCGCTTTATACACATCCGCTCATAAGTGAACATGTGCGAGATGCCGTGCAGCGTGGACCTGCTGGCGAAAACTTCGATGGGAGCCGGCTGCTTGTAGTCCATGTCCTCCGTGTCCTCTTTGAGATCCATCGTGTCCCCGGGATGAGTTTAGACGAATGAAGGGTGTGTGTGTGTGTGTGTGTGTGTGTGTGTGTGTGTGTGTGTGTGTGTGTGTGTGTGTGTGTTCAGCGGTTGTAAAACGGAGGAAAGTGGCTGGTATAGATAAGCGAATGCTTTTATCGATGTGAAGGAGGATAGTGTCTGCAAGTTCACGCCCTTCTACGCATGTATCTCTCATGCAGTCTGTGGGATGTCGCGTCACTGACAAGCCGGCAAAAATACCCCCAATATATATCCTCAAAATACCCCGTCCTCACATGGAAACACTTGGAGAGAGTACAGATGAGAGAAAGCAGGTGTAGTAGCTCGGTTGGGGTCACAGCAGCGCGGTGTGGAGCGCGCGTGGAAGGATGCCAAACGCCGTCGTCTCCTCGCACACTTCTGTGATATTACCGAGTTGATATTTGGCTCCCACGAATCAAAACAAAAAAGCAAAAGCAACGGGCAGGTCTGAGAAAGAAGAAAAACACACAGATAACGGTTGAGGAGGAAGAAAACAAACGGACAAATCACCTCTGCGAGGCAAACAGGGGAAAGCTGAGAAAATCAAAGCGGCGGTAACGTTATATTCTCTCTCTCTCTCTGTGTGTGTGCGTGTGTGCGCGCGCGTGTGTGTGTGTGTGTGTGTGTGTGTGTGTGTGTGTGTGTGTGTGTGTGTGTGTGTGTGGCAGAGCTCGCTACATGCTTCCCCTGCTCTTCGTATGCGATCCCAACACGTGCAGATTAACAAATAGCTGCTGATTGCTCTCCCGATAGCGTTGTAAAGGCAGTCGTCGGGGTCTCCGGGGTTTTCTTCACAGCCAGCACAAACCGCTGCATCACAGAGGAGCGGGGTCCGTCGGAGAGCTGCCTCGGTGCGCCTCTGCTCGCTCGCTCGCATCCATCGCCTCCTTCCACAATAATGCAGGGATAATTACTCCGGTTTCGTTTGGATTCCCGCTGGTTTATCCGTGATCAAGAGTGTGCATACCTGGTCAATAACATAAAAACCGCCCGAAATGCTCCAGCGTTATGAATTCTGGAGAAAACCACCTCAGGGGTTGATCGCAGGATTGCCGGGATCAATTAAATTTGCCCCAAACAGGAGAGAGCACGGATAGGACGGCACCGGGTGACGGAGCCCGACGTCGGTGTCACTCGAGCAATGCGTGTGTTTAATGTAGACGAGAGGTAGTGTTCGTGTCCAGAGCCAATGACGATACAGTATGACTCTAAAATGACCAACGTTACCTTCACTGCCCTGTTCCCTCTCAACCACGCTCCTCTGGAAGTCCTCCGAGCTAACGTTAGCTTACTGACTACAAACTAGCTAGCATCAAGTTTTACTTTCGACAGCTGAAAGTTATTCTTTTCATTTTATAAAGCATAATTGTGACAACACATTAGCTTATCATTTATAGACATGTAAAGGGAATTATTTTACCTGTTTGTTTTTAAAGGTAAATTAGCTTAGCTATTCGCGTTAGCTAAATGATTGCCATCTAAATTCTGTCGAAACTGTTTGATGTCAGTGGCCTTGTAGCTAATGTATGGTGGCCTTTAATGGCAAAACAGTACAACATTTCAGAAGACAATTGAACAGAGAAAACACAACTTTTCTCTGAAATAGACTTGAGTTCAAAAAGTAGGTTTTGTATTATGAAGCAAGCTATTGTATTTAACCTACAATTATAGTTAGACCATATTGACTCTTAAAAATTCTTTGGTTACCTTTTTTAGTTGTCACCTCTGTCAATGTGCTCCTCTCGTGATTCCTTGAGCTAAAATATCATATGATAAAGCATGATCAAATATGTATGTATTAATTGTATTAATTAAAACAGCATTATTTACAGGAGACGTAAAGTGAGTCAGTTTATCTGATTTCTGAGGGTGAGTCAGCTTAGCTAGAGAAGTACTGACAAAGGCCAAGATGGAAAAGTAGCTTTACAAGGGTAAATAACAAATGTTTTGGCCCCTATGTGCAAAACACTAAAGAAAATGATTTACAAAACAGAAAACACAACATTTCACAAAACATACACGAGTAGGCTAAAATAAGATTCACAAAAATGTTTAACGTATTACTCAACATTGCAATAGCATTTGTCTGTATGACTTAAAATAAACATCCTTCAGTTAAAAGTGTGTTGTGTTTAGGGCTAATGGTTAGGACCAGGGTTCAAATTAGAATTACTTCTTTTTTGAGCATGTTCATGTGTCTTGGAGTGAATTAAAAAAAGTAAACATTGCATTCCGATTCTTAATGGGCAGGAATGAAATTGAAAAAGGTACAGCACACTGACGTACTGTAGTTCTTGAGTTGAACAGATAGGAGCACTTGGCCAGCTTGAAGCCTCCCATTAGGGCACAAACATATTCTAGTTTCATTAGGGTTCCAAAAAGGGGCACTTTAGCACTTACAGATCCTCTTCCTGGAAGAACATACTGCTCACAGAAAGTGTAACAAAAAGACAAAAAATAACCCATATAAAAAAGACTAGTAACGCATTAGATTTGCATTAGATATGTATCAGATTCATTATACATTTGTGAACAATTCAAAATATATTTGTGTAAAAGAAAACAAAGACAGTTTTTAAAAGTTCACAGATAACTAATGTTAAAGTTTAAAGAATGCTACTGACACACACATATACTGACACTCACATTCACTATTTATATACAAATGCACATATAGTACTGTACACAGAAACTCTGCACCACTGTATATTTCCTCAAGTACTTAAACACACATGCAATCTTAGCGTATACACACAGATTTTACATAGCGCACACACTCGTGCACACACCACACATTCATGCATGCTTGTACACGGTTGCACGCATAGACACAGTTGTACACAGGCTCACACAAATCCCTGAACAAATCTATTTTCTCTCCTGACCAATTCTCTGTAGTTGACTGAATGGAACATCCAAATACGTCAGAGCAAGTGAGTGAGCCAAACACAGGCAATAAGGCAGATGTGCCGCAAGACTGCCATTGCCAAATCTGTCATAGAAACCGTATTGCCAAGAGGCGAGGGGAGCTCACCCATGAAATTGTTCATAATGTGTCCATAATTGCCATTTGCCATAGTATTGACTGTGACAATGTGGCAGTCATCTATAAAGCCGGCATCTTGTATTGATCAGCGGTGCTGGGAAGATGAGCCATGCTCTGTTCCAGTGAGATGACGGGAATTCTGGGTAGACATTGTGTGGCACACATGGGTTTGAAACTACAGCAGATATTAAATTACTGATGTACATTTTGATATTAGGTGCTGGGATGTATGCTTACCCAAATCTAGCTTTAATCATGTTGTTCGCTAGTGCCACAATGATGCTGGCGTGACTCACTGAGAGGATGCGTATATCCATTTACATTATTCTTAAGAATATGATAGTGTGCTGCTCCTCAGAGATACCTGGATGAATAGGCCTCTCTGTCAAAGTCCTTTTTCAGCGCAGCTTGTGCCGCAGCTGGCTCTTTGGTTCAGCTTTGCCTAGACTTGCCTGCTGTCTAGGCCTGCTAATAAATATATTTTCACCCATTCGTAAAAGTGACGCTTTACTTTACAAAGGACATTTAAGAGATCTCAAAAGTTGCCAAAAGAAGTCAGATTTATTGGCAGCATGTCTGACTGTTCCCTGAATTAATAATTACTCAATTATACTTCATATAGCAGTTTTTTTGGTGCTTTAGTAAGTGTCTACAGTGCATATTTTATCAGTCATCGAGCATTTTATTTCTAAGGTGCATTATTTGCTTGTTTAAATGTGCGATGCATGATTGAAATGACAAGAGAGCCCTGAAAAAGATCATTTATATGCAGAATAGAACATGCCACTACCAAACTGATTACATGGCCTACATTTCAAATCATTACTTTCTTATCAGTAAATATTTGCTAAATGTTAAATAATGCAAACTGTTTCAACACGGATCAGTGTATTATGTACACACTGTACACACAGGAGAATAATAGCGCACATGTATGGACAATTGGTTCATGTTAGGGCAACAAGAGGTTCATCTCCTTAACACTTTGTGAGGTTGAGTCTCCTTTAATATTTCATTTGGATTACCCTAGTGGTGAGAGTAGGTTTACACACATGGGAAGATTATACAATCTCTCCTCTCTCTTGTGTCCTCCTTTCCTCTCAACTCACTCCATGTGGATTGGCTTTTACTTTGGCCAAGGCTACGTAGTGTGCCAACCAACTCAGTGGGAGCTGGCAGTGAATATGAATACACTCAGGGGTCCCATTGACAAGTTTCTTTAGCTATCATTGGGCAAGCAGGACACAGGGGAGCAAGAGGCTCTTGACCCTGATGATGTGAGTCCGTTTCCAGCCCACACCTAGAACCAGCTTCCAGGCAACTGTTGTCTTGGCGCCGCTCCAGGGGATGACATCATCAGGAGGTGACAGACAAGGTCTTCATGGACAGATGGTCATTAGATCTAATAATCACTATCTGCAGATTCCAAGCCAGACAAATGCATGCTACCCTAGTGGGCAATAATCGTTATCAGTCAAGGACGCCTTTATCGACATCAGTCAAATCTATCAGCAGAAAGCCTCAAATAAACCCCCAATTGCATCAATTGTGACACATCTCACCAGGATGCCTTGATGTTGTACAGCATGAGCAACTTTGGAAGGGCAATATTTCTTAACTTCCTGTAAACTGTTATTATGCTGCTGAGCGAATCCAAGAGCAAACAATACTAGGCTAATGCTCAGCAGGAAGTTCATGTTGACAATTGCCAAGTCAGGCTCTTGAATTTGAACTGCCTGTAGAAAATGTTAGAGCAATAATTACTTTGGTAAAAAAAGGCCATTCTTTCTTTGATTCTCAAGTTTGACAAGCCTCGGTTCGGTGACTAAATCTAAAGGGGGAATCTGGAGCTGTTGCTAAAAGGCTGAGCCATTATAGCTAAAGCCACTTTGATATCAGTGTCTAGCTGGCACAGATGAAGGATGTGGTGGAATGCAATTTGTGGGCGAGCAGGTAGTGGCATGTCACCCCTTGCTATTTGTACCCCTCTTAGAGTGGTTGATTGTGTCTGAACATGGGTTATTTATCTGTGTCTCCAATTCGATACAGCATCAGGTCTCTCCGCCGGGAAATCGATTCCCTGCCGCTGGAAGAAAAGTTAAAGAACCATCATCCAAAAACTTTGTGAACTAACAGCCTCGGGCTCGATCCATGATGAGCGCCATGAGATATTTGGAGAGCTGGTAATGCAAGACCTTTAAGCATATTTTTACACTTACTGTATTGACATTTTAACAAATCGAGGCACCAAGAAAAAAAACAGAAATGTTTCAGTTAATGCGTTGTTGCGAGTATTTTGGCTCTCAGGCTGGTCCTCTTTCACCACTGACGTCTGCCACAACACAGCTACTTTCACGTTTTAGATTTTTGAAGGTAAGCCAATGATGGCACCACTTCTTCATATTTTTCACAAGCAAAACATGCTGCTCAGAATCGCTGCTAATTGCGTATTTGGTGATGACTTGTGAGCTACACAGTTTTGAGTGATTAGCTATTGTCCACAGCTGAAGCCCCATTTTGGGACAGCATGGGAACTCCACCTCAGTCTCCTGCACACAGACTTCGACTCTCATGATGAGTGCAAAAGAACATTTAAATTAGCCTTGAGGAGGAATTAATCCTAATGACTTCTTTTCATTAACAACTAATTAAATATTCACATGCCCCCCCCCCCCCCCCCCCTTTCTTTGTCTCTGTCTCTTATTTCATTGGTGGTCTACTGCCCAGTACTTGAGAGGAAGGCAAATGTAAATTGTATTGTGCCACTGTATGTATGAGATATGGGTTTAGCAAAATGGGCACCTAGTCTATAATATGAAATGGAAGGAATTAGTTTTCATTGAAGAGATAATTGAAAATTAAATCACCAACAATTACATTTTATAGCTGACCACTAAGAGTGCTTATAGGGATACTTATTGTGAATCGTTATTGAAGCTGCACATGTGAAATGCCGAGGAACTTTTTTAATAAAATGAATGGGGAAGCCAAAGATAGAGACATAGGAAATATTCTTGATAAAGACATTTTGAGATTCCATTTTTATGATTTACCAGGCAGCTTGCTGGCCACATGGGGCCCAATCAATAGCTTTAACTCATATTGTTAGCTCTGTAGGACAGAATGAAATACAAAGGCAAGAGCTGAGTAAAGCCCTCCACTGCTCTTAAGAATGGAAGGCGGGAAATATCTGAGTGTGAGTGTGCCAGTTAAGGAGAGCAGGAGAAGAAAAACCTTTTGCAACAAAGGTTATGCACAGTTCATCAAAGGTCAGCTTTGCAGCAGTGACTTATACAATAAGTTTAACTCTGCCTCGCAGCAGCTGCTTTCATATCATAATACAAGTCTTTTAAATACAAAGATCTAAAAATGAAACACTTTTTCCATCATGAAGGTGGTGATCATGTCTTTTGAGTTTGTACATTATATACAGGAGAAGGAAAAACATTGTGGCCATCCATACACTCACCACTCTAACTTCCTCTCCTTTCACTATTCAAAGTTATTAGAGGTCCAAGTTAATTGTCTCCTCTCTAACTTCCGCTCATAGAGTAGACAGTAGTCATGCATGACAGTAATATTGCACAGACCAGTGAAGCAGTGAGACTGCACTCTCTTTCTCTCTGTGCTTCCAATTGGCAGTAGGAAAAAAGTGACTGACAGAATACACAATAGATTAAGAAATCACAAGTTTGTTTGATGTTAGAACTGCTGTTAAACTTCAGACATCAAATAGCTCAATTTTCGCCCCATTAATCCCTCACTCTGACATGCCTGACTCACATGGTACCTTATTATGTTGTGAAGAAAAACTCGTTAGTAGTAGCAAATAATTTCACAATTCATTAAGAGACACATTAGGCTTGAAATGAAAAAGTTTTCACAGCACACTCATTCAAACTGACTGACGCTCTCTCTGTAAACTGTGTTAATTGACACATAGTAATTTTATTTTCCTCGGGGAATAATTATGTTGACAGCCACCGACAGGTATAAATGTGCAGTGCAATAAAAACATGCTTTACAAAGCATTCATCACTGCTGTACTGTATGTGGTAGTTTTAATTAGTTTAACACTGATATCACCATAGATGCTGCTGTTTATCACTTTCTAAATATTTCACAAGCAGCTCATACTAAAGCTTATTTCATCTGTTTTGTTTCTTGTTAGATGGAGTGATTTATTCCTGTTTTTTTTAATTGGGAGTATTTAAGGATTTTCCAGTTGAAGTCTTATCTGATCCTGAAGGCCCCCCCCCACCCCCCACCCCCACCCCACCACCACACTCACACACAGTGTGGCAAGGATGAAGCAACATGGTATGTCAGTTTTTAATCACCTTCCTCTTCCCTCTATCACTCAGCGAGGGAAGCTCGGAGCAGCAGCCTCCTTTTCCACTCCAGTAGACCCCATCACTGCTGCAACCGAGGGCCAGGACCCAGCAGCACGGCAGCAGCTGAGACCGGGGCAGAGAGGGAACAGGCAAGCGGCTAGAGGTGAAAGCAAGCAACAGCAGCAGCCGCAGGAGGACGGAGATGGATGAACAGTACTCCACAGGATCAATCAGGCTCTCCTAGCCACAGCAGATAATCTAACGTGCTGCACCAACTCGCCCCCGCCCCCACCATAAACCACATCAGCCCACAGCCTAAATGGCACATTTTATTTACCAGGTGTATAGAGAGAAGCAGACTGAGAAACCCCCAAAAAATGAGCGACGTAGGAAACACAAGAGGGAAGCTGAGCTGGTGAGGAAGCAATTTAGAGAGAGAAAGGTTGGGGGGGGGGGGAATTGGAAGATTTATTGATTGTTTTCACTGGGGTATAATTGCAATTAAAGGTTGCAAACAGCCCAGTGGATCAGTTTCACTGCTGTCACCCAGCAGGACACATGCAGCCTCACACATTTCCTCGGACAGCAGCGAAAAGTGCTAATGCACTGTCTGTCCCTGTGGACTGAGTGTAGATTAGTGACATGGTGTGCAGTCATTTAGCGTTGAAACTTCTCACACACTGCATATACACAACATATTTTACTGACAAATAACACCGCTGACGGAGAGTACTTTTGGGATTTGAGATGAGATGCAGATTAAGAAAAGTGCTTTTCATGAGATTCTTGCCCTCATGTTAACCTCCAAATGTTGTGATTAAACCTTTGTTCTTGACATTTTTTCTCTAACGTTGAAATTGTTGAAGGTTGAATTACACAACCTTGCCTCATATGTATTGTCTGCAGACAGTCTGTCTCTGTGGGTTAATTTGGTGAACAGTTCAAATGTTCATCAAGTTCAAGAGAGCGCAGAGGACGAAATTCTTTCGTTTTAGAATTTGGGTTGTTTTCTTAGAAAATCTAGGACTCTTTGAAAGCAACCGAAATAGCAATGTAGAGGTCTTATTAGAAACTGCTGGCTTCATGAAAATGTCCACTTTGTTGAACCAAGGCCACTGTTTTAAAGCCTTTAGAATTATCACTCTACAAATCAAAAAACGTGTGTAGCTTACAGATATCTAATAAGTGGCCGGGCAGATGTGTTTACCTCTTGTTCTGCTGCCCCCAAATGGCCAAAAAAAGAAATAAATTAATACTGCTTTTAAGGTGCACTCACTTGCCTCACAGCATCACTTACAACAGAATAAATGACTTTACTAAAAGCAATGGTAGTTTTGAACCTAATGGGGTTTAAATCTTTTAGCTTCATGGCAGTTTGAGCTTTTCAAATAGCGTCACATTGGCATAATCAACAGTTACTCTCTGATAACCCTGCCTGACTTCCTATCACAGAACCAATCAGTGCATCCCATTAATTTTTTTTGGAACCTCAATTTCCTGCCTGTGTGCATGAGACATCTTTATGGGAACCAAATCGACTATTCATTAACGAGGGGAAGCTGTATCAAGAGCAAACATCTTTAATTAACACATCCCCAGCACTTCCTGTCTTTGATCTCCCCCCTATTTGATTCATGCCTCTGCAAGAGGAAGGTTGGCGTGGTGGAGGGGGTGCTCGAGGAGTTCGGAGAGGACGAAGACGCTCTATGAGAAAAAAAAAAGCTAAATTGTGGAGCCCCTGTTGATCAGGAAGTGTTGCTGCATTAGGACCTTTTCCCTGTGTGTCATGGGGCCAGCTCAATTACCAGTCAGCGTGGCTATCTCTTTAACAGCCTGATAAGGCAATAATCCAAAATCCATACAGTTTTAATGACTTTCTGTCTAATTAAGGATTGTTTTACAAAAGGCGGACACTTCAGAGGCCTTCTCATTGTCCAGAAACCTATTGTTGGAAATATCAGCATGACTAGTAAATGAGTTTTAAAAAGTATTAATATATATATTTTACCTAGCGACTTACTCTGCATAAATCATCAAGTAATCCATCTACGATACAACTGTTCAATGTCAAAGAGGTGAGAGCGAAGTAGAGGAGAGAAATCCTCTTCGACTCAGTTCTCACACTGGATTTACATGAGTCCTGTTGGGAATGTAGATTTTGGCTGTGTGTTCAAATGGATTTTTATCTCAGTTTAGTATTACACCAAAATCTGTATTTACAATGGAATATGAAGATTTGGGTGTTGAATCCCAGGACTGCGCGTTGACTGTCTGTCGGCTGTGAATTAGGGGAGATATGCATTTCTAATACGACAAAGTAGAGCTCCTTTGTGTTTGTTAGTCTTTAGCCCCATCTAGTGTTGGGCTGTGACACTTGTCAGACTCCTTATGTACAGTCAAAATTATCTAAGACACTGCTCTATATTTTAGAAATAAATGGAAAAGGACTGAAATCATCTCAAAGTTTCTACAGTTCTAGATCTTTTATATTTTTACATTTAGTAATAGGAAATCAGTGGCAGTTTTATAAGAAATGTTTTGTTATCTAAAATCCAAAATGTCCTGTAATTTCCCTTTGAACACTATTCGTGTTCATGGTTTGCCATCAGATGTACGTTTAACAACCAAAACTGTTATAAAGAGTTTATGAATACCTAATGGCAAACAACACCAGCCCCTCTCCAAATAGAACACATTTAGCTACATAATATTTGGACTATATGAATATTGATGAACTTTTTTGAACTACCTTGATAGTAACTATGGGTAAATCAGTCAATATGCAACTGAATAAAACCACAGCAAATGTCTTCCATAGACTGAAACTGAAACCCACCACTACCTCTTTTATACACACAGTACTTCAATCACTTTACATTTCTGACTCTAAAAAGTATTTGCTAAAACAAACATACAGAATAGCCTGTTTTAGAAATATTGTAGGATATAATCATGTTGTTGTTTCTATGACGTGGTCAGGCATCATGGTTAGATTTAGACATTATATTATTATTAGGACCTTGATAAACAGTAGACTAATAGACAAAAACATCTACATTATTCAGCTGAAGTCACTGAATGACCCCATTTTACATTTATTAAATACTATTACAAATTGCTTGTAATATAGAATTTACTATTTTTATTTATTCCCTCTCAGACAGCCACTTGGGACAGAAAGAAAAAGCCCAAAAACATGTTTCCCCATGCTCACTTCATAATTCATGCAGGTTCAAAAAGGGTATGTGATGTAAATATTCTCAAGAACTTGCACTCCATTACATCAGACAATTCATTTAACGTTTCATATTGGACATTGGCAAAAATTAACTTCTTCAATTTTGTGTATATCATTTGAAATCCATTGAAAGTCTACCTTTGTAACTTTGAGTGAGAATGAAAAGGTAACAATCAGTGATGTTTGCCTTTATATCAGACAGTTCATGCAACCATAAGGTCAGCCAGTCATCACTACACTTCTCCCCTTTAGGCTAAATTTCTGACAGAAAAATATATTTTCTTTCCCCATACAAAGTGTCAAAAGTAGATGTGGTGGATTTTATCAAACATGATGAATAGGGTACATAAATACCCTTCTAAGTCTTTGAATCACTCTGACTCATGTCATGCAGTGAGCCCATGTGTCACTCTGTTCTACTGGTCAAACCAGGAGGTGTGTGGTTACCAACTGTGATAACAGCACGTGAGACCGACCACAGCTGCATACCTGCTTTTTATCCAGAATTTGGTTGCCAAAACAACCACACTTTTCCAGACCAACTGAAGGTCGAGTCGGGTTATAAAACACACAAGAGGATCATTCGTTCCTTGAGAAAACGTTCTGACGCACTGCAGACATGCTTAGACTTCTGGTGTTGACAAGTCTCGCAGCCCTGGGTAAGAAAATGACAGCACACTGCACCGACTGCGCTGTACAGAAAGAGATCAATAATAAATGGTTTTTCATTATTGATCTCTTTCTGTCTCATTCACTCTCTTAATCTGTCAGTCAGTCACAGTCTCTGTCATTCATCCAGTCAGTCACTTTTCTTTTCTTTTTAGCTTAGCTACATCATTGCCCTCATTTCTCCTTTCCTCTTTCTTTATAGGTGGAAAGCAAACTGTATGATGAGGCTTCCAGGAAACCATGAATATTGTGTCGTATAAATCGTGCCCTCTGTTTTTATGTTTTTAACCAGTGCTGGCTGAGCTGGAGCCCCAGCCCAGGTATCTGGAGGACAGCTTTGAAAGAGTTGTGGGAGGTGAGGTGGCCAGACCCAACTCCTGGCCCTGGCAGGTGATATACTTCAACACAAAATGAAAAACTAAATATGTTAAATGAAATTATGTTTTGGGGACTTACCATTACACAGCCACCCTATCAGATTCACAAATTACAGGTATTAATTATTTTTCACACCTACATAACAGCGGTCTGGTTTCTCCCTCTTTAGATCTCTCTTCAGTACAAATCTGGCAGCAGGTACTACCACACATGCGGAGGAACCCTGATCGAGAGAGGCTGGGTTATGACCGCTGCTCATTGTGTGGATAGGTAACATAATGATTAACTCACGCATACACTTTGTATTCTTTGGCTGCATGAGTTTTAGTTGCATTTGTGCGCATTTTGTGATTACTTTGACTTGAATATCCACAGCCGACTCTTATCACAGTACCGGGGGTTGATTTATTTCAGTGTTTCTAAATGTCACCAGCATGAGGACATTTCTTACAGCCTCATTTATAACTGTCACATACCAACGTGATTTATTTATTTTATTAGAAAGAAAGAAAAGGAATCAAAAAATAAACAAAACCAGGAGTGATTAATTGGCATGTTGTGACCTTTACTTTTTACATCACTTTACTGTAATAAGAACTCATTAGGCTATGCTGACTTGCAATTAGTCATTTGAATCACTTCTATATCTAATAATTGAATTAATTAACAATATGTGTTTCTCTTTGTTTCCCTTTTTTTATATTGCAGCACTAGGACGTGGCGTGTCATTCTCGGTGAACATGACTTTAACAGCAACAACGGCAGAGAGCAGATCATAACTGTCAGCCAAGTTTACATCCACCCCGGATGGGACTCCGCCAGAGTGTCTGCTGGGTGAGGATTGTATTCTGGGATTACCAATTTGCACGTTTTTGTTGTTTTAATGTTATTTAAAAAAAATAAAAATTAAGTTTTGAAGGTAAACAAATATCTTTAGGCAAACTGAATGTTCTACGCTGGTATGTTCTAAGAATGTCACCTCAAGGAAGTGGTGGTCAAACAAAATATCCTCCTCAGAAATATATAACTAATTCTATATATAAAAATATACATATGTATATATATATATATATATATATATATTATATATATATACATATATACATATATATATATATATATATATATATATATATATATATATATATATATATATATATATATATATATATATATACATAACCTTTATTTAACTAGGAAGTCACATTGAGATTAAAACCTCTTTTACAGGTGAGACTTACCCAATACAGGGTCAAATAGTAACATCCAACACATGACAACATCAGATCACAGCAGCAGCAATAGATATCACAAAATACATTACATCATTAACAAGGCAGCTTTGTGGTCATGCATTTGTTAGTTAATTGAAGCAACTGCAGCTAGCAGGGACCTCTTTCATTATTCCAAGTTTAAAATCATTTAAAGAGATAAGGGTCTCAAGTTTAAGCTTGGCCTGCAGATCGTTCCAGGACCTTGGACTGTAGAGGAAAAAGCCTGAGATGATCATAAGGAGTGTAGTGTCTTCGCAAAAGTCTTTTTGGTTCTGGATGTTTGACCCATGGATCCCAACCTCAGGTTCGACATCGCCCTGCTGCGTTTGACTTCTACGGCCACCCTGAACTCCTACGTCCAGCTGGGCTCTCTGCCTCCCACGGGCCAGATTCTGCCCAACAACAACCTCTGTTACATCACCGGATGGGGTCGCACTTCCAGTGAGTTGATATTGATTGTTTACATAATCCCGTCAGTGTCAATGCTTTTTCTGTAAAGCTCTCTGTCTTACCTTTCCAATTTCACCTTGTTCAGCCGGCGGCAGCCTCCCCCCTCAGCTGAAGCAGGCCTACCTTCCTCTTGTTGACCACAAGACCTGCACCAGCTCTGGCTGGTGGGGCAGCACTGTCAAGACTACCATGGTGTGTGCTGGTGGTGGTGCCGAGTCTGGATGCAATGTAAGTCTCCTCCTGAGTGGACTAGAAATTAGGAAGAATTGTACACTCAGCAACTGGAAATATTACTGTAAAGTCTTAGTACTTTTTTTGACTCATGGAGTGATTTAATAATACAAAGAAGAGTAAGAAATTCTATACAATTTAAACCTCCAATGAAATAACGCTACTATATAATTTATATTTTATATCGACCACTGAATCATTATGCCCACAGGATTTAAGAAGCTCTGTTTGATCTTGTTCCTATCAGGGTGACTCTGGTGGCCCTCTGAACTGCCTTGTTAATGGAAAATACTACGTCCACGGTATTGCCAGCTTTGTGTCTGGTTTGGGATGCAACGCGCCCAAGAAGCCCACCGTCTTCACCCGTGTCTCCGCCTACATCGGCTGGATGGACTCCGTCAGTATTAGGGATATGAATATCTATCATATTTAATGGAATAAGCTATACAAATAACTCAGGAATGCTTGAATTCGTTTTACAGCATTTAAGTTGCATATGATGTGTGACCGTTATTTGCTTTTTTCTCTTTTCCAGATCATGAAGTAAACAGACGATGTGTACTGCTGTGCCTTTTGCAGCGCACAAAGACAGAGCATGCATTCGACCATGTTTTCATCTACTGTGCTTCCTCATTTATCTGCTCTCGTTCAACAAAAAATAAAGTTCATTAAACTTTGACTGATGACTCATTTCTCATCAGACAGTTTATGCAACCACAGTTATGTGTGTCATTGTGAAGGTTATTTTTTATGCTTTATGCATCAAACTATCCTCCTAGCCTGCATCAAAATGTATATAAAAACTATACAAATTCATGAATTAATTTTATGTTGCATACAAATTCTTAATTAAAGTGTGGCCACAGACTGAAAATAAATGTTCAGCGCTGGAGGTCCGTAGAAACACGTTTTATGTTTCAGTAAATCATGTGTGGTGCAACACGCTGTTAAACACTATCACTGACTGTGATAAAGTCTGAGACGGACCACAGGTGTGTTTCTGACCACTGCCAAGAAGAGCAGAGGGTGCACATCAACTGAAGGTCAGCTCAGGGTTTAAAAGAAAGTGGATTTATAAATGTGGAGACGCTGAAGACATGCTCCCATTGTTGTTCACAGTTCTCACAGCCACAGGTAAGGGATATCAAGGCTGTCCTGTAAATAATCTACTGATGGAAAATGCAATCATTCTCTCGTAGAAAACAGATAGAATTAAGGCAAAACAAACCATGTTTAAATGGTGTTTTGATACGCTTCCTGTGTGCCTCAGTGCTGGCTGAGTTGGAGCTTCAGTCCAACTACAAGGAGAGCAGCACTGCAGGAAGAGTTGTGGGAGATGAAGAGGTGCTTCATCACTCCTCATGGCCTTGGCAAGTCCAGTATCACATTGCAAGACAGGGCATGTTAAAACGAAAAAAAAAGATTGTGTATGTGCAAGATTCTGTCTTTGCCATACAGTACAAGATGAAGCCAAAAACACTAATTCCAACAACAACCTTTCCTCAATACCTCCAGATGAATAATTATTTACAAAATACACTTATTATATTTCTTGCAGAGAGTAAGAAGAGAAGATTGATTCCACCCTTTTTGTTCATTAAATATGAAACTGCAGCCAGCACCTGGTTATTTAATTTTTGCACAAAGACTAATAACAGCTTGAGGAGCTCTATCCGAAAGTCACAAAATCCACCATGTTAGCACTTCTATACTTTGCTTTTGGAAAAGAATAAACAAGGAGATCTATGTAATCAAATGTAACGTGTTAATACATGAGCTTCGAGTTTTTTAAGATTTTGTAGATGCTGGCAATGCTGGCTGTTTCACGCCTTTATGCTAAGCTAAGCCAACTGGCTGCTAACAGATAAGATATAATAACTAACTCTCGGCAAGAAAAGCATTTCCAAAAATGTCGAATTATTGCTAAAATATATAAAAAAAACTAAATTGAAAAGGTGATAAATTATTGCTAATATATTTCCTAACTACTATTTACCAAAAAAAGATTTTATGCATCTTAAAATGCATCAGTTACTAGGATGCAGCGTAAAGATAATGCAAGAACAGAACTGTTTTTAAGGTTGGAAGAATCTCGCTCCAGGTTTCTCTCCAGTACTGCTCTGATGGTTCCTATCATCATTTCTGTGGGGGAACACGATCAGGACAGAATGGGTCATACACTGTGTGTACAGGTAGCAGATAAATCTTCCATCATTCTTATCTTATATAAGTGTTATAAACTTAGACATACATCATTTTTTTGAGATTCTGGTTTTGTCTTGCTGCACACCACCTGCACAAATATGTATTTTATTGTTTCCCCCACTGTCTCTGTTTCTCACGTCTCTTATAGTGTTTGAACTGTGGGATCAAATAATCTAACTCAAGCTAAAACAGTTCCAGCTCTTTGCGTGTGGTCCTCAGTGATCTCGTCCTGCACTACAGCCATAACACAGAGCAATACAGGAGTATCATCAATGTTTATATTCATCCTGAATGGAACAACGACAGCATCTCCTCTGGGTTGTTTCACTCTACACACAGAAAAATAATGGTTCCTAACTAGTTATTTAAAAGGCTGTGTGGTTCCACAAACAACCATTACCTACTAAAGAACCATTTAATCTATTGGATGGTTCTACATGAGTTATTGGATGGTGGGGGATGGTATAAATTTGCAAAAAAATTAAAAATACCTTGCACACACACACACACACACACACACACACACACACACACACACACACACACACACACACACACACACACACACACACACACACACACACACACAAGCAAAGTTAGGACCCCTTGTTTGTTTCCGTGAGTTGAGACAAAGGAAGAAATCTTTTTTCATTCACAAAAATATTTTTAATTTGTCATACATTTTATTTACTTTACATCCTCACAAGTTAATTTTCAGTTAAGTTATGAGTTATTTTGAGGTCTTTGGTTAGATGAAAAGTATGCATTTTAGTCAGTATAGTAGAAAAATCAAGACTTGTTTACTCCTGTGTTTACTGCATTGATTTTCATTGGTTTTCAATGTAATCAGGTCGAGAGCGAAATTAAAGCAGATTTCAGTCCTGTGTTTAAAATTTTTGTTGTGCCTACCTTTTTTCACATTTGGACTACATACTCTGGATTTATAAGGATAATGTTCTCAAAAAAATAGTTTCAAAAGGCTGAGCCCTTTCCTCACACCTTTATCTCTTTATTAATGCTCTGAATATTGTAGATTACGCCTTTAACTATGTTTTACAGCTGGGGGCTCTAAAACCGCCAACAGCGGTACCATGAGTCACTTTCTGAAAATCATGTTTATAAAAAATTCTCAGAGAAAGGTCATAAAGTTTGAAGGTGTTAACATGTTTTTTGTTTTTGAACTGTTAAAGACGACCTCTGACAGAACATTATAAGGAGAGACATAACAAAATAAGTCAATATTTACAATCTTACACTTACAACAAGTTGTGCATGCTTTTAGTTCATGTTCATGGCTGCCGCTCTCCACTGCTTTCATAAGGCGGTAACAGCAGATAACGCCATCCCGACAGACAGCGTTGTTGCAGATGTGTGTAAGCACCCACTCTCTGGTTCCCCCTCAGTAATACACTGTTAGGTCTGTCAGCACTTCAAAGTAGTTTGAATTGTTTGCACTGTTAGCACCGTTAGCTATGAGCCTGCGGCTCGACGCCGACATGTTGAGAGCCGTTGAGAGGCAATCAAAAAGCTCTCAATCTTGGATCTTGAACCTTTGATTAAAGAGTCTATGTGCATTTGAACAAGTGCTTTAGGCAGTTGGCAGATTGAATGAATGTCTTGGCCGTGTGCATTGCCAAAAATAAATATATATATAATTATTTAAATTAATGCCCTGGAATTAATGAAAGTGTGGGAAGGATTTAATTAAACTGAGGCCACGAATAAACTTGTGCGCACAAATTTGTATCTTGTGTGCACAAATGAATCAAAATGCGAATTATTTTATTAAATTGATGTAACAAACTATATCTTGTGCGCACAAATTGATAAATCGTGGCTACAATATATATTTATTTTCTCTTTATGGCCATTCCTGGGCTCTGTTCTAACTACAGTTTCCAAATAAATAGCACAATCCTATAGTCTTACACTTTCTTACACTATTGTGTGAAAATGCACATTCTACTCAAACATGAAAAAACACACTTTCGAGCAATTAAAGTGGCCTTTGCAACTAAAATGCTTGATCACACTCAGAGACTGTGGGGGTGATCTATCTTGGAATACCAGAGCACTGCATCATTGTGTACAAAGATGTTTTTTTGCCAGGTGTCTTTCCAGACAACCAGATGGAGAGAGAGAGAGAGAGTCACAATGATTGTGTAAGATAAAATGCATCTAAAGTTTTAATTGCAGCGGTACTCTTGCAAAAAAATGTCTGAATGTGTGCTGTGCCAAGCCTCTCTCTACCTTGGGCGGGAGTTAAGTTGTCCTCAAAGCTGGTAGATGGCAGAAAATGACAAACACATTACGCTGGGCATCTACAGTCAACACTGGTTTTACTAGAACATAAAATATAACGCTTTAGTAGTGAAAAACTGAACTAATCATACAGAATGCAACACTTTCATACCTGACAGCTGTGGCCCATACAAGTGGAAACAAATTTATGCAGTCGCTGAGTCAGTGATTCCACTTGAATCCCACATCCCACTGTGATGATAAGTGTGAGACAGACACAGGTGGACATGTGTTCGTATGGAACACACACACATGCACTATCAGCAGACGGGGCCTGGGGGTATAAAACAGTGGTGGGCAGAAGTCTCTAGTGCAGAAAGTTTCAGGAGACTACAGACATGCTCAGGTTTCTTGTGTTTACCTCTCTCGCAGCCCTTGGTAAGATCCGTCTGATTCTTCTCTGACATTCTGCACACTCTTGAACACTTGATGTAATGCTTCCTTTGTTTGTGCTCGGCTTAGTGCTGGCTGAGCTGACTCCCCAGCCCAGGTACCTGGAGGATGACAGTGTCGAGGAGAGAGTTGTGGGAGGAGAGGTGGCCAGACCCAACTCCTGGCCCTGGCAGGTATCGGATGCTTTGTTTGACTCTACAAACAATGGTGGTTCAAAAGTGGTTCAAAAGTGCTTTGCTTATGCGAAGGGAGCAATAACACAATGTGAAAATACGCCTGTGTTGCATACAAGTGCTCATTATACTGAATGACCCATTTCAGGTCCTGAAAGAAGATATATATTTTGAATCTGATGCACACAAGTGTGTGCAACAAGTTAAAAGAAATAAATATAATTTGTTCCTGTTGGGTTTGGGGGAAAACCCATTCTTATAAACACATGATAGCTGTGCACAACTCCAACAGGAATTTGTCTCATCAGCCACATAACTGAAAACATCTGTTTAATACAAGGCCTTTGATCTCAAATAATGCTTCATATGTATTAAGTTTAAAGTGGTATAAATTGGAAATACTCAACTAAAGTACAAGTGGTTCATTATGTACATAAGTATAGACCTTGAGTAAATGTATTTAAGCATTTAAGCATTTTTCAGTGTCAGGAACGCTGCCAAGAAGCATTTTGCAATAATGTGAATGCATCAGCTTCTTGTAGTTGTAATGCTCTATGTTGTTGTTTTGTTAGATCTCTCTTCAGTTCAAATCTGGCAGCAGCTTCCACCACACTTGTGGAGGAACCCTGATCAGGAGAGGATGGGTCATGACCGCCGCTCACTGTGTGGACCGGTGAGAATTTCATGCATCATAGAGCAGATGCTGAGGCTAAAACTAATTATTGAAGTGTCAGAATATGTGTTCTGAACATTTATTTCATTTAATTTCCTTAAGTGCGTTGCCCAGACATTTAAGGTTGAAATTAGACTGGGAATGTTGTAACATTTCAGCCGTGAAAATACACTTTTTTTTGTACGTCCACAGTTCCAGGACTTGGCGTGTTGTTGTTGGAGATCACAACATCAACGCTAACGAGGGCAGAGAGCAGTACATGAGCGTGAGCCGCGTCTACGTCCACCCCAACTGGAACTCCAACAGCGTTGCTGGAGGGTTAGTGGCTACTGCTTGTTTTTGACCCACTTCTGCATACAAAAATAGCACATACTGATACATGTACATCACATATTATAGAAAACACATGAAAGCAACCAAAAATGTCAAATGGCTTTTTTGATTCAACATCTACATTATGTGGATATTACATAATTGTATTATAAATATTCATAAGATTAAAAATGTTTGACTTTGTTTTACAAGTTTTTACTACACTCATTTACTTTAGATTTCAAAAACATAACTGGAGCTGAGAGAGAAAATGTATCTGCTGCTCTTTTGATAATTCATCCATTTGATAACATTTGCGGCTTTTCTCTTTTTTAAAACATTGTGAATTGTATGTTTTGGGTTTTTTTTGTCAGAAGGTCAAAAAAAGTAAGTGAATCAAAGACATCACCTTGAGCTTTAGGAAACTGATTAACCAAGCAATCAATTAAAAAAATAACAAATTTCCCCCTGGGGATGAATAAAGTATCTATCTATCTATCTATCTATCTATCTATCTATCTATCTATCTATCTATCTATCTATCTATCTATCTATCTATCTATCTATCTATCTATCTAATAGAATAATAAAATAGAATAATCACTAGAATAATCTAGAGAATAATGAAGAGAATAATCTTCAGTTTAATTGATAAGGAATATAATTGTTAGTGGCAACCCTAAACATAAGAAACTCACACTTAAAGGCAAACAATAGCCTTCTCTTAAACAAAACCATTACATTGAGTCTTTATACAGGCAAAACGTTTATTTATCACTGACTTGAGGACATGTGGGTCTCATCCTCAGGTGGGACATCGCTCTGCTCCGTCTGTCCACTGATGTTTCTCTCAACAACTACGTCCAGCTCGCCGCTCTGCCCCCCACCGGTCAGGTCCTGCCCCACAACAACCCCTGCTACATCTCTGGCTGGGGTCGCACCCAGAGTGAGTCTGACATAATGATACGATTAGCATGTTCTGTTCAGGATCTACATACAGTGAGAAAGTAATCAGGAAGTAACATTACATTGCAGTCAATGATAAATGCTATTTTAGGCTTTTGTCACAGTTGTATGTGTTTCTCTTCAGCTGGAGGTCAGCTGTCTGCCCAGCTGAAGCAGGCCTACCTGCCCGTCGTTGACCACAAGACCTGCACCAGCTATGGATGGTGGGGCAGCACTGTGAAGAGCTCCATGGTCTGTGCTGGTGGTGGCAGGGACTCTGGTTGCCAGGTGAGCCTATGAGGTCTTAGACACGACTGTGTATATGCCCGCACATTTAGTATGTATTTTGTACACCACCGATTTAGCGTTGCACTCCTATAATATTGTAAAAAACATTTTTAAAAAGTCATTGTCTTTTTTTTCTACACATTTTTTTTCTCTACATTTTCTAACTTGCAGTCTTCCTTTCCAACCAACGTTGTTCAAGTAACATCACTTAAGGCCATTTATTAGTTTGCTCAGCTCCTTCTGGCAAACACAAAATGGCTTCATACTGCTTTTTTCATATATGCTTCCAAAGACCTGTAAACAGGCTTTGATGTGTAAAATTGGTAGTTCCCCTTTAAGTGAGGGAGAACATTTTGCCAGCATCCCTGGAGCTTGACAAGGATTTCAGGGTGCTGCTTTCTTTCTTTATATAGGGTTTATAAGTTGTTACTAATTGCTTTGTTAATATTAAATAAATGATTTACCAAAGCTTTATAAATCAGTTATAAGCCATTGATAAGAAATACTTTTGAGTTGCCCAGGTTGGCTGACTGGACTGTATGACCACATTGTGGTGGGAAAGAGCTGCAAAGGATCTGGACCAAGATCTATTTATTGACAACTTGCGTAATTTTCTTAAGGGCTAACTAATATTTTTAACAGCTTTATTACATAATGGAAAGGATAAACACTGAGCTAAGCAATTTGTCTCATCCTGACAACCCAAATCTTGTTACTGGCTTATAACAGATCTATAACACATTCGAAAGTGATTCATGAAACAATCATAAAGCCAAGAGTTACAACTTTATAAAAGGTGCCTATTTGTGGAGTGCAGATTCTTTCCAGCTCAGATTTTGAACCTGGTGTCTCCAGTTGTTTCCAAACCGCCTTGTCACTCTGTGATTAGGACAGCAGGAAAGATGTTTGGGTACAAGCAGACTGGGAGAAACACTGAGTCAGAATTCAGTCCCATTCCTTCATGACAAAGTGAAGCTCAACGTCCCCCACTGACCTGAGGCCTGAGCCCTTCCTGTCAAGGAAGATATTTTGGAGGACATGTGGGATTACTTGCTGCATCAGCAGGGGCATAAGTCAGTAACAGTGATCCAGGCTAGTGCTTAAGCTGCACAAAGTGTCAAACTATTGAAAGTTCATGTTCTGCACAAACTTGGCTTGAAGCTGTCTGAGATCAGAAGGGGATATGAGAAGCAAGCAGCAATGAGTTACTGTAAATGTATTTAAAAAAAGGGCATTTGCTCATAACTCTGCTAAAAGGCTGTACATTTTTGACTCCGAGGTTTGCCTGAGATGTGTTTTCTCTGAATCCAGGGTGACTCCGGTGGCCCCCTGAACTGCAGTGTCAACGGACAGTGGGTTGTCCACGGTGTGACCAGCTTTGTGTCTTCCTCTGGCTGCAACGCCAACCAGAAGCCCACCGTCTTCACCCGTGTCTCTGCCTACATCAGCTGGATGAACAGCGTCAGTATTACACACTAACATATAGGAATCAAAGAGCATTGAATGTTTAAAAACACACACGTAAAGCAGCACAATGAAGCATGATTCATGCCTGATTTCAGTCACAGTAGTGACTGTGCCACCGCATCACCGCATGCAGTAAATGGAGGTTTTTGTAATCTTTGTCATACGTTCATTCTTCCTTACAAATACATGCCTATTTGTGCATCATGTGATTATCAAGGATGATCACATAATGATTAATTTGTCCTTGCTTTGCCAGATCATGGGTTGAGAAGAAAAATGATCTCCATGGAGACGGGAGCTCACTCTGGATTCTTTTCAGTTTCTGCATTGACTCCATCCGAATAAAATGTCCCTGTGCATTATACTTGCTTCATTTCTGTGTGTTGTATTTTGTGTAGGGGGACAGTGAGTGGAGGCGAAGTGTAATTTAGGTGCAGTAGATCTGTTCAGACAGCAGTGCTGTAACGTGTGAGATGACCTTTGGATACAAAATTGATTTTAAAACTAAAACCGTAACTGTCACAAATGAAATCATTAAATACTGCTCTCATTGAAGAGGTGGATATTCTATGAAACCTTTTCATTGCAAAGGATAAAAAAAAGATATTATTTGCCAAATTCCCACTTTGAAATAAGCTGACTTCAAGTGATGAAAAATGGCTCTAAAACGGTTAAAAAGATTCACATTACACTGTTAACAATTAAGTACTTGTACAACATGAAAAAATCTTTAAAAAATAGCATTCACAGTCAAAATACAATCTAATTAAAAGCCAAAATATAACATGAATGTATGGAAGAAATCTTAGCAAACTCTATAATACGCTAGTATTACACTATGTCAGTGCATATACATAATTAATAATTGCACAAATATGTTTATTAATATAAGCTGAAAATTAACAATATCTGCATACCCAGGTGTTCCAAACAATATTCATGGTTAACTCAATTATGCTAGTGAATAAATTACTGAGAATCAGAAACAGTGTGCACGTTAAATGACATTAATATTTCAAACATGCTTAGTGCATGCAAATATACACAGAATTGTTCCCTCAGAGGGTCGTACAAACATTTACATTCACATGTTCAACCCTCATACAATAAAGCACATTCTTATGAATGTGCTTTATTGTTCATGTTCCTGTCAAGGATCATGGGGTGCTGGAGTCCATCCCTCTATAGAGTCCCTGCAGGAAACTCACAGAAAAACAAACGCAAATCCAGACTTTTAAGCGACCTCTCAGAATGATGCCTTATTCATAACAAAAAATATACTTTCAATGTATGAAAGTTTGTCAAATCATCTTCGGATCAAAAGCTATAAAAAACCCTTGGCTGCCTAAAAAAAAGATTTTAAGTCAATCTGAAGTTATGAAATATATCAAACTGCACCAGTCACAGAGGGGAGAAAATAGCTGTCAGAAAAGATGAGCTGGATATCAGATGAAAAACAAAGATCAAATGTGAAGAGAAGCTCAATATTTCTCAGGATAAAATTAAATATAATATACAGTGTATATTTATAACATTTTCCTTCAACTTATTAAACTATTTGCCCTTTCTGAGATTAACTGCCAAAACCTTACTTACCACAACACTATGTACCGGGTTTCCAATGATACTTTCATGACTTGAAATCAGTCACAAAACAACAACAGTTAGTCTACCGTCTCTGCTGCTATGACAAATAAACAACAAAGCTTTTGGGAAGGGTCACCCACAACCACGCATACATATGTGTATTTTTGTGTGATACATTTAAGACTCCTTGAGAGTCTTGACATATTCACAGAAGGCTGTACGAATGGAAGTCCCAACAGATCACTCTGCAGGTATATGAGTCAAGTCCATGCCGACTCTCTGGTCGGGTCGTACACACAGTGTCATATTGTCCGTGATAAAATGTTGTTGTGTCTCTGCAGCAGCGTGGCCATATGGTGGTGACGATGGCTTTACTTCCTGCAGCAAATGCCTGTCATACTGTCGGTCTGTCACTCAGACATCTGCTGGAAGCTTTTAGTGGAACACCAACTGCATGTCTAACGAGTGAGAGGAACACTCAAACCTGTTTTATGTTTGGAGGGAAACTCTCACTCACTGCCCAAGGGGGGAAAAAAGTGTATTTAAAGTTGATTATTATTATTATTATTGACATATTAACATGTAAGAAGCATTTTCATGTTTTAGCTGGTTTGGGTTGGAGGTATTTTTAAGTACATTTTAAAAGTTTGGTTCTGTAGTGGAGTTAAAGTAGCAGGAAATACTCAAATAAAGTCTTAGTATTGTATAACCACATGCTATATTTTGGATACAATATTTTCAAGGTTAATTGTTTCTTATGTGCTGAAAAGAAATTCATTTTGAAAGTATACTTTTGACGTATACTTTGAAAAGAAACTAACAAAACAATACGATGGCTCTTTAATGATTTAATAATCTCATCACATCACTTTGAGACTGCAAACCTAATTACTGTTTATTACATGAGTTAATCAGCACTAAATTGAATGGCTAACAACATTTTTTACAACTTTCTCAGTTGATGGAACTAAACCAAAAGGTCAATGTATCGGGAATATCTCTGAGAGGACGTTATGTACCAGACTTTAATGAGAAACACCTAATTACAACCCATCCATTATTTTATTTCTGCTTGATTAATCATATTCTTGTGATGCAAAATGTTCCCCTCTCAATTTAACACACTGTCAGGGGTAGGCTGTTGTGAATACAAATTCTGTCTAATATTCGGGTACATTAATTTTTGGTATTTCCTGTCTGACTCATGGGTCTCCACAGGTTTCTCCACTGAAGCCACCCTTAACTATACAGATGGGCCTGCCAACTGACCACATCTTGTTCCACAACAACCTCCACTAAATCACTGTGCACACCTCCAGTTAGCCAAATAAATCATCGCTACTGTCAAGGTGGGAATTTAATAGGAACTAGAAGACAACACAATAGCGAGGTTTGGGCTGTGTGGTGGGTAATGTGCTGGTTGATTACCTGCCACTTTAGAAGAAAATTTAAGGTTTTCAATTCTGTGGGAAATCACAGCATCTTTGTAAATTCTTCAGTCTTCCAGCACATTATCTATTCCAGGATGACATTGCTCCACTATATCTTTACACAGCAAGTTGTTGCTCGCTGCTATAATAATGCTCTGAATGTTAAATAGAGACAGCTCACCCCAAAATAAAGAAAATACATATTTTTCTTCTTACCCATAGTGCTATTCATCAATCTAGAGATCTTGGCCATAGAGATGTGTGCCTTCTCTCCATTATAATGGGACAATATGGCTTGTAGTGCTCCAGCACCAAACAATACATTTGAAAAACTCAAAAGCAATGTCTCGCTCCAGAAATCTATGGCTGAAAGAGAAATAGTTTCTATGTGAAACTGCTCACAACAAGGTCTGTGGATTATCTTCAGAGACATTGCTGTTGTTTTTTTAGATTATTTTTTTGCCACTTTCAGCAACACAAGCCGAGTGCCGTCTATTGGCCTTATATTGGAGAGAAGGCAGAAATCTCTACACCCGATATCTCCAAAACTAGGCAACTCACACCAAAACAATCTAGATTGATAAATAGCACTACACGTAAGAGGAAAATATGTATTTTTGATTTTGGGGTGAACTGTCCATTTAAATTCATTCCGACTCTCAATTTCATTCCAAATCCAGCTTGTGAAAGTCATCTTTTATTGTTCTGGTTTTCATTTAACTTCCCCAATACCAACCAGATTAAATCATCCACAATCTTACACCAGTCTGCCATGGTGATAAAGAGGCCCAATTTATTTTGTCCAGGAAGAGTACTGGACCCCAAGCTTCCACATGATATTGATTAAACAACTTTATTGAAAACAGAGAGCACCATACACACTATTTCACTGTTATCAGCGGGACATTCAAAACATAAAAAAATGCTGCATGGCTACATTTTGTGCCATCCTGCTCCTCCTGACCCAGTTCAATAAAGAATGACATTTGAACTGAACACAAGGTGAAAGCGTTTTCTTTTTTCTTAGCTGGTGGCATCTTGTCTTCCCATCTAAAGCAGGACTTCCTGCCTGTTGCAGCATCTGTCGAGACCACCGCGGTCTGTGCAGGTGGCAGCAGTCTGTCTGGATGTCAGGTCAGTCCTATATAAGCTCTTTCTGCTCCGTAACGCTCTGTATTTCTGCAGGGACAGACACTCTCTTCAGTCTACACCACCGATGCTGTGGGGCTACAGAAAGTCCTTCCGATGGGGACACAGTGCCATCTGGCGGAAGCTAGGAAAACTGAAGGACGTGTTCTCCTGCATCTCAGTTTATATCAGCTACAGGTCAGTGAGGGGACAGTCTGTCAACACTGATTAACTCGACTGCCTATAAAAAAAAGAAGAGGGAAAGTCTGTTAAATGAGCTGGCCAAGACTCAGCATACATTAGTTTTATCCTTTATAGTCACTAGCTAAATGTCTAGCTGTTTCTGAGAAAATGTAATTATTCAAAACACACACATTGCACTAATGTCATTTAAAATAATGGAGTACTGACCCCCTTCTGACAACGCCACACCTCTCCTGCTGCTTCCCCATCTTGTGCCTGCATTCAGCTGATTTTGTAGTTGCTAACAACAAATTTCTGACTGCATGAAGCGTTGACTACCATGATAAAATCAAATGAAAAGGAAATGAAACAATGGGTGGCAGATAAAAAATGTTTAATGGATGTTTTCAATGTTAAATGATTTCATGTAAATGACTATTTGGAATTTCTAGTTTATGAAGAGATACAAAGTGCATAAATGTTATGACACTGTGTATAATAATGTATTATTAGGAATCCAGTGCACTTATTTACAGCTGAAAAACATAATAAAAAACAATATATCCTACATTATGTTTATTGGGATCATGTACAATTCCTTCCCTTGTCTTCATTTTACGAAAACTTAAAATTTGAGTTTTTACATCCAAACATGTTTTTACATATTCAAATGTTTCAACAAGACACAAAAGAACAGTACAAATAAAAAACAGGAAAAATGTAAAATGTACTGTAATATGTAACATTGCAAGTATAAATATCCAACAATACTGGGACTCTCTACTGCATATAACCCAACATAAACATTGTGTTCAGGTTGATGGTGTATTCCAGCATTACCGATTTAAAATTAGGCTCAGTAGGTTAGCAGCATTTGTTATTGTTTACACAAACCCACAAAGGGTTGTATTCTATTGGCTTGCTGTGTTCTTTTTTCTCTGCCAACTGTTTGCATTGTATTTTCGTGTCAAGTTTATATTTTATTTTCATGCTCCTTCCATTTCCCTTTTCACTCATCTTTTCCTTCACGGCAGTTTGCATAGTTAACTTATGTTAGAGTCATATTCTGGTCTTTTATTAAAACTCATTTTGTGTGCTACAAATGGGCCGACACATCTCAAAACTTGACAGATTGCACAAACATCCCGGACGTGTTACAGCTTGGGGAATACGTCACACCATGCCCTCGATGGTGTCCAGCGTCGGGGAATGCTCAGCCTCAGTGTGCTGCGCTTCCTGTTGCCTGAAGACCTGCTGGTATTCTTTCAACATCTTCACCACCTCTTCGTGTCCGAACTGCATGGCGTCATCGATTGGTAGGTTCCCCCACCTGCACAGCAATGAGTAAAAAAGATGAAGAGAGGAATGAGCAGATAAGTTATGGAGCATTTTCAGCAGTGCACAATAATTCAAGTTACCAATGTGGTAAAGACAAGTTCAAATGTTAATATTAATTAATTCACAGTCTTGGTTTTTATCTGTTACTAAAGGAAAATTCTGCCATTATGGCATGTGGATCTAGATCCAGGTAACCCTGAATACTGTTTCTTTTACGTGTTTGTACTAGAGAAGCAGTACCAAATGAGACTAAATCGTTTGTGCCAGCAAGTTCCTGATTTGCAAGAATGGAATGACAAGATGCACACCGTTCAGTTTTCATCAACTACTTCTGGACTATTGTCACATTAGCCACATTTTTGAGAAATTCACCAGGTTGAGATATACTGGAGCTACTTAAGTTACTTTAAGTGTCTATACAGTTGTGTTTGTTTAATCAATATTTGTAGACGTTCAGTTCATGGTAAACATCAATTACTTTCATTATCTCTGCCAGGCGTAAACCCGGGGAGAGGTTTTGTGTTCGGTCATGTGTGTGACTGTGTGAGTCTGTGCGTCCGTGACTGAGTGAGTGTGCACCTCTGTCTGTCCACGCTTAATCTCACATTCTGCTGCAGCAAACCACATAATATTTGGGTGGACAGGTATGGCTGCATGCTCAAGGACCTCTCGTGGTTGTGGGGATTCATACGTTCTCAAAACATCTGTTATTACCTGTTTTATACTCCCATTGACTTACTTCTCACTTATCACCCTTAAACGCTCTCCGTTATTTTGAAACTTGTTTTTGAGATTGAGTGAAGTCTGTTGGACGAAGCTTTACAGCACCAGTATTATTCATTTAATCACACAATACAGCAGTGGTCGTTGCAGATACACATGAACAGAACATGTTTTCAAACTAGGGAGTCCCACTAAGACTAGAAACCACATTCTTGGGAGACAAATGGGAAGAAGCATCTAAATATGGGTAATTTTCAGCTAAGTACGTCATTGATTCTATCTGAAACCATAAAACAGACTAGAAAGTAAAATATTTGAGCATGTTAAAAGGCCAAACATTTGTAGCAGTGAAGAAATTCAAAGCTAAAGGATAAAAACAGAAGTTATATATGATGTTCTCACCTGTCTTCTACAAATGGATCAACTTTGCAGATTTCAGTAAGGAACTTCACCACATCTATATGACCTGAGGATAAACACAAAATATGACAGTTTATAGTTCCCCATCTGGGAGAATTACAATAGATAAAGACAATCTTTTTCTGATTCGACAGAAAACACTGTTTTCACATTGGTGTCAAAACCTAATGCCAGCGCAACACACTGTATAAAATCATATTGCCCCAAACTAAAAAGGATTTTCACAATTTACAAGTTTGTCTAATAGCGTGACAAATTGTGGGTGGAAAAAAAACAAAGCTGCTAAAAATACAAACTACATGGAAAAAAAAGACGTATGACTCTTCCCTCCAGTCACAAACCAACTATGAATCAGATTTAGGAGTGCAAAGCTCTGCCTTTTTCATTTGCA
Organism: Cebidichthys violaceus; assembly: GCF_023349555.1. NCBI lineage: Eukaryota > Metazoa > Chordata > Actinopteri > Perciformes > Stichaeidae > Cebidichthys > Cebidichthys violaceus. Next base: position 8,181,708 of record NW_027176340.1, on the reverse strand, counting down.
AGAAAACTGTTATTACTCCCATTTTTATCTTGTAAATAAATGACTTGCTTACCAGGCTCTTTTTGAAAAATGTCACTGCTGAACACGCTGCAGCGGAGCATTAAATCTGTGCTGTGAATAAACCTAGAGCACAACAGATGATAAATAATCGACCATATGGTGCCCTGAGAGGGTCTGCGAGCTGATTCGTTATTGGGTTTGTATAATGTGAGGCAAAGGTACTGGGCCTCCCTAGTTAATCAAATAAAGTGAATACTAATTTAGCACTAATTACAGCTGTGAACACACAATGCAAGTAAAACACAATTATCCTCTAAGCTTAATTGTTTGTATGATAAAGGTGATCTTGAGTTGTTGTTTTAACCAATCCTCATTAAGAAATTGAAGTTTTTTAAAGCTGAACTCTTTAACTTTCTATAAGCTGCCTTCTTAGAACCACAGCGAGCACATAGTCGTTATATTGTCTCACCTCATCGTTGTTGCGATCCACCTGTCCTATCCTCCGTCCACCAGGACAGGAGGGGACAGGTGTGGCCTGACAAGCCGACCAACATTTACCAGCAGAGGTTACGGATTCTCCAACCAGAGAAAATGTGCCAGATTTAGTGTTTTCGCCTCGCTTCAATAACTTAATACATACTGAGTTAAAGGGCTTGAACAACACACACAGGTGTTTTCACTCTGGCTAATTAGATCTCTGCTCAGGTTGATGTCGTATTGCTGGTTAGATTCCTTTCAAACTTGCTCTGGCATCTTGTACAAGTAGGTAACGATAACCAAGGCAGCCGTAGTTACTCTCCACCGAATGCACGACCCAGAGCATGATGGGAAACTCCTGGCTGTTGCCTGATCAAAGAGCTGATTGGCACTTAATTTTGACAACAAACACCGCGTTTTGTCCAAAATCTTTGTTTTGCAATATTTAACGTATGTAGGATGACAGTTCAATATATATATATATATATATATATATATATATATATATATATATAATTAGCAAACTACAGGTAGCCTACAGAAGAATAATCCAACCGGTGTATCTCCTCTCACCTCGAAAGGTGCAACAAAACCAAAAGGAGGGTCATAGAGATGTACACGCCCACATAATGCTCTAATCAGGCAGAATAAGTGAAAACCCCTGTGTTGGTTTATCATAGGCACATACAGTAGGGCTGAGCTGGATATTTAAGTGATTTATTTATGTTTCATTCATGATTCATTGGAGTTCATAATTTTCGGCTTTTCAATGCAGACCTTTGAGAGCTAAGGAAGTCTTATTTTTGCCAAGTGGTCAAACAGATTTGCTGCCTGACTGCTTTATAGTTTGCCTGTGGAAGTGATTTGATGACTAAATAACAGGACCTCCAGATGAACAGATCATGTGGAGCTCACCCTCTGCTGCAGAGATATGTAGCGCTGTTCGAGAATCATAGTCTTTCAGGTCCATGTCCATGGATGAGAGAGCAAACCTGAAGGAACAAATACAAGTAGAGTTCACCAATACTTTCTTTCATACATAAAATGAAAAAAGGAAAGTAATGAGATGAAAATTAAATTATATAAATATAGAACTACAAATACATACCTTAGATTTGAGTTAATCAACATGCAAGTACCAATATGATTATTTTCACTTATGTAGACAAGCTTAATGGTAATGAGATGTATTATAACAAAAGAAATACAAAAAATTACCCTTTACATCTGGAAAATCTATGCCAAGCAGCATTGAAGCAGTTTACTACACCTTACCAAGACACTTTATGTTTGATATTCATTAAATTTGTGACCTATCTGAGAGTTTTTCGGCCACCTGGTGTTAACATTATGAAGGCCATCTGTTATATGGGACAAACAATGCTTGAGTTGGCTGGTGATGTACCTTCTCATGGCAGACACATCCCCACTGTAGGCGGCGAACATCAAATTAAAAACAGACTTGTTCTGCAAATACAGGGAAATAACATAAACACAGAGACACAAAACACATTAAAGACACAAGCAAGAACAAACTGACAAAGCAACAAACCCTGTCATCTCCATCCAGTCTGCGAGGATCCTGCTTCTTTACAAAGTGCCTCAGGTTGTCATAATTATGGAAATTGAAGAGCGAAACGAGCTCCTGAGGGTGATAAGGTACAGTAGAATGGTTAGAGGAGGAAAACGCTGGAGGACTTCTGTATTATTTTATGCTTTAAGACAAAGAAAACTATGATGCAAACAAAGCAAGCTCTTTATCGGAACAAGGTGAACAAATGTTTAACAGAAAAACCAAACCTCTGAGGCCACTGGAATGATTTTATGTCATCATGCTCTAGTAATCAGAATCAGTGCCTTTCACAGTTTGTTTTCTTTAAGGCAGCTATAGAGTTTACATCTTGATGATATTGATTGTTTGACCTAAACTTTTAGGATTCTGGTTTTGGTAGAACAAACTTTAATTGGTTTGTCTAACGAAGCAAGTTAAAGCCACTTTGTGTAAGATTTAGAAACGTTGGCTCACTCGAGTGGAAATATACAAAAACAGCAGCACTGCAGCAGACAGTAATAACAAAAAAGCCACCAAAAATGATTTGATGCTATAATTCCATAAACATTCTGCACATAGTGGCCTTATTTAAGTATCCTCTCCTTTGCCAGGAAGAGTCCAAACGCAAAAACCTTTGTCCAACCTGGCAGAAGTGAATTCCCCGAACGCTGTTTCCGACTCTGTCCAGAGGAGGAGACCAGCACATCACTCCCATGACGTTGGGGATCACCAGCAGTATGGCACCGGACACCCCGGATTTGGCCGGCAAGCCCACCTGGGAGATGAGAGACGTGGGATTTGTTTGAGGTGAACAAATGAACAAGCATTTCCTCCACTTTTTAATTTCTGTTGGTACACTCACTTCCTACTGTTACTCACATGAAAAGCCATCTGGCCAGAGAAGTCATACATGCCACATGAGTGCATGAGACTCAAAGTGTTTCGCACCGCCTCGGCACTCAGGACACGCTCGCCTGTGATTGGACAGATCCCTCCGTTGGCCAGAGTGGCAGCCATGATGCTTCCTGATTCACAGGTCACCTCAATGGAGCAAAGCTGAGACCAAAATGGGAGTAGCAGTTCATGGTCAAAACCATTGAATCTTTTTTCATGACAGCGAAATCAATATAAAGCTCCACAAAATGATAGATGTAATGACTCTTCATGAAAAGCTCCACTCACAGCAGAGCATGTTTACCTGGAAGTAGAAGTCCAGGGAATCGATCATATCTGCTCCCGGCGGAAAACACTGGTGAATGAAATATGATCATTGTGACTATATGAAGTATGCCAGCCTAGCAACGTGCAGATGTACTTTGATTTCTCAAATTAGAAAATCAAGAATATCTTGGTCTGGTCATAAAGTTTTATTTTAGTCTGTCTCCTCAAATAGGGTCAATAGGTCTTGACTAATGCCTCTAACATGATAAAGCGGATGCACAAGAAGGAATCTTGGTTAGCCTCAAAGATCGTTTGTCTAGGAAATTGATGATGGAAGCAAACATGGATAAATGGACGGAAGGAACATAAAAATAAACATATTGCATTCTGTGGCTACAGATAACAGAAATATTAGGCTAACGAAAGCCTTTCAAACAAAAAGAAAATCAAACAAAAACAATATCCTGGTCAAGTCTGCTTTTCTTACATCCTAGTAGAAAATGTGTTTTTACCAGACAACAATGATGTCTAGCTTTTCAAAATATTAGCTAATCCTTTACATGTAGAGCTGAAACAAAAAATGAATCGATTTGTTTTTCCTCTATAACATTTTTGGTATTCAGCTTTTCCAATGAGCGGATTTGCTAGTTTTCTTCTGTTAGTAATTGGTAAATTAATCTGCAATGAAAATAAATGAGTTCAAATGTGTCTCTTTAAAGAAACATGTAATACACGTGTCAAAACAGTCAACACACTCAGTTGGACACAGAGTTGGAATGCAAACATTAAGCTTCATCTCGAACAGGCAAATAGAAAGCCTTTCCAATCCCACATATTTCAGCATCCTGTAACTGACCTTCTTCTCTTTCATGTAGTATCCGATGGCAAAATTTCTGTTGCCTGTTTCTTTTTCTGACTGGAACCTGAGACAGAGAAGCAGAGAGGTCAATACAGAAACATCAATAATGCAAGAGAGCAGTGGACAGGCAATTTGCCCAACACTGTCTTTCAACTTAGGTGTGCTGAACGAAGATATATTAACTTCAAAACGCCTCAAATTTATTCGACAGTACACTCACATGGCATTGCTGAATCCCACATACTCCTGGCCGGCCATCTTTTTCACAAACTCCATAACCTGGGCGAACAAAGACAACGTTTTACGTGTCCTGCAACGTCTCTGACCACCGACACAATCAACCCTCAGCTTCATATTCATGGCGTTAACAGAGAAGAGGCGCACTACTTACATAGTCAAACTTCTCTGCCTTATTTGAACGAGGCTGAAACACAAAGCGAGAGGCATTTGCATGTGTTGATTGTAATTGCCACATTCATGAACAATGAACTTGACTGATGACTTCAGTACTACAGTACTCATAACACTGTGGTGTGAAACAATACATGAATGTATCACTGATTGCATAATTTAGTACCTTATTATCAGCGGGTAAAGTACAAGAGCAAAGATAGGCTGTGGTCGTAAACCACAGAGCTCAGGTAGAGTTCAGGGATTAGTTCACAAAACAGGATTACAGAGAACTGTAGAAAAAATAAAACTGTTTTTTTCTGATTTTAATTTGCAAGACACACTTTGAATATGGTAATGAAAAACAGTCATATGCTGTCAATAAGATAGGAGTTCTCAAAATATGATTACACAAAATAAAGATATATTAAGAGCTTATTACAGTACAGCTGCTTCATGACATTCTCCCCAGGCTAAGATCATACTCATCAACAGACTCTCACTCAACAGCCTGCAGGCTTTAAACTAGAACACTGATTTAAAATAAGTCACTGATTTTCTACAAAACAAAAACAAGATGAACATTTTCAGTCTGAATACAGTGTTATAGTTATAGAAAAAATACTTCAATGTAATGAGAGATGTCTCAATACAATTTATGTCCAGTGGAACTCCTGTCATTTTGTGAAAATAAAAAAAATGGAAACAGTTGCAAAATCTAACGCTTGTGTGACTCCAAAGTACCAGTTTGTAACACAGCAGGCCGTACATGTCCATCTGTTTACCTCGATAAGGGAGCTGATCACAATGGCTCCAGCGTTCACCATGGGGTTGTGGGGCTTATCTAGAAGAGAGGACAACGAGATAAGACACAATGTTAATGAGGGCCTTCATACAAAATACATAATGTATCAGTATGAAGTTTAATATTTACTGAGAGCATAGACTGTGCATAAGAAGTGGACGTAGTCACCTTGACATCACTCATTTGTGGACTACGGTTTTGAAGCCACTTTGTTTTTGCAACCAGACGTGACACAAGATGGTGGAGTTAAATACATCCCGAACGCTGATTACGACATTTTTAGGCAACATAAACCTTAAAATTAACTTTCATGAAAACACACTGTGAAAGGGTTAAAGCTGTAAGACGATAACACGGAGAACTCACAGACTGGACAATGGCGTGGTAGCAACCTGTCAATAACAAGGTAGCCACGCCATAAAGCACATCCTGCTTTATTGTCTAATTTACTCCAAATGGGACCATAATTTACTAAATGAACATCACGCTGTACTGAAGAAAACTTGAAACTACAGATTGAGACCATATACACATGTTTACAGTGTTTACTGAGGGAATAAATCAAGTGAGAAGTAAGGTAATTTTTTCATAGACTTCGATTCAATCTGACTTCTTTTTGCAACCAGAAGTCGCCCCCTGCTGGTCAGTAGAGAGGATGAACGTTTAAGGCACTTCCTCATTGGCTCCACATTTGAGACCTGGCTGAGAGTCCACGAGGTATTGATGTAAGCTTTTACAATCCAACAGGACAGTGATGAGGCCTGACAAACCTTCATCATCAAGCGAAAGCATGTTGAACTTTAGTCCACTGGGCTCCATGCCGACATAACGGTGAACCCTCTCTGTCCCCATCTCATGGACGGCGATGGCGTACTGCAGGGGCTTCACACAGGACTGCAGGCAGAACGGCAGCTTGGTGTCGCCGACTGAGTGCCTGGAGGAAGAAGACAGGATGTTTCAACTCTCACTGAACATTAAAACAGATCCACTTTGACAATCACACCTGGAAGATGTACTACATATTACTCAGTACTACCACAGTCGTATGAGTTGGCTACTCAGCAGCAACACTGGGGCACTTAAGTTGTTGGGTGTCTTTCTTGAGGTAATTTCAAATAAGGAAGAGGGCGAGCACTACCTTGACTCCCTCGTAAGGATTTATCCCCGTTTGTGATTCTGTATGCCAACGTAGGGCTTAATTGCATCAATATCACAAAACAAGAACAAGTTAATTCGTTCATTAATTGACAAAACAAATCTGCTGAGATTGAAAGTCCATTCTTTACTCTCCACTTTAAATACACTCAACACTTTAAAAACAAAGTTATTTAATTAAACATACTCTTATTTTGTTTGTTTGTTTTCCATATTCTATTGTAAAATTGTATATTTTTAATTATGTGTTATACTATTGCACTGTGTTTAATGTTAAGCACCAATTACCAAGTCAAATTCCTTGTATGTGCAAACATACTTGGCAATAAAAGGTTTCTGATTCTCAATCGTGGAAACAGTATAGTCGACAGTACAATTTCACCTAAAGGTCCACTGAGTAGCTGGTCTGGAGCTTTCAATCATATCACATGGTCAGCATCAGTCAAATCAATCTCAACTTTTAAGCCAATAAGGATGAGAAGTCTTAAAAATTCTCAGGAAGTAATTTCTAGTATAATGACGACCGTGAAAACTCTGCCTATCGATGACGATCATGTGATATAAAACAAGCTACAAGCGCCACAAAAGCTACTAAATGGACCTCGTAGTGACAATGTTTTTGTCAACAACAAATCTGTAATTCTTACCTCTGGCCATCCACTGTACACAAAGACACCCCCCACAGCTCTGGACTAAACTTAGCGAGTTGGGGGATGTAGTCTGCCACCTAAAGGCAGAAAACACAAGAGAAGCACAGTAACAGTTAATTCACACAGTTTAAGATTCAGGATTAAAGTGTCAAAACTAATATTTTGCTTGTGCAGAAAGTTGGAGTGAGGGAAAAGTCAATGAAATTCCAACAGCATTTTCTGTCTCATGCAATAATTCCATTCATCTTCAGTATTGATTTTCATGCAAGCAAATATTGAGAAGGCAGTATGAATTTAAAGGAAGCTATGTCAATATTTAACTGAAGATTGTTCTTGACTAAACCATACACAGCACCACTACTATCACAATAGGTAAAAGAATCTGTAACAACACTTGTTCAAGGCTTAAACAACATTCTACACTCCTTGTGTTAGTCACTAAAAGACTCCACAATAACTTATCAATCATAAAATTCAATTTTCACTTCTACACAATAAGGAACAAACGAACAACAGACGCATACCCTCCCATCACTTTGGCTTTGAACTGTGTTGTAGATTTTATTTATTTTTTGTGCAAACACGTCAAACTCCGGGATGATAAATTTCTTTCTGAAGGCCTGGATCAGCAGGACGATGTTTCCACCGACACACCTGAAAGAAAAAACCACATAACGCAGGGGCACTCAGAAGCACTCTCTGAAAATGAAATAGATACTTTTGGAATTACTGTAACATAGTACGTGTGTGTGTGTGTGTGTGTGTGTGTGTGTGTGTGTGTGTGTGTGTGTGTGTGTGTGTTTGTGTGTTGCATTCGCTGGTGTGAGAGCAGCAGCTGCCGGCTATCAGTCTAAGCAACGGGCCTTTGCTTTGACCAACATGTCGGTAAATAAAGCTGACATGTCCTGACAGACACTAACTACATACACTGTCACACCTCCAGGTTTTAGTTTATTAAGCTGAAGGAACATTTCACCACATTTCTGACTGTCTATATGCAAACACATGTTAGCTTTAAGTTTACACAGAGGTTTACTGACCTGCTTTGTGCTAGTTATATATGAATCAACAGAGAAGACAGGGATAAGAAAATATGTTTCTGTTAGCTATTATCATCTTTTTGGTAAATACCGGAGTTTGATTGCAGGTACAAGAAATCACTCCCAACAAATGATCTGAAATATTAGATTTCAATGACATGACTCAGGTGAACTGCCATAGAGGCATTTCAGTCAGTCTCAACAAACCTTCACAAATGTATTCATTTAAATTGCATTACTTTATGAATGTGTCCATGGTGCTGTGTGAACCTGACGTTCTTCACATTGTTGTTAAACTGGTCATAAATGACTCATAGTCAGTAATGTGATGTATGTGTTGGAGACAAGGGAAGAACGACAGAGACAGAGATAATCATGCAGCAGGTCACATACAACAAATGCTTCATTCGAATGGATTGTGTCGGAAGGTCAGACTAAAAATAGTTTGGGCTCATGCCCACACTGGGTAGTGAATGGAAAACCAAACCCCATGAGACAGTCAGCGATGACACAAGTCCAATCTGAACACACTCCCGGAAACAGGCAGTAAAGTAAGAAAACTTGGAGAAAAATCAAGTGTAATATCTCCTGCCAATTATGAGAATAAACCCATGATTCTTGTTGCTCGTTAAAGGTGGCGAAAAGTTATCATGTGTGTATGCGTCTGAGTTGCTGATCTGCAGTATAATAAACCTTTAGTTTAAATGTAGAAACAGGACATTTTTTTTACAATTTGGAGGCTTTCGACAAAGTAAACACAATTTACCAACTCTTATTCTGACAACATAATGTATAATCTGGAGACATTTGGTATGATTAAAGAAGCAAATAATTAAACAATTATCTGTTGGTATAAATCCTATGAATCCTATATTGTGCCTCTGGGTTGATCGATTCCTTTAGATCTGCATCTACATACTTTACGTTTACTGCTGTTGAAGTGAGTTGTCTAATAGTTTTGATCACCTGATTCAGTAGCCCCGTGTCTTACCTGTGGAAAAGGTCTCTGTCCATCATCACCTCACCAACAGGGTCCTTCACAGCATGTCGAAGCTCCTCCATGCAGTCCTTCAGACGAGGGTCTGATGGGTGAAGGCCGGTTCTCTTCAGGGCCTGCAAACGACAGTGGACCAGATAAATATACAGACAGACAGGTGGATGCTTGGTGTGTGAGGCTGGCGGGTCTTAAGCCACTTACTGAGGTAAAGTATGAAACGGGGACTTGTTCTTTTCCCTCTGTGATGGTGTAGAAAAGCAGGTCTTCCACTCCCAAGCTGGGGCACTTTGAACGAACATTCCTGATGAAGTGAAGATTAAACTCTCAAAAACAGAAAGCAAACATTCTTGTTTGCTATAGGCCTTTTTTTACAGCAGACTTTTTGACATGACATAGCAGGGTAAACACAGGTGTAATTGATCATTGTACTTATGTGTCACAGCCATTCCAGTGAACCAGCATGCACGATACCAGCACCCTGGCCCACCTAAAAGAAACAGGGTGATAATTCATGTTATTAATAAGACCTGTGTTTACCTTGTAATTACATATCAAAAAGGCTGCTGCGACAAAGACTTATTCAACAACACACGGCTACAGAAGACATAGCTGAGATAATGATTTCTTCTAAAATTGCTGCTTATCTTCATTAAACCGTTCAATCATGCAAAAAAAAAAGAAGCTAATGTCATTATTAGGTGACCGATACAAGAAACAAGAACTTTAGATACCTTCACATATGTGTCAGTATAACAAGAAATGTTGCATTCACTTTGTATATGTGTTATGATGTTCAGGACATACTATATTAAATACAGGTTTTTATAGGTGCACCTTCAGTTTGCATGCAGGAGATTTGCTCTCTTTGAAACTATTTTGTGTGCCTCATGTTCTAATATCAAAGAGCAAATTCCATAATTTATAGCTGACACATGGTGATAACTGACACTTGGCCTGATAACCACCTGCGTAGTTCCTGTTGACATACAGTATTTCTATATTTTGTAAATGCTTCTTAACACTACTATAACAAAAGGCCTGGGTAAAGCTGACATATGTAGGAGAATCCACTCAAGTGTTGGCACTGAACTGTTGTTCTTCACCCAGAGACACTTACGTTTTGAGATGGAAGCGATCCAAGTGTGTAGGCGGTGGTTTCTGGGACGTCGTTGCTTTGGTGGTCAGACAACATGCTGGCTGGATGATGAAAACCTTCTTGGCCGCATCTGTGTGTTTGACGATCAGTTGTACGGAGCTGGACAGACGCAGCGCTCTCAGACAGTGCATGGCTCCCCGCAGAGCCGCTCTGACAGCTCGGTTTCACGGCTAAAGGATTCGGCAGGTAACACTGACCGCTGGTTGTTAAGAGCAGTTTTCAAGAGGCTCCTGTCAGACTCACTGTCATTATGGCAAGCTGAAGTTTTGCTGCCTTCAGGTGTCGTCGGGAATTTTGTTCTTTCAACTCCTGAACTTTTTTTTTTTTTTTTTTTTTTTTTTTTCGCCAGGTAGCTGGTACTGTTGAATCAATCGTGAAAAGTTCTACAATTAGGTTGCTGTATTTAAGAACCTTTTTGAGGTCATTGTACTTAACTTGAGTATTTAAATTCAGCTAAGGCTACTTTATTCTTTTATCAGACACTTATTTCATTTTAGAGGGAAATATTGTAGGTTAGACTACTTTTAGGCTATTAATACATTTAGTTAGGGGACGGATTATGATGTATTATGATGGATAAAGATAAGACTTTATTTATCCCCTTTGTAAAATGTACTAGCTACCTGGCAAGCCACACATTTACCAGCTGCAACTTTAAAGTAATGTACATATTAATACATCAATAATTAGATTCAGAAATATAACATACATTCCTATACACTGGGCCATTCTGCATGATGAGATAAGCCTTCTTTCACTTTTTCTACTTCAAGTATATTTTAGTTCAGCTATACTTTTACTAAAGTACAATTTTGAATGCAGTCTTGTACCAGAGTATTTCCATACTATGGTATTGCTACTGTTACTACTGTAGAAGATCTGAATACTTCTTTCATAACTGGCTAAACTAATCATTCATATGCCTGATATTTAACCTATTTATGCACTACAATATACAAAAAGTACCTCTGCAACACTTGACTTTAGAAAAAATAAAACTTTCGGCATCAGACCCATAAGTTAATACTCACAATAACCGAATATGCGCCACACAGTTTTTTACGAGGTGCACTTGAAAGCAGCAGAGGGTTTATTACGCTAAATAACAAACAAACCCCCTCGTGTGGCAGCTGTCTTTTGACTGACAGCTCAAGTGGCCAATCAAGGGCTAGAAATGTATTTTGTGAGCAGAGGTCTGTCATGAGGACTTCATGGGTGTCAGTCAGGATGTGTTTAACGTTTTGTCGCCATACGATTCGGTATTACGAATAAAACAGACCAACAGTATCAGGGTGCCAAGGTGCCAGTGCGTAGCTATGATGGAATCATAACATAACCTCACACCTGTCACTAATTAAGTCAGGGATATGTAAATCCACAAAAGCCTTTGACCTGTTGTGTAACAACACATGGTCAGCTAACAAGCCTCCTGGTTTATTATTATGATTACCACCAGCAGAACCTGTTCAGTACATTCTGTCAACGTAGCTTAACTGATAACTAACTGAACAGATAGCTTAAATGTACTGTCTGAGCAACAACACATGTTATCAAGGCAAATACAAGGGAATTAAATGTGAGTGGACTTGAAAGTATGTAATTGCACAAACATGTATTATATGTATGTACTATATCAGAAAAATGTAGGTGATTTAAATGCCTGTATAATATCAGTGGGATGGGATGAATCATCATTTCCCAAGTTTTCCCTTGTTTTCTTTTGATAGACAAACACTAAAATATTATACCATTTGGAGAGTAATGCATAATAGTGACAACAAAATGCTTTCTTTTGTGTCGCGCTGCCTTATGTGCATTTTCCAAATGGCGGTAAAGCTTTGCTTTTAATAAAACTAAAATAAAAACTAAATGTCTCATATTATAATTTTTTTGCATGGAAGGCTTGTTGCTCTTTCTTTTATTTGTGTATACAATACGCTGATCATTGCATTCTGAGAGTTTCTTGATAGTAAAATCCATCCATATCAAGGAACATAAATAACAGTGTCAAAAGGCACAGCATTGTGTCAACAAACAAAACAATTATTAAACAGTAAATTACACAATACAGTTTCATTATTTTAAAGGTCTCAAAAAAAAAAAGAAAAACAAATACTTTTACATGCCAGATTAAGGGCAAATAAAGAAAATAGGAGCAACATCAAGTCACTGCATGGCCAATGTAGATAAGGAATATGGGTATTTTGAAAGGCAAAAGATTAATTTCTCTGCACTGCATCAAAATGACACAAAATGACATAGAAACGGCTGATAACTTTGAAGACATTTCATCAAAGTGATCATGAGTTACACACTCTTTGACGGGCGAGGCAGCACCAGCTTCAGCCCAATGTCAACTACACAGGAAGGCATGTAAGAGAGGGGGATCCAGATAAGCTTAGCATCCCAGCCGGGGCTGTATCTGGTGCGTGGGTGGGCAGCAGTCAGAGCGTGCTCCATGCAGCCGGTCACCTTGGAGAGGTCTGTGTCGCAGATAGCATTCATGATCAAACGCTGGACCTTGATGTCTGAAAATAAGAATATATATAAAATAAGATATTTTGTGCATAAAAATTGATGGCATTTTTTATTTTTTACTTCCCCCTCGAAATGTATTATTGATAATATTGAGTGAGATTCATGATATTTTAAAGTCCTAAATTTCCGAATGTATATTCTTTTTAAAGGTGTAGTATGTAGGATTAGGTGGCATCTAGCGGTGAGGTAGCAGATTGCAACCAACTGAAATTTCCCCCGTGTGCCAATTGTGTAGGAGAACTAAGGTGGCCGACACAAAGTAGCAGAAATGCGAATGGCCCCGTCTAGAGCCAGTGTTTGGTTTGTTCGTTCTGGGCTAATGTAGAAACATGGCAGCCAGCTCTGTGAAGACTATCAGTATGTTAGATGATACAAAAGGCTCATACCAAGCTAACAAAAACACAACAATTCCTTCTTCTTTCAGGTGATTAAGTACTAAAGAAAACATTTGTATTAAAGGTGCAAGATCCAGGATTGGGAGTATATGGACCGCCTCTCAAAGGCATGGCATGGCGATGGCGAGCCGGCGGCTCACAGGTAACAATGCAACAGCACTAACAATGCAAACAATAGAGAAGATATAAAATATAACAATGTTTAATACAGCTCCTTTTACACTATATTATTTCTGCCAATTGAGCCCCCTAAATGCTACACAATGGACCCTTAACATTGTTGAAAAGTATGTGAAAATATTATTGATTGGAAAGTTTCCTTCAGGTACAACTGAGCAGCTTGTATTCAGGAAACAAATTCAATAGGACTTTTAACATTAACTTTCACTTCACAGGTTTATTTCAAATGTGACAGGATTTTTTGTATATTTGTGATTTTGATCACAATCAAAAGACAGTGATAGTCATAGTTTCAAATAACGATTAGCAGTCTACTTACATTTATCAAGGTACTTGTCTCCATAGCTGGCTTGTACTTCGGGGCTGAGCTGGTTCCACAGGCGTTGCAGCTCCCTCTCGAGGGGGTCCAGGCTCGTCACTGCGGTCTTGAAAAACCCCGGCTCAATGATGCACACATTGATTCCAAAGTAGTTAATATCTCTCCTGACAACAGAAACGTCACGTAGAATAGCATAAAAACGTGACATGTTCATAGATTTATATAGGCAACAGAGATTTAAACAAGTTTCTGACACTGACTGCAACCTTTTGATTGAACGTTTTATATTATAAATGGGCTTTGTGGTTTGAGCGTAACAAATAAAAACCCAATAGTATGTCTATTAAATAAACACAGTAAGACTGCCTGGTCTCATGAGCCAATATTTGTCTGCCTGGAATATGCAGAGGCAGTTTGTTTTGTGTATTACTGCAATTTATTGAATGGGATATGTTTTATTGCTCTAAATGTGTGTTATTGTTAATCTTTTATAGAAAAAGAGCATGTTTAATATAAAAATCTATCTGCAAACCCAATATCCCTCATGGGACAGTGATGATGTGAAGATTACAACTTGAATGACTATTTGTTCTTATAATTAGAAGATAGGTTTTCTAAAAGTTAAGGATAACTGGCTCCACAAAATACTTTCTTTGTGTTTAATGAAGCTCACCGGTTGTTACAGTACGCTCTTTTTACCTGAGGCAGTCAGAGAAAGACTCCACTGCAAACTTGGAGATGCAGTATCCACCACCGTTAGCAGCCACCCTGCCGAGAACCGACGATACGTTTACAATACGGCCGCGAGCCTTTTTGATGAGGGGCAGGAAGGTCATGGTCATGGCAATCACTCCATTCATGTTGACTTTCAGTGTGCTGTGGAAATCCTCCACTTTCATCCACTCTGAAGGACCCATGGGCAATGAGCGTCCAGCGTTGTTTACAACACCCCAGAGTCCTGCAAAGAAAACGAAAGACAAAGCGTGGAAGTACATATCTTGTGTTGCAGATCGGCCTTTTTGAAATTTGATCGAGTCAGTCATCCCTTTAATCAAACAATGCAGCATCATCTCTCACCTTTATCGCCGACCTCCTTCTTGGTCCACTCCATGGCTTTCTGGACGCTGTCCAGACTGGTCACATCCAGAAGGACGGTCTTCAAATAAGGGCCCGCCGCCCTCTTCAGGTCATCAGCTCCCTTTTCCGTGAGACAGCCAGCGAGCACGTGGAAACCTTTACGATCGAGCTTCTTACACAGCAGGTTTCCAAAGCCCGAGTCGCAACCGGTCACAAAGACATACTTTTCAGTGATGTCCTCGATCTCCAGGCTGTCCCTGTACAGCCACACGATAATCCACAACACCACGAAGGTGGCACTGATGTATGACCAAGCATTTTCCCTGAAAGAGAACGGAGAGGAGACGAAAGCAGGGATTTGACTTTGAGAAAACATTCTAGAGGTGTAAGCCTGGAGGGTAAACGGTTTGGTGACAGCAGCCAAATTACTGCTGCACAAAATGTAGTGTAGCATCATGGATTCTTACCCTAAAACGTCATAGACAAACTGCAAATCCATGCTGCTTCCAGGATTAGAAGTGAGTCCTTGGTCACCAGGAGGACGTAGTGCTTGCTAAAAAAAAAAGTTGAGCAAATGTTATTGACATGGCAAACTGCCACATCAGATTTTTCAGGAATGGAAAGTAGAAATACTTCAGACGACTTATTTCAGGAATCCCCATAACCAAATCCCTACTCTATTTCATCATATTTTAGGGTTCATGGAACTTCTCTGATAACTAAGGGAAACAATGAGTTCGTTCACAGAGGGCCTTGAAATATTGAACTGCTCTGGGCACATGAGAAATCTTTGGATAATACTCTTATGGGAGAAAGAAAGGTATTTGTGAGGGAGGGGGACCCGAGGAGGGAGGGGCGCATTGTTTTGAAGCATAAATGTACAGCCCGTGACCTAGCTGCTTAGGCTGCTCATTAGCTGAAAACCAATTAGTTCCCCAGCTTATTAGTGGTTAAAAGATACTTCTATGGCCTATTTTATCCATGAAATCAAATTTGCCTGCGGACTTAAGTAAGTTTTAATTAATAATTAGTTTATATACTGTTGGTGCTAGCTTGAGAACATTAGGTAAAACACAATTGACCCTGTAAAATTAGGGAAATTAAATTTAGTTTCTCAACACTAGTTAATATATTCTGAAAAATATAACAGAATACCTTAAAAATGTATATATCAATCAGGTAAAACTACTCAAACTTAAAACCCCAATTATTGCTTACTGTAAGCTTTTTTTTTTATTAACTTTTAAACTAATTGTTTCATGGATTAAATATGAGACATTCGCAACAAGAAATTGGGATCATTGTCAATATTACAGAGTTTAATGAGTAGAAAAACACATCAAAGCACACAAGAATGTGAAAGTACTTAGTTTTAATTCAACAGTGAGAGAGTTAATTTCATAAAAACTATATTATCCTACCTTTTCCTCTTTTTGAAAAGTGATGGATCTCCACAAGTTATCCGTCCTCTTCGCTTTCCCTTTCAGGTTATTCTTCTGTGTTAACTCAGAGAGGCTGGTCAGAGAGAGGCTTTATCCCTTTGGTTTATCCCTTAAGACAAGTCCGCAATTGGTAATCCCCAATCCGTAACCACTGGGTCTGTGCATGTGTGTGTGAGTTTAAGAAAGAAAAAGTGGTGGGAATTACAGCAAACATCACAACTTTCCAAACACAATGTGAACTTGGATATCATATAACTTTTTTTTTTGTTATAGGTAACTTCTCGCAGTACATGATCTATTTTTCATGCCATCAAGTTCTTTCAAGAAATCGACATGAAATCTTGCTTGTTCCTTTTTTAGAACCTGGTGGTTCTGAGGGTATATAGTATAAGTACTTTATGTTTTAAGAGTGTTAAAACAAACTTAGAATAAGCCTGCATGTTAAAGCCTCGTGCACCCTTAAAAAACGTGTTTAATCTCATTGACCTCCCCTGTTCACTGACCTATTATATCAGTTTTAAAGCTGAAACAATATGTGCAGTATACTCTGTAACTGCATTCTGGGATGCACGTTTTGAGACTGGTCAGCTGGTACTGCAGAGATGTTGAATGTTAACAAGAAGTGGCCATTGTATTGTACATTGTATATTGTGGCTTATCAATGTATTTATTCAACAAAACCCTGATGCAATAATAAGGAAAAGTGTTTTGTGTAAATGTGACTTGCTTCACAAATGCATCCTCCATAAAAAAACTTTAGGACGTTTGTCAAAATGTTGTCTTGAGCAAAGATAGATATTTACACTGCGAATATGAGCGTGAAGCCCAAACTGAAGGATCATGTGTGTTACAAGCTGGATCTTGACACTGTTTATTTTATTAGGTAGTGAATTTAGTGCAATTGGTTACCGAACACGCCTGCAATTACATGACTGAACTTAACAGTCAGCCACGTGCGTCACGCCACACATTCCACTAATAATCCAATCACCCTAGCCAGGCTAATATGTATCCAGTTATTATAGTTAATGGATTACCAATAGTTTTATTACAATAGTTTGTTTCCAAAATGTACAACCTCTAATGTTACTACTTTGTCATTTGACCTTCTGTTTTCATAAAGGCCACCATTAACTCATCAGCCAAACTCCAATCCTTGACTCGGAAGTCCTTTACAACTATAAAGCATCAAACATTTGTTAAAGTCTGAGAGTCCTAACTCTAAAATGTAAATCCTCTCACAGTTCTGGTACACTTGTGTAGTTAACGGTTCATCTTTTCCTGATCACTGCCGACAGATTGTGGTTTTTAACATCCAGACAAGAGGATCCTTTTTGAAGTAGCCTGCTCAAACTTACCTTTTGAGGTTCTTCATGCTAATTTGTCTTTTTCTTTTCATATCACAGCTGTTGTGAACATATGTATTTATACACACTTAAAGCTGTAGATTAAATGCATTACAACACCAGTGCATTGTTTTATTTTATTTAAAAAAATGTTCCATCGTTAAATGGGAACAAACGTTAAAGTTGTCTGACAAGAACAGTCATTGACGTATAATACATTAAAATATACACACAATTTAAGTATCAGGTGCTGAAAAGAAGCTTTCCTATAAAACACTTTTAGGAGATACTACAGACAAGTATCTCCTAACATCACTGTGGTCTATAATCACACGCTTGAAAGAATTTAATGAGTTGCTATTATTGTACAAGGTACGACAGTGAACACAGAACACAGACAAGTCATTGGTTAAACACGGCTCTCCTCTGATCAAAGCTCAGACTCGTGATCGCTCACAGAGGCAGAATATGGATGCTCGAGAATGTGTACATTTATACAAAGAAGCGTTGTGGCAATTTGTCTAAAAATGTTTGCAATTACCAAGACAGAAAAACTGGTACTTGTGTCATAATTATTGAAACGCCTGACTCATGCAGCCAATATATTGACCAGGTATGCTAAATCATAAGCACATGGTGTAGTCTGCTTTACACCAAGTTTAAAATTCTAAAACACACTTTTTGCAAATATCTGTAAATGGCCTTAAACACATCTTTCAAAACCATTTGCTCTTTCGTTTGCTAAACACTGCCATTGAAATACCACACATTGAATTATCAAGTCGCCTGCACCCAGAATGCACATGTGTTATAAAAATGTCAAAGACTTCAGATAATAGTGTTTTGTATCGCGGTAGGCATGTGGAAAGACATGTTTAAATGGTTTTGAGTGAAGTCTTTGCTATTGTAAGATATACGATCTTATAAGTTGTGTACGTTTTGTTTCTGTATGGTTAGTTTTAACAAAGTGAGCCTTAGTTTCAGAAACTGCAAAAGATTGTGACAAGCAGGTGAACCTAGATTTTATACGCAACACCTTCAAAAATCCATTCTGACATAGCACATCGTTCAATAACAGATTGCCTGAATGCTATTGATTAATTGAAGTCACCACTAAATAGATGTTAGACCTATTTCAAACTTTCAACATTTCACTGAACAAAGTAACCGTCAGCATTACTACACTCTGCGAATGAGCCAAGTCATTGCTGTTTGCATCTTTGCTGGTACTAGCTCTTCATTCCAGTGTGTTTAGGTTCAGCTGTGAACGTCCCAGCATGAAGTTTATGAGGACGCAGACTGCAGTTGACCTTTGTGTACGTACTCCAGAGCCGTGGCAATGGTCCTCATGTCCATCTCTATACTGCGGGCCCAGTTCTCCACATCCCCAATTTCCTGTTCAAATGAGAGTATAGAAACAGAAGTAGCATCATTAATGTATGTCGATCAGTCTCGCCTATTACCTGGACCGGCAACATGCATCATTTTCAGACACCCTGTCTCCCCTGTGAGGATGACATAAGCTGGGTAATTGCAGAGGGAGTGGAAACTCATTCATGAATTGCTTTTACCAGCTGTCAAATCCACCCAGATCTAGGGCTTGTCTCAAGGCCCTTGAATTAAACTAATCTGCTATTAGTAAACCTGAATAAGAAATTGTATGTTTTGATGCATCACTGTTTGCAACAAGACAATGTTTGTGGTATTATTATTTATATTTGAACAAGGTGCACAGTGGGATAAGACAGTATATATGGTTGTTTCTGCACTAAGTAATACTTAGTGATATTAACACTGAGTCTTAGTACTCAGTATAATGTAAGACGGTCACTCACACAGAGTGCTGAAGCCACTCATAATACATCAAACATTGAACTTACTTAAATGTGATACTGACTGCAGGTGCTTCTATCAGGTATATGATATTTGGGTCCTCATATTGTTTACAGAATCCAACTTTGCTTATTGCCATAAAAAGTAAGGGCACCTATTGATTTGACAGCTGTAGACTTAAAAATGTAAAAGGTTATATAAGCAGATCACATGACAGAAAAGCCTCATGGAGGGCGTATCCTACCTTTAGGGCCTGATTGAAACCCTCCACCATACTGATCCACTGAGCAGTTTGTTTGGAGAACTGGCTCGCCTGCACTTGGAGAGTCTTCACCTCATGGTCGAGCTTACGCTGGTTTACGTATGCCTGGGCAACTCTAAAGTTAAACAGGAAAAAAAAGAAAAAGAAATGAAGTGCTACAGTATCACTAATTCATGAACATATAGCATTATATTTAAATATATTGTTGCATGAGGGGGTGGATTTGTCTTTGACAGTCCAAAGTCTGAATCATAAATTTCTCCATTCAAACAGAAAACATAATGCGTTATTCAAACTAGACGTCATCTTACTAAGTCACAAAGGGATTTTAGTACATAATCTTTTCCATAAAATACCACGACAACAATGTCTTATTCTTTAAGCTGATTGTCTTGGTTTGGTCAACTTTCACAATCTCAATGTACTATTTATAGTTGTGTCACACACTGCTAGGAATGGATAGCTTTATTTTATTGGCTCAGAGAGAGGTGTTGGTGGGTCAGCTTGGCTGTAACCTGATGGGGAACCATGGCACCCAGAAAATCTACACCTGTGACTTCAGGGAATGTGTTTATGGCGCAGCAGTAGTACATACACCTTGTTTTAGGAGCAGGAGTACAGTACTCATCCATTGTTACTGGACCTACACAAAGAGAATTTGCTTTAAACTCTATATAATTGAATATTCAGACGCAACCTTAATTGTCTATCACTACGACAAATACGGTGGTGCTAAAATCATTAGTTAATAAACAAAATGAAAAATAATCTTAAACATTTGCTGTTCCATCTTCTCAAAAGTGAGGATTTCCTTTCCTTTCTGTTTATCATTATTTTGACTTGAATACCTTTAGGTTTTAAAGCTAAAAAGTCATTGGAACAAATCACAATGGACTTGGTATTTTTCATTATTGTAACTTTAAATTGATTTATCAGTTCCAATGTAATCTTCCAAAGAAAAAGACCAAACATTTACAATTTAATTATGTCTTATATAATTGAAGAACTGAATATCTTTGGGTTTTGGAATGTTTGTCGGACAAAGCAAGACATTTGATGACATCACCTGAGGCTTCAGGAAATTGCAACAGGCATTTATTTAATGTATTCTGACATTTTATACACACACACACACACACACACACACACACACACACACACACACACATCTATCTATCTATCTAGAGAAGTGATAGAGAACATAAAGCCTAAAGCCTACAACAATATAATTCAAGCTACCTGTACAAGTTACTGCATATGATTTACAGCAACAGGTCAAACTGAATATAACGTTAAGTGATACCGTCTGTTGGATGCGTTTGTGAATCAGGTGGAGAAAATCTATAAATTCTGTGTGTGCAGTATACCTTTCACTGGGACGTATCTCACTTCTTAGTGAGGGTGGCAGGATGTCAATACATCTCATATCCTACCACTACCTCTCTACAAATACGAAATATGTCAGCAGGATGTCTGCCAGACCTCAGGAGACAACAACATAAACAGCAGGGGTGTAGGAGCAGGATTTACATACCCGACATTGAGGTGGTCTACCAGAGCTTCAGTCAGGCAGGTGGCTGCAGAGATAGCTTCACGTCTGCGTCTCTCTGTCCAAGTAAAAAGATCAACACACACAACTAATTCGTCAGCACTATTGTGTACCAACGGGGCCGTCTGATACACTCTGTCGGCTTTGTTTTTAGCATCTGTTAGCACGATAGCTAACCAGCTAGCCAGTCACTCACCCTGCTGCTCCTTCCGCTCATTCTGCTTCGCCTGGTGCTCCTTCAGCAGACGAGACAACATCTTTAGTGGTTGTGGAGATGAATTTGCAATTATTTTTATGTATTTTTAACTAACGTTAGTTTAACGACATGGCTATACAAACAGAGACGTTGGAGATGCAATCAGCTGTCTGGTAACGTTACAACCGCTATCACGGGACCTAGCTCGAGGACGACAGGAGTGGGCGTGCCAAAAAAATGGCGTCTCGCATGCCGCCATTTATCATAATCAATGTAATGTTATTACATTTGTGTTATTAACTAACGCAAGACACAGTGTGGGGATCAGACCAGCTAACGTTAGTAGACGTAATGGTAGCTCCAGAATTTAAAAATGCATGTAATCGCTCTTTATTTTATAATTTAGTTATGAAAATGAGTTTTATGGTGACGTCAATATCAGTTGCAACGTCATGTCGTTTCAACCTTCAAAATAAAAGTGTAAATAGCACTATTATTGCTACAACTACCGCTCCTAATAATAATGCTAATACAACGACTACTCCTATTTCTACTACTGCTACGATAACTTCTGCTACTACTACGTTTAATAACAAATCATAATAATAATAATAATAATAATAATAATACCAATGCTGATAACTAAATTGTGAAGTCGAAGACAAGAATGTTCAATAAAATAACACAATTGCACAACACAAGAGGGCAAGAGCCATGATTGAAAGGGGACAAAGGTAACACACATTTCTTCAGGCAGGCTTTGGGTCGGTCATTATTGGTGTTATGACCGAGCATAGTCCATTAATCATTAATGTAGGTAATAAAAGAGAAAATATTGTTCTCAATTTTACAGTATAACAATTGCAACCTGAGGTTCAATAGCTTCTCCAGAGCGTAACGGTAACACAGTCCTAAAAGTGCCATGAATACACTCCATAATAGCTACAGAGGTTGCAAATCAGATCAGGCAACAATTTATTGTGAAAAACTTGTACCGGAAAACCTGATCATGTTCTGGCTAGCGGAACATAAGGCTATGGTGATGGCAGGCTGTCAACAACCTAGGCATAGCCGAAATTGAATTCTGCTTGGCTCTTTATCGTCTGCTTCTGTCAGGTATGGTCATCCAGCGTTAGTCTTTCACCGAAGAGAGGGATATATTCTCGGCTGAACGATCGAAGCTGCGTGAGGAGCCGTGTGGTGTTAGCATTACTAACGTTACTTAATGCAGGGTTAGCTTAAGCGTTGCTGTTCAGGACGTCGTAGAACAAAGTTGCCCCAGGTGGTGGAACTTCTCGGTTTCTCTCAGTTATTCACAAAAAACACCTAACGTTAGATTACAGCCCATAATACATCTTAGCAATGTAACGGTCAAAACTGTTAATCTTCTAATTAGTCGTGTTTGAAGTTGTCTTGACAACAAATCTCCTCCTGGCTAACCCTCTGCTAACATGACAGATAACGCTTGAAGCTACAGTTGTAACGTAACTGTCTTCATATTACAGATAGCAGGACGCACGTCGCCTCTTTTACAACTTTGTATTACTGTCTGATATCTACTTAATATATGTCTGTTAAACTGTAACCTATCCCTGTTGTCTAGTATTTAAAATAAGTTAACTTCTTGTCCTGCCAAAGGATATTGTCAAAGATTAGCAAGGAAGGTTTAGTGAGTCTTACTTAAGCCAAGTTAAGGATGGGATTTTCCGTTATGGTAACGTTCATGGTGGTTTCTTGAAATAGCTAAGCTAGCTATGTCAGTGGGAAACATGCATTTTAGTGCAATTTGTATCTCTGAACATTAAATTGATCTTAAATCCACATAGAGTGTATACAATAATACTGTAGATGGTGACTTAGACAGTGTCAGGCTGTAATAAGGTTAAATAACAATGTCATTGCCTTTCAGTTGTGATCATTATACAGTTAGAATTATGTAAAAACATGCCCACAGTTTAGTTTAAATACATCCTTTAAAGCAAATTCACCTGACATGATTTGCTTAGATGTAAAGTCTTTTAATGTCTCCAGATATCTAAACCAGTCATACACACCCCTTTCTTCGGTTAGATAGTCTCATCAATCCATACCTGCTATCGCATGTAAAGCCAGGCTATATTTTCCAGTGACAGTAGCAACCTAATCACTCAGTAAGTAGGTTACCTGCACAGAGTGTCTCATGTTTACATCTGGTGTCACTGGTTGCATTTGTTGCAGATCCTTTCGGTGTAGCCAAACAAGGCTTCAGTGTTATGGATGAACCATGAGGGCCCAATTACAAGTCACAGGTAACTTATCAGTTGTCATTGCAATATTTGTAAGCTTGTCTGTCAAGTAAAACTAGAACACAGATTTGACGAAAGTTCAGTATTGTCTGACTTTGGCTATAGGAAGCTAAAGGCTATGAGATGTTTAAGTTCCTGTAGTTAGAATTTTTTTTTTTAAGAGCTGTCGCTGACTGTTGTTTTTTTCAGTACAGCGAAGCTACAGGAAGTGGTGGTTTATATTCATGTTCGTGGTATTAGCAAGTTGTTGCATCTTTACCAAATGCAACTTCTGATCCATTGTGATCAGATCTACTGGAAGTTATATTACCTACAAATTCACTGTGGTGTTCTATCCTCTCTAGTGCTTTCAGCCAAGCTGAAGGAAAACAAAAAGAATTGGTTTGGTCCCAGCCCTTATGTTGAGGTAACCGTGGATGGCCAGTCAAAGAGGACTGAGAAGTGCAACAACACACACAGTCCCAAATGGAAACAGGCTGTCACAGTGTGAGTATGACTACTGTTACTGTCACAGGAGAGAAATCATCTTATCAGATGATGTAATACAAATATTATTCATTTAAACTGAATTTCATCTTCGTACAACATTGTGGGGGTTATTAGCATTTTAGTTGCATGTTGGTTGTTGTCAGAACCAGGTCTGTTTCTGGTATAATGTTACTGAGCTGGGACTTTGGTGATTGTGTCAATGAGGGTGATCAAAATACTTGGAGGGCTGAATGAATATCTGATGTATCTGAATGAAAACAGCGGGTGAGTCCATGCCCCCCCAACACTTTAAACCTTAACATGGTTTCTGTGCCATGGAAACAGGGCCCAGTGTGTACAAATAAGTAAATAACTGGTGAAACTAATACACCACCTCAGGGGCATTTTATTAGTAAATCTCTGTAGCACTGAACCTCAAATCTTTTAATGTGTCTATTTTTTGCCACCCTAAAGCCTTGAAGGGATGTCTTACAGTTGCCTTGTGGTCTCATATAGAGCTGCAGTGATGTCAAACAAACAACGACTATGAATCCTTTCAGCATTAGTGCAGACCATCCTTCTTCTTTTTCTCTGGTGTTCAATATCTTGTCATTTTCTTTCTTATCTTCAGAATTGTTACTCCGGTCAGCAAGCTGATATTTCGTGTTTGGAGCCACCAGACACTGAAAGCAGACATCCTGTTGGGAGTGGGCATACTGGAGATCAGTGAGACCCTTAAGGCTAATGACCTGAAACGTGAGTTCACACGACTCTCCTTGCTAATCTTGTGTTTCCTTAAGTCAAACCAACGACGCTGTGTCATAAATCTTGTTTTAGCACAAGGCTATTTGGTAATTTGGAGCTAATACTGTCTAGCCTCTTCGGGTTGAGTCCCACGGAGTATTAAGACAAAGTTCCCACCACATGGCTTATTTATTTCAGGGTAATGAAAAGTTGTATCCCTTGTAATCTCACTTTTTGTATTAATTTTGTGTTTACGTCTATCAGCCGCATAATGTATTTGGCAGATGTTGCGCACATTGTAGACTCTGCACACTTGTGTAAGAGTACATATCTGCCTGTGTTTGTTATGAGAATGCTTTATTGGGCTTTGATGAGCTTAAAAACCAACATGCACAGTAACCACGAGGTTCTCCTTTCCCTGGGATTCAGACCTTCCACTTGCTTGGACTGTGTTTACAGCATAATACAATGGCTCACCTCGGCATGCGCAAACCAGGTTACATAAAAAGCTGGTCCGTGCTCTATGTAGCTGCTTCCTCTTCATTTGCAGAGAGTAAAAAAAGATTCTAAGAAACCTTGGTAGTAGCCCCTGGAGGCCATGCTGCTTGTTACACCCCATGTGACTAAAGTGGTTTGAGCTGACAGAGTGACAGACGCTGCCATAGAGCCCCATACTCTCAAAACGGTAACCAAATACCCTGAAAAAGAGACGA
Organism: Cebidichthys violaceus; assembly: GCF_023349555.1. Lineage (NCBI taxonomy): Eukaryota > Metazoa > Chordata > Actinopteri > Perciformes > Stichaeidae > Cebidichthys > Cebidichthys violaceus. Next base: position 8,156,119 of record NW_027176340.1, on the reverse strand, counting down.
TTACAAAGGGCCAAGTCATTTTTTTTATTGGGAAAAGTATGTACAATTAGTGGTAATTTCTACGACTTCAGCGCAGCCTCAGCATCATCTGTTTTAATTTTGTTGTGATGAAGCGTGATGTCAGTCTTGCAAAATTACAAGCACCTGTTTGACACTGTGTTCTGTACCCGCCGCAGTTTGTGAGATAGTGCAGACGCTGCAGCTGTGCTCTGACAGAGACCCTCGGGATGTTGTTGGTGACCTGTCGGTCTGTCTGGACGGCATGCAGGTAGACCCAGAAACCTTTGCCTCGGCAGAGAGAGAACATGGTAAAGAACCACACACACACACACACACACACACACACACACACACACACACACACACACACACACACACACACACACACAGACACAAACCCACCATACTAGGTCGACCACGGGAACAATTTGAGCACATAAACTATGCGTAGATTTACAAAAATCGATTGATTTTGCTACTATTAACTCTCCCTTCCTTGCCCTTCTAAGTTTGTCTGATAGTCATCAGTATTTGTAAAAAAAGGCTTTCACAACTTCTTTTTAGAATTGATACATCGGCCAACTTGGCTTATCACAGATATATGGAGATCGGCATATATGTCATACTTTAATTTTTCACTATAAAATGTTCCTCTTCGTACATATCTTTCTCACAATTCTTAAATAACCAGCAGTAACATCCAATTTATTTTAAGTACATGATGTCACTTGTCTTTTTCCTCATTCTAGCTACTCTTCCAAATGGCATTGCAAGAAAAAATGGAGACACTGGCAACAGGTGCAGTAAACTTTTATTTATAGGCATACATATACGTGCTTCTTTGTACAAATCTTGGGTCAGTGGCTTGGTAAAAGAAAAGCAAATCTCTTTTTGTGTGTTTACTTAGAGAAAGCACTCATTGTATACCTGTAGAATAACTTAGGAAAATATCTTGAACCCCAGGTCAAGCAGAGACACATCCCCCTCCAGTGACTCAGAGGAGTGGGTTATTGTACCGAATGGTCACTTCGTCAATGGCACGGGTTCTCCTTCCCGATCTCCAGGGGGCTCCAACGGCCTGCGTCCTCCCAGACCAGACCGGCCTCCTCCTCCTACGCCTCACAGACCGGCAGCCTCACCGAGTAGGAAAAGCACAAGATCTCAAAGATTTTACAATATGACATTCGCTACATTACATTAGCGATTTACAATTTAACACAACAGTCATTTCACACTCTCAAATGGCATCTATTATCTTTCAAATACAGAAATAGTGTGTGCCATTTGTGTGTGTGTTGTGTTCAGTGACTGCAATCATACCAAATACACCTCTGCAAATGAATTCTCAGATTTAACAGTTTTCTTCTCTGCGATCCTCCCACTCGTCTCCCCAGCCTCTTCAAGCAGTTCCTCCCCTAGTGAGCTGAGTGAAGGTCCAGCATCTGAAGGCTCCTCTCAGGCGTCAGCTAGTGGATGTTCAAATCAGCAGGATGACGCAGGAGCAGCAACAACCGCAACTGCAACCGCAACAGCAACAGCAATCGCAACAGCAACAACGGCAACAGCAGCAGCAGCAGCGACCGCAGGTTCTTCCCAGACAGCAAGTGGCCCCAAACCGGGGACCTCTGCCTCAGCAGCTCTGGCCACAACAACTCCCAGAATCGCACCCATGAGCAACGGCCCCTTACCACCAGGGTAAATGAGCAAGGCACCGCATTTGGCTCTGAAAGTCCTCATTGTAGTCACTGTTAGCAAGCAATATTTCTGTGTTTTGGTATCGTACCATGCAGCAGAGTTTGACATATTTCTAAGAATTTCTTTGATTTTTTTCAGTGACAGAATCAGTTTGCATGCTTTGCTGTTCCCTGTGCTTTGTCCAAGCTCACTCGTTTATATTGTCTCTGCAGGTGGGAGCAAAGGGCGGACCAGAACGGTCGGTTGTACTATGTGGATCACATTGAGAAAAGGACGACCTGGGAAAGGCCTGACCCTCTGCCATCAGGGTACCAACACACTTGATTTTTTTTCTCCTGTGAATACTAACATGGATCTTGCTCTGCTCTGTTTGACTGTGTGCAGTGATAAAGCATAAAGAATGATGTCAGATTAGTACAGACATGTTTATTTTCTGTTTGCACAGTTAAAGTTTGCAAATCACTGGGTGTGCTCCAGTCCACTTTTAACTCCTTTTTTTTTTTTTCCTCATTACATTTTTAGATTTAATGTCAGTCATTTAGTCAAAATACCAGAACATATTAAAACAAGAGTGTATTGTATCGATATGAATGTCAAGTGGAGCCCTCGGGCTCATCAACGATTTGGCTACTACATTTGGCTATCTACTACATTGTCAGCACCGCCTTTTTTTTACTTTCCCTTTCCTGTAGGTGGGAGCGCAGGGTGGACCCGATGGGTAGGGTGTACTACGTCGATCACATAACCCGAACTACTACGTGGCAACGACCCACGCAGGAGTCGGTGCGTAACTATGAAGAGTGGCAGCACCAGCGCAGCCAGCTGCAGGGAGCCATGCAGCAGTTCAACCAGAGGTTCATTTATGGGGTGAGAGATTTCACTCACTGCACATGAAGCACAGTTTGAACATGTATTTGTTTGAATGATCTATTTAAATATTCTGCTATGAATAATAATTTGTTTGTGATATGTTTTTATCTGTAAGAAGTTTACATACCTTCCTAAAAAGTCTTATAACTGCATCTCCTCGAGAGTAGATGAATATGCAAATACTGTTGATGTTCCCAAAATCAGAGATTAAATAAAGTACATGTTAAACAGAGATTCATGGTGAGCGCAGAGAAACTTTCCACCTCCACCAGATGAATGTGAAAGCTGCATTTTGGTGTCAAACTCTGCTGAACATGCATCACTCTGCACAGTGAAGCTCAAACATCCGAGTGAAGTAACAATGAGCAAAATACGTTATGTGTAAAACACTCAATACTGTACAGTGCCTTGCAGACCTTGCAGAGACAGAACTTGAACCCCAGATGATGTTTTTATTTATTTTACGGGCTGTGCATGCATCGCAAAGATCACACCTATTCTAATTATTTAGTTTGCTTGAAATAAATCCTCTCTCATCAAAGCCATAAACACGTTTAGGGGTTCCCCAGCATAGGACACACTGCTGTAAACTGTCCCCATCTGAGCCATTTCTTTTTTCTGTTTACATCTTTACTACTTGTCAGTGTTTGTGAAGTCTGATTTGTTTCTCAGGTCTAACACAGACACAAATTAGGATAATTGATCCTAACAATGGATAGCTATGGCTAGCATTTTTTCAGTCACGTGGTTGAGGAACTTAGAGATTTTAACACCCAGTGGGAACATAAATAACAATGCTATGAGGTCAATTACCCTTGCATATATTCTTGCTTTAACATGCTGTGACAAATGTAGTTTTGAAGCATTTTTTTTTTTTTTTTAAGACTTAACATGTGTCCCATTGTCTCTCTCTGACTCAGCTCCAAGACCAGTTGGCAGCCACGGCCAACAAAGAGTTTGACCCGCTGGGACCACTGCCACATGGCTGGGGTAAATACCACTGAGCTTTGGACATTTATTTTAGCTGTAGTTACTGAAATAAAAACACAGTAAAGATATTTTCACTGGGATGTTTGCAGTGAATTGATAAATAATTATATATTTAAAAAAAAACATGTTTTTTTTTATGGCAGAGAAGAGAACAGACACCAACGGCAGAGTGTATTTTGTCCATCACCCTACTCGGGCGACACAGTGGGAGGACCCCAGGACACAAGGGTGAGTGTATGCCTGTGTGTTATGTAATGTGTATCTTGGTACTGCCCTAGCTTTTATTATACAAACTGTAAATGATTCTGCCTGACTTAGCTGTAGTTTTGTTTTATTGTCTGTAAGAGGCGCTATTGTGTCAGCAACTTGCTCAGCTCTAGTGTTTCTTAAACACTTGAGCATAAAAAAATCAGTCCTGACTGGCGTCAGGAGTGACGTATGGAGAATGGGGAGACGCATATGTGCACCTTCTTTTCAGATTCAGGAATAAATGGAATGAACTACCATCTTTAAGTAGGAAATGACTTATATCTGCTCCAGGGTGTTAGCTATCCTAACCTCTAATGAGTTTCCAGTAGGTGGATAATGACAGGACAAACTCATGCAAACAATCTTAAAGGTCTGAAAACATAGAATGCAGAAGGTTTAACATACATTTTTAAAATATGTTGCTTGGTTTCAAACATGTTTGTTTTTTTAGGGGGGGATTTCTTTTAATAGTGCTTGCACTGAATCCTTAATAAACTGCTACTTAAGAGGAAGTTGTGTGTCCACAAACGAACGAGCATCTGACCCAAAACTGTTAAATAGTGTCACTAGTTAATGACTGTGAAGCATAATGGAGGACGTCCTGCTATGTCTATATTAATGGCATGTTTAAAATTGTATTGTATTTTACATTTCCTGGTTTATATGTTCTGTCTTTAGGCTGATATAATTATCTTAAGCCTTGCAATTAAGATGTATTTGATCCCTTGCAATGTAAATTGTATGTGTATCTATTCATCTTTTCTTATCAGTTGATGTGTGTATTCATGTGTGTTTGTATTGTTCAGGCTGCTGAATGACAAGCCCCTGCCAGAGGGTTGGGAGATGAGGTTCACAGTAGATGGTATTCCCTACTTTGTAGACCACAACAGGCGAACCACAACCTACATTGACCCTCGCACAGGGAAATCCTCACTGTAAGTTCTTGTTTAAATGTTCTAAATCTTCACACGCTCAAGTGAATACCTCTCGGATTAAAAGCCTGATTAGAGCATCCCATTTCACAACATGTGCAGACATTGACTAAATGTGCTTGTTGAATGGACTTTGAAGATGGTTCTCCTGGTCTTTTCCGCAGTGAGAATGGGCCGCAGATAACCTATGTCAGGGACTTCAAAGCCAAAGTGCAATACTTCAGGTTCTGGTGTCAGGTATGTGCTGCACCGCAGGTGTTGAAACACTTTTGTTATCTCCCATGATTGTTGTATCTTTCCTTTATCTTCAGTGCTGCTACTTTGTGGGCACGCACGTCTCCAGTACTCGAATGATGTGCAAAGATAAAAGTTAATGTTCATTGTTTTTCAAAGCATTCATATTGTCTAAAATGCACGTATTTGTTTGTTTCTCTCAGCAATTGTCGATGCCTCAGCACATTAAGATTAACGTCTCCAGGAAAACCTTGTTTGAGGATTCATTTCAACAGGTAATTGTTTTAGTGTTCCAGTTCTCTGTTTAGCAGTAATGTTTTTTTAATGTTTGAGGTGTGTAACTGTTGTACTTCTTTGTATGCATTCAAAGATCATTAGCTTCCACCCTCAAGATCTGAGGCGGAGACTGTGGATTATTTTTCCTGGAGAGGAAGGCTTGGACTATGGAGGTGTGGCCAGGTAATGTCAACCGAGTCTTTTGTTTGTACAATTGCGTCTTATTGAATGACCCCTGAGGTGTGTTCTGTTCTCATTTGTAGTATTTGTTGACACCACCCTTATCATACAAAAACTGTTGTAATAAAAACAGCACATCTAATTTCTCATTTAAGACCTGATCTACAGGATTTTACAAACCACCTCAACCAGTACGATCACTTCCACATAATTGGGTTTTATTGTCCTCCGTTGTTTTGTTTCCAGGGAATGGTTCTTCCTGCTCTCTCATGAGGTACTCAACCCCATGTACTGTTTGTTTGAGTATGCTGGCAAGGACAACTACTGTCTGCAGATCAACCCGGCGTCGTACATCAACCCCGATCACCTCAAGTACTTCAAGTTCATAGGACGCTTCATCGCCATGGTACATGCAAGACAATGACTTAGTGTGCCATCAGTGTTTGAAGTGAACACGATGTCATGATTACTTTGGCCCACAGGATGGATCATGTTTTTGTGTCAAAATGCATAATAATGATGATGTGTAATTCCGGCAACATTGTCTTTGAAATGTTATTCTTATGATCAGATCTCAAATGACAAAAATATACACGTGAGCTCATAGAAATGCCTCACTCAGGAGGGAATTCATTCATTTTATATTATTAATTACGGAATAGTCACTCTGCTCATTTCTTTTTTCTTAATTGTTTCTGGCTGTTTGTAATACATTTGTTCACCGACTGTCCTTTCTAGGCCTTGTTCCATGGAAAGTTCATCGACACAGGTTTCTCACTGCCCTTCTACAAGCGAATTCTGAACAAACCTCTGGCTCTCAAAGACCTGGAGTCCATCGATCCAGAGTTTTACAACTCACTCATCTGGATCAAGTAGGTCTGGGGATACAAGAGATGATGTGCAGTATGGGTGGTGGAAAGCTGATGTGACATGTAGAACATGACATGTAAAAAATAATTGGGAAGGTTTGCATGGGAACAGACTAGCACGTTTATGTCACTTAAAATGGCCCGGTGGTCATTTACTGTGGTTTACCCTAAACTGGTTTCGTATTGAAGACACTGATTTGGATATTTCATTGTTGGATTCAAGTATGTAAGCACCATATTCTTCACAAATACAATTAATTTGTTCCTCAATTCCTACATATCTGGGTTCATACCAATATATTCTGGGATCCTGTACTCCTGCTACATTTATTACTGCGGTTAGTCGAGCTGGTGTTTTTAAAGGAAAAGTTGTTATTTGCTTTCTTGCCAGAAGTTAGATTAAAGATCGATACCTGGCTTATGTGCCAGACTATTCCTCAACCCGAACCAGTTGCTAGGTAACCAGCGAGACTCTAAGAAGTTACTGTTGGCGGCCAAGAAACACATATAAACATAGCCCACACTTTTTTTTTTTTTAAACAGCAAGATGTACTATTAACATGTTTGGAGGTACTTTTTGGAGGATCTTGTTTTTGTTAACAATGATATTGACTCTCTGCCCTGCAGGGATAATAACATAGAGGAGTGCGGACTGGAGATGTTCTTTTCTGTTGACAAAGAGATCCTGGGGGAGGTCACCACCCACGAGCTGAAACCAGATGGAGGGAACATCCAAGTAACAGAGGAAAATAAGGAGGAATACATCAGGTACAGTAGTATTACCAGTATTACCCAGACTGACTTGCAACAGTATAACACATTGATATCTCCTTCAGTCAAACTTTAATACAAACAGTATTATATGTTAATGTGCATCACAAACATCCCTTTTTTATGATGATTTAATACTCAAATTAACATTTTCATTTTCAGCAACCACAAATCTTCATTCCTTGAGCTATGTTTGATTTTGTTATGTTTATCTTCATACGTCTGTATGCAGGTTGGTGGCAGAGTGGAGGCTGTCCAGAGGTGTGGAGGAGCAGACTCAAGCTTTCTTTGAGGGCTTCAATGAAGTCTTGCCACAGCAATACCTTCAATACTTTGATGCAAAGGAACTAGAGGTAATAAGTAGACCTATTCTCACCCACCGTCACCAAAGCAGGAAAGGTTTATGTGTTGTGTTGATTCTGCTGGGATGAATCATCCATATATGAGATTGTGCTCCCTTCTTGCCTGCAGGTGATGCTTTGTGGGATGCAGGAGATTGACCTGGTGGATTGGCAGAGAAACACAATCTACAGACATTATGCCCGAAGCAGCAAACAGATCCTCTGGTTCTGGCAGGTCGGTACAGCA